>NC_040916.2:5326278-5669267 GCF_004126475.2 Phyllostomus discolor
GAGCAGAGGACAAGGGAGAAGGAAATGGACTGGAGAGCAGGGCAAGGAGGTGTGACCAGGACAGGGTGGGGCGTGAGGAACAGGAAGTGGAAGCCTCGTCTTCCCGTGGGCCATGCCTGGTTTGCGGGCAGGAAAGGCTCTCAGCCGTGTCTCTGTCCCACCCTGGCCCTCAGCACCCCTCCGCCCAGTGCCTTGTTCTCCCCCGCTGTCCTATGAGCTTATTTATGATGTTTGGAACTTTGACCAGGGAAATCTGAGCTTCTATGTCCCTACTCCTCTTACCACCACACACACACACACACACACACACTCCCCATGCCACCCCCACACACTATATACACATCACACAGACACTACCCCCCATACCCAGATACCATATACATACACAGGCATCCCCCACACAAACACACATTACCTGCACACACAAACCACACACACACACACACACATCACATCACTCATACACGCACACTGCACACACCAGCAAACCACACACGCGCACACACTGAAGCACACACACACACAAGGAGTCCTGGTACGGGCCAGTGCCCACTACTTGAACTAGACTCCCCACTTAGCCTGGTCCTCTTCCTCCCCATCCCCCAAAACACGTCCTAGAGGCAGGCGTGTGCCCGTGTCAGCCCACTCCCACAGCTGGGCCCGCCATGCACGGCTGAGCTGGTTTGGGTGCCGCTCCCCACATGGCTGTCTTGTGGCCACCTCGGGCCTGTCCACTCCTCGGAAAGCCCGTGCAGAGGGTGTGGGCCACTTGCCGGCTCTGCAGGAGCTGTCCTGCCGGTGGCCGAGAGGGGAGGGAAACTCTCCTGGATGGGAGCGAACAGCAGAAAAGTCAGCATTCCCCAAATCTCCTTAGGTGTCTGGCACCTAGCCTGGCCCGGCTCAAGTTTATTTGGTGACTGGATTTGGTTGTGTTTTTTCTTAAGCCTCAAGGGTGAATGCCACCCAGAGCTCTGGCCTAGACCCTGTCCATCACTTATTGGCCGCCTGGAGCCGCCCCTCAGAGCAGGGCTCAGGTGGGTTCCAGAGCAGCCTGGGTCACAGCGGTTGACCTGGGTCCTCTTCTCTAAAGGGGTGGTGATGAAGGGGCCCAGGGAACGCTGCCCCACCCCGGTCCGGGTTCCACTGGGCAGGAGTCCCCACCTGCTGCCCCCCCCTCCCGGTACCTGCCCCTACTGCCCCCGAGGGCCAGGCCAGGCCAGGGGGGACTTAAAGGTGGAGAGGGGGGCAGTCTGCAGTTTGTCACTTAGGTTCCCTTTGCTTTGGGGGTTGGTCGTAAGAGGAGGGATGCTGTGGCCCTCAGACCTCACTCTCCACCGTACTTAGAACTTCCTGTCTGTGATTTGGGCGTGGGGTGAAATCTCCATGCAGCTCTTGCAAAGGTAGACTCTTCTGTCTACAAGCTACTGTGTGTCTGCAGCCCTGGGGGCTCTAGCATTCTGGAGGCACTGAAATGTAGTTACTCACTCAGCAACAGCTTCGTGGTCTGTGCAGCTTATACTCAGAAGGCCCTTGTGCTTGGCTTAATGATTCACTGTTGCTGTCTTTAAATTCTTAATAATTTTTAAAAAAAGATTTTGTTTATTTATTTTTAGAGAGGGAAGAGAGGGAGAAAGAGAGAAACATCAATGTGCGGTTGCTGGGGGTTGCGGCCTGCAACCCATGCATGTGTCCTGACTGGGAATTGAACCTGCGACACTTTGGTTCGCAGCCCACACTCAATCCACTGAGCTACACCAGCCAGGTAAATTCTTAATAATTTTTAAAAAATATTTTATTTATTTATTTTTAGAGAGAGATGAAGAGGGGGAGAAATAGAGGGAGAGAAACATTAATGTGTGGTTGCCTCTTGCATGTCTCCTATTGGGGACTTGGCTGGAGGCAATCCAGGCACATGCCCTGAGTGGGAATCGAACCAGTGACCCTTTGGTTCGCAGACTGGCACTCAATCCACTGAGCCATACTAGCCAGGGAAAATTCTTAATTATTTTTAAATAAGGAGTTGGGCATTTTTATTTTGCAATGGGCCCTGCCAGTTATATAAATTGTCCTATTTACTTTTTGTTGTCTTCCCTTTCATGTCTTTTGAATTTTGAACTATGGAGATTTTAAAAAAATGTAATAACTAAATCCCACAAAGGATAAAAACAAAGAACACATGTATTATTTATTGTACACACTTGGAAACGGTCCCCAGGTCCACCGCAGTGCACAAGCTGCTGCGTGCACACCCACACTCCGCCCGTCTGACCCACCGTCCCACCGACTCCCAGCAGAGCTGAGTGATGTGCAGAACGCCGCCCACGAAGACACAGAGACAGGGCTGTGCTCCAGGCCGCCCGTTCCCCTGCCAGGCCCACGCTGCTGCCCAGGACAAGCCAGTTTTTGCTCCGCAGTTGGGAGGGGGAGAAGGGGTCCCCCATTCCCTCCCTGGTCATCCCCCTCCCCCTCTGCTACCTCTAGGTCTGTAGTCTGTATCTTTAGAGTCAGGTGACACACAGAAGCCATAGACTGACATCCCCAGCTCGCCTGGAGCTCAGGAAGGAGACTTCTGTGGCCAGGAGAAGGTCATCTTGTCCACTCCCCACACCAGAATGAGCTCTGTCTATGCTGTCTGTACCCAGAAGATAATGGCTTTAGAGTTTGTAGGGACAGAGAATCCATGAGTTCTCCAGGCCCCTCATTCTAGTATTTGTCACAGATGTGGGTTTCTTGTTTGAATCACTGATGTTGCAGTTTTTGCTCATTTCTTAGTAAGCTTAAGAAATTGGGATTCTCCCCCACACAGTTTGAAGAGCTAATCTACCCAGGGCCAGCTCTTCAGGGTCCTTGGAGCGCCTGCGGTCCACTTACCCCAACCAAGAAGAGCACTGCTGCCCTCTGGTGGCCAGTTAGCAGAGGATCAAGGAGCCACCCGGGAGGGGGCGTTCCCCTCCGCTGTCGCAGGGGCAGCCGCTTTGAGCGCTCAGGTAAGTGAATGTCCTTTCACTCTTCCTGGAACACAGCAAGCTTATCCTGGGCTTGGGGCCTGGCCCTTGCTACTCTCTATCCCTGGAATGTTCTTCTTCCAGATCTGAGGTGGCAGCTTGTTGCTCATTCTCTAGCCCTCAGGCCAAATGTTACCTGCAGCACCCAACCCCAGCCCCTGCCCTCCCTGTCTTGTTTCACTTTGTTCAGGCACTTTCTTGCTATCTGAAAATATTCGTGTAAATTCTGTGTCGGTTCTTCTCTCCCTAAACATAATGCAGGGGCCAGGGAAACAGGGTCCTTGTCTGTTTCGTTTGTCGCTGGACCTCAGTACTTCTACTCAAAAATACTTGTTGAAGGAATAAATAAATGCATGTCAACAAAAATAACTGAGATTTATGCAGAGAGTTTCTGGTCTTCAAATCACACCCTGGTGTGGGCAGGGCATATGCCACCCCGTTTGTTAGATTTATGGGCGTGGCCTGAGTGAGGAGGACCTAGCCAGGCCCTGGTGGCTTTTCCTGGACTCCCGAGTCCTTGCTCTGGAGGGCAGAAGGCTGTTCCGGGGCTCGACCCTCACTTCCTGGCCCCGATTACCGAGGGAGGCTGGGCTGTGCCCTAGTCCAGAGCTGTGCTGAGCGGCGGCATGGGCCAGGAAGGCCAGTGCACAGTGCTGCAGAGGCAGTGGCCTGTCTGTCTGCAGAGATGAGTGTTCCGGAGCAGGAGTGTGCTTGGGGAGGGAGGGTGGCAGGAGAGCTGCCAGTGAGGGAATTGTGTGTGCTCCAGGCCGGAATTCGGCTGTGACATTCTGAGTTCCATCAGGACCCCTGAGGATGCAGCCCCTGGCTCACTGCACTCAGCCCCAGGGAGGGGCTGCCCTCTGATTCTGGGCCCAGCAGGGACACGAGGGGATCAGGGCTCTGCCATGGGGCCTGGGCTGCCCGGCCAAGCCTGGGCAGGTGGTGGGGCTGGTGGGAGCCCCGGAGGAGCAGGCCCAGGCAGGCTGTGTCTCTGGCTGCCACGAGAGGGAGTCTGGAAGGTCAGCAGCATCTGCTCCTGGACTGGTCTTCTGGTGAGAGCTTGATGGAGTCTGTGAGGTAATTCTCCAGGATGTTCCGATACTGGGGAAGGGAAAGAGAAGTCAGCACCCACACCTGAGAGGCAAGGAGCACCACCTGCCCTCTGTTCTTAAGGCTGAGGGTGCTTGGGCGTTTGTTGCCTCCCCATTGTGCTGCTGGGTAACAGCGGGAAGACACTGACCTCCTCACCCTTTGCCTTCCTTCCCTCCTCCAGTGTCTTCCAGGCACACAGAGCAGTTGGGTGACTGGGTCAGGGACCCAGGTCTCCTGACCCCCAACCAGGTCCCATAACTTTCCATTCTCCAGAGGGGATAATTGAGGTGACGTTTGACCTCATCAGAGATGGGACCTCTCCCCACAAACATCCCGACACCTCAACCTTCTCTCACCATGACCACCTATCGATGTGCCCACCCTCCTGTCCCTCCTGTTCTTGCCGTGTCCAGAGAGGCCTCCCTAAACAGACTCAATGTTTCTACTGGGCCTTTTCACCTGTCTGCCCACCCTCCCCAACTCTCCCTCCCAACAGGTCCAGAGGAAGCCCCTTCTAAGTCTGATGAGCTTCTCCCCAGGCAGCTGACCACTTTTCACCTAGGATGCCCCACCTGGCTCAGGAGCGAGAGTGGGGTGGGCGGAGGGCTTCCTCAGGGAGGTGGGTCTAATGTGCTGAAGGGTCTCCTCTTAAACAGGCACCATCCCTTCACTGTGCCACCGCCCTCGTGGCCACTGAGCTCGCTGAGTCCATGCTCCTCCCACACCTGGTGTGTGCGTGAGGGCATGTGCACACACGCACTCTGTGTGTTCGTGTGGACCAAGAAGGGCAGGGCCCCCTGGGTGGGAGGCGATGCAGGACTACGGGTCTGTCTCCAGGGCCCTTCCCCGAGGAAACAACTCCCAGGGCTCGGATTTTCTTCGTCTCCACGGCTCCCAGGCTCTGGTTGGGCCCCTGGCTGGCAAGTGTTGACAGAGGCCTAAAGCCCATGGCCCCAGGAGGTGGTGTGGGGTCCATCTACTGTACCCTGACGGTGACCCCACGGCACATGAGAAGGACCCTGATGCCCAGGCACTGGCTGCCACCCTCAGACTGAGTCTCGGTCTGGCCTGGCAGCATGAAGCTGTGGCACCGGCCTGGGAGCCAGCCCTGCTTCACACAGTTTGTTCACAGAGAACCCCCGTGTCTCGCCTCCCCGAGAGTGCCTGGGGGGCAGCCACCCTCAGCCAGCTCAGACGATGGGCCTGAGGATCCCTCCACCAACTCTTCTGCGTTATTAGAATTTTATTTGTAATGTGTTATACATATGGAATATATAAATGTAAATATGTATATTAACAGGCAGGATTAGTATTGGGAATGTGGAAGTATCCCTAAAGCCTGTCCCTCTGGGACGCCCCCACATCTCAGATCAACCATCAGCCTCCCCGTCCCCTGGAGAGTCCCAGCCCCTCCGTGCGGACCCGACTGACCGGGGTGCCCCGTGCAGCCCCAGCTCTCACACTGCGGGAGCACAGTCCTGCCTTGAGGTGCGTGAGGAGAGAGAACCGGCCAGGGCTCCTTCTCCCCAGCACCACCCAGGCCTGGGCTGGGGGCTCTGGCCCATGCAGCCCCGGGCATTGCCCAGTCCTCCAACTGCCGCTCTGCGGTGGGCAGGGCCCGCTCACTCCACTGAGCTAACTGTCCTTGAAATCCTGACCTTTCTGGACCTCGCAGCGAGGGGCAGGGAGGAGCAAAATGTTACTCTGTAGGTCCCTTTGTACCTTGGGTGATCCGTTGCTCTCAGTAAGATGGGCTTTGAACAGAGGCTCTTGTCGTGGCACCTTCCTGGTCCCTCTGTCAGCAGGAAAGCTGAAGAGACCTTGGCTAGGATCGGGTATTTTTAAAATTGGGTCTTTTGGACCCACAGGCAGGGCCTGCTGTGACCCGCCCTCACGTCCACGCAAGGCCCAGCCTGGACCCCAGTCCCCCCCATGCGGCCACTGCCCGTGCCGCCAGCCCTGGGGACGGAGACCGGGAGAGCCCCGAGAGGCTGCGGCTGTCTGAGCTCCGTGGCCCTTTATTCTGGAACAAACGAATGCCACCGCCGCCTCGGGAAGGTGTGAGACGCTCCCTCACGCCCCACCCTGGCAAAGCGGGGCGTTCCGCCCTTCTCACCCAGTAACAGCCACACACTCCCAGGCGCAAGTCCCCCGGAGCCCTTCCCGTTGATGACGTCAGCGAGGAAGGCCTCGTCCGGCTCCTCGGACTTCCTGTAGAACTCCCAGGTAACCGGCCCGCCGTGATTAGGTTTTCTGTGTGATTTCTTCAGCCCTGATCGTCTTGGCAAGCTTCTGCATCTCGCCGCAAGGTCAGCGGTAGTGTCCAAATGCAGGCGCCACTTCAGGGGCTGTGGGTGTGGGCGTCTGCCCCTCTGAGCCGGGTCGCCTCCATGGACCCGCCTTCAGATCAGACCCCGCGTCCTGAGGATCTCGTGGAGGCCCTGCAGGTGCAGCGAGCACACTGCCTCCCTCCGAACGCAGCAGTTTAGTTTTTCTCCAGTGGGACGGAGGGATCCGGGCTTTCCCGCTGCAGCCCACGCCAGGCCCTGGAGCCAGGCCCGCCCCGCCCAGCGGGGATGGTGTTGCCAGCTTGGTGGAAGCAAAACCGTCATTCCACATCCCCCAAAGCAGGCGGGTGTCCCTTCTTTGATTATGAGGGTATTCTGAATCACATTTCGGAGTAAATACCCTAATCTTTGATAGTGGCCAGCATGTGACACTGAAGTAGCTTCCTACCTTCTTCTCCAAATGTTAACCGAGTACCTGTTCCGAAGGTGCTCTACTCTCAAACCGCTCTTTCCATCCAGGGCTCCCTGTAGGACTAGACACTTCGAGGGACCTCAGGGACCCTGGAATGCCGCTTCCTCCAAAGGACAGAATCGCCCAGGCCCCCACGAAGCTCCTGCTTTCCCCATCTCCTCCGCCTCGGTCCAGAGCATCCCTAATCAATTGTCCCCACGCTTGCCAGCCCACACAGCTCCTGACTCCTCCTCTCCTGCATTCTCCCACCACCAAGCCCTGACGTGACCACCCGTCCTCGCCGTGTCCGTCCTCTCGGGCCTGGATGGTCTCAGTGCCTCCTCAGCCGCCCATGGAGCCCGCCCCTCTGCGGCTGGAAGAGCCCCTGCTGAAAACCCTTGTATATGGCTCTTGTTTACAAATAGCTACGTTTTATTTAATGCCTTCTCTTTGCTGCGAAACTATTTCATTTAGTCCCTGCCACCTCCCTACACCTCCCTGCGGGGAAGACGTTGTTATTTGTACTTTGACGGGAGGAAAGCGGTGCCCTGGGGAAGCTGCATGCCTTGCTCAGGGACACAGGGAGGGAGAGGCAGAGCCAGGATTTAAAGCCAAGTCTGCCTGGCTGCAGAGCCCAGCTCCTGCGCCCCAGGCCGGGGCTCTCCCCCTCCTCCAGCAGCACCTCCCACACCTCCCTCTGAAAACACTCCCCCGGTGTGAGTGCGCACACAGCCTCCCTGGGAAGGAGCAGGGTGGTCCTCCGGGGAAACGTCTTCGAAAACGCTTGTGTGACCTTGAAACAGAGATTTGCGAATCTCTGTTTCACCTCACACATCCAGTGAGTTTTACGAGCTCTGCCCCAGTGGGTATGTTTGTTCTGATGTGAAGATGACCCTCCTCCACATCTCTGAGTCATGCAGGCATTGTACAAAGACTGCCCCGTTGGGCCTCGAGGCCTGGGTGAGCCCCCCACTCCCCCCGCCCCCCACTGCTGCCCCTGTGCACTGGGCCCTGCTGAGCACTCTGGGAAGCACGACCCTCCGCCTCTGGCTTTGGAAGAGCACAGAAGCCTGAAGAGCACAGAGCACAGATCTCTGTTGGGGTCACTAGGCCTTTGGGATCTGGTGCCGTTGACCTTGTGGGCTTCATTACTCACCATGATCTCACACCCCACTTCCCTCCACACCACGTTTCTTTCTCTTACAGACGGAACCCACAGTGGGCTCCTGCCTGGGCCCCTGGACACGCCCTTCTCCCCCCTTCTGCCACTCCTGCTTGCACCTGCACTGGCCCACCACGTCCGCCCGCAACCTGTGAATCGCCTTTCAACAGCCAGCTCACACGCCACTCCTCTGGCAGGCACCCTCTCCCACCCTCACCACCAGCGAGAATTTCCTCAATTCAAAGTCATTGCCGCAATGACCTTCTCCCTTTTTCTAAGAAGCCCACCTTGATTAAATGCAGCAGAATAGTGAAACAAGCTGAGCCCTTCCCCATGCTAGTCTCTCACGGGCCCTCCTCCCCGTTTCCAATGTCCACGTCAGAATGGCATTAGAACCTCGCTGCTGCTTCCAGGCTGCCTTCCCTGATCTTCCTCTGCGATTCCCCCCCCCCCCCCCCCCCAGTACGGACTGTGCCGCCTTTCCTCTGATGCCCTGCCGCCGCCCGCCGAGTCCTTCCCTGCCTTGCAGCACCTGTTCTGAAACCACTCACGTGCCTGCCTGTCTCCCCATGAGGGCGAGGGGCCCCGGTCCCCGCACGGTGCTCCGCACACGTGATGCCCTGACACGTGCTTGTTGACGATCGCACCTGGGTCTATGTCTATCCATCTTTTGATGAGAACACGCCAGCAGCCCCTGCAGGCTTGACATGCTGCTTGAACAAACACCTGGCACCCGGGGCTTCCCTCCCGCCGAGGAGGATGGAACTAGGTGCTTCTCAGGCTCTTACCATCCAGAATCTCCAGGGGTGGTCTACAGAACACTATTACTAATATTATTATTATTATCATCATTTTTAGAAACTGCACAAATGATTTTGATGTCAGTGAGGTGGAGGGACCACTGACTGTGCACTTTAAAGTTGCTTTGCCCCTGTGCCCAGAGCTGGAGTCCTGCTGAGCCCCGCAGTGACTCATGGATTGAGACCCCGAGCAGGCCCCTGCTGCCCCCTGCCCGCCTGTGCCCAGTGCTCCTTTCTGCCAGCTCCTGAGACCCCCCGCCCCCGGGGCAGCCTGCCTCACGCTGCTCCACAGCCACTCACCCTTGACAGAGCTCGGCCGGCCAGCATCTCAAAGGCTTGCACCACGTTGATGTCGTTCTTGGCACTGACTTCAAAGTAGGGGATGTTCTTCTCTTTACACCAGCCCTGGGCCACCTCCTGCGGCACCTGAGTGAAGGGGGAAAAGACCACTGTCCCTGCGTCATCATCCCCACCATCCCCACTGTCAGCGGTCCTCACTGTCTCCACCGCCACTCCCATTTCTTGGGAACTGCCCACGTGTCCATAACTTTACACACGTTATTCCTCAACATAAGTTTACGAGGTGGCTGTTGATACTTCATTTTCCAGATGAGGAAGCTGAGCACTGGAGAACAGAAGACTTTGCTCAGAGTGTGTGGCGCTGAGCAGGATTTGAACACCAGCTTGGCTGAACTAGAGTCCATGGGCTGTGCTGCCTGCACTGGGGGGTTCTCCCTGCTCTTGGCTCCTTCTGCAGCCCCTTCCAAAGGAGACGGGCTTGACAGACACTAGCCAACTTCCCCTGAGCTGGCTGAGCAGGCCCATGCCCAGGAGGCCTGTTGCTGGGCAGGGACTCAGGTCCCTGCTAACCCTGTATGCCCAGGACAGAGTCCTAGGAACAGTTGATAAGCTCCTACTATGGGCCAGGCACTCTGTTAGCTGTCCTGTCATATTCATTTATGCAACCCTCAGTAACCCGGCGACATGGGTCTTATTAGCTCCACTTTACAGATAAGAACACTGAGGCTCAGAGAGGTTCAGTGACTTGCTTCAGATTACACAGCTGAGAAGGGCAGAGTCTGCATGAAGCCCAAGCTTGTGCTCCCACGGCAGCTGGGCTGCCCTGTGCAGGACACTTCACAAGAACTGGGCTGATTTTCTGCCTCCCCCACTGGGCTGCAGGCCCCTTGAGTTTAGGGTCGGGGTCTCTTTAGCTCTCAGCTTGGCATCACGAGCCACGCAGTGCAGGCTGAATGAGCACGTCACTACCCACGTGCAAATGGCTGATCACAGTTAGGGGATGTTAGACTGGAAAATGTTCTGGCAGCACTGCAGGTTACTTCCAAAGACAACTGCTAACACAGAGTTTAATGGCTAATTATTTCAGGGACCAGAAAAATGACCATGCATTGAACAGTTGTACCTGGGACTTTATAACCATTTCATTTTATTGAAGGGAGCCAAGGTTTTCCTCATGGAGAAGGGACCATTCTGCCCAACTCCCAGGATATAGCGCAGACGCTACCCCTCCTCAACTTGTTTCCCCACTCCTGTAGGCTCTGGGAATGTATCTTATTGAGATGAAAGGTGCTGTTGCTGTCCCTTATCTCTTTGGTCCTTGCTTTCCTGGTTGCAGGAGTGGCCCAGGGCTCATGGCATTGCCCTGGCATTATGAGGCTTGCCACCCAGCACTGGTGGGCAGAGACTGGGGGTGGCTAAGCAGCCTGTCCTTTGGGGACCCCAACGACACTTCCACCTCCCATACCCAAGCCAAGTGCAGTCACTCTCCCAGTTGCTGCTGAGTCTGAGCAGAGCAGGGAGAAACCCCAGGCCCTGGTCTTGGCCTCTGATCTCTAAGATCCGCCTGCCTTCGTCACCTGGGATAGGGTTCCCAGAATCATGGCTATCAGTATTCCCTTTCATGGAGCACAGACACTGAAGACCTGGTGAGTCGCCGAGAAGCCCCACAGCTTGGGGAAAATCCTGAACTATGTGTGAGAGAAGAATCAAGGCTGGCCGGGCTATCGATCACTATCGTCCTCACTAGTAACGTGCAAATAAATGCTCGTTGGAAATGAACATGTTATACCTGGATGCCATTTTAGAAACACAAAGGGCTTTGTATCCTTTTTAAAAATAATGTTTCAATTACAGTGGACATGCACTATTATAGGCTTTGTATCTTTTAAAGTCCTTGACGGCAAGCACTGGACTTAGGCTTCTGACTGCTCCTTCCTTCTTTAAATCCCACCCACCTGCCGAGCCCCCACCCCCACCAGGTGACGAAGGCTTTCCTGGGCCCATCAGTGGCGCCCAGGAGCTGCAGTAGAAATTGACCTGCAGTGCAGTGACGTCAAGTGCCTCTTCTCCAGTAGGCAGGGAGATTCTTCAGATTCAATGGTGCAAGGGGCAGAAGCCAGGATTGGTGCCCAAGGCCAGCCAGCAACAGAGCTAGGAAGACAAGTTTGCAACTATAGCTGGCTGATCTCAGCTGTCCCTGCTCTCCTCCTGGACAGTGACTGGGTTATGGCAGATATTTTATTTCCTTGTCCTTATTCTTTCTCTGTTCTGTTTACATGCAATGATTAAATACACAACTATAAAATACCACGTTGGAGATGATGTTGCCAATTAACATACTTTTCTATTCCTATCACCTCTCTTACTGACCCTCAGAAAGCCGGCCTGGGAAGGAAACAACCCAGACAGTGATTTTCATGTCTCTCTTCCATTTCCAGCTTTAAAGTCATCCTTTCTTTTATTCATAAAATCACAGGTATTTGTAACTTAGGCTCTAACTGTGGAAATAAGCTCAGGGTGCAATATTTGGGGACGTGGTAAGTATGAAAATTTTGAAAGTGTTACTTCGATTAGTTTTGGTTTTGGCTGACAATATCCTACCAACATTTTACTTCTCCTGTGAAGCGAATCACCAAGCAGAACATTTGGTGGTTCACCAGAGGCCAAAGTTGTGACAAGATTAGTCCATTTTATATAATTTTATTTATGATGCTTTTCCATCTCATACACACTTCAAATTATTAATCAGATGCATTAAAATTAATGTGTCAAATGCATCTTAAACCACTACCAGAAATAACAAATATTTTCAGAAAGCATAGTCCCAACATTATGACTCAGTGGGAAGTCAGCATTGCCTCCCTGAGCTCATAGCCGAGAACCCACGTGCTAGGAAGTGAGTTGTCTGCAGCACAGAGGCTGGCAGAGCCGTTCTTTTAAACAGATGAACGTTTTTCACTCTATGACCTTCTGCAGGGAGAGCGGGGATTTTAAAACACGTAGGTCAATAATGTCTTTAAAACCGTTCTGGCAATACACATTTTTATTGTGGTAAAATACACCCACACATAAACGTACCATTTTAGCTGTGTGTAAGTGCACAGTTGAAGGCCTTAAGTGTGCAGTCACACTGTGGTGCGACCCCCACCCCATCCATTTCCAGAACCTTCTCTTCACCGCAATGCTTAGCAATAGAGTTTTCCATGCTTATTTTCTTCTTATTGACTAGAAGTTCCCGTGTTTCCCCAGCCTGCGCCTTGACGGTAACAAGGAGGATGACAATCGCTCCCGTGTGTGAAGCTCGCCACATGCTTTACCAGCGTCGTTTCCTTACGCGTCACACCATTTCACGGAATCTGTGCGTGGCCTCCGTTGCCCAGATGGAGAGGCTGGAACTGGCTAAGGGCACATGTCCCGGAGACGGGATCGGGCTTGCCTGGGGCTGTGCTGCTCCTTTCCAGCCTTTACTTCCCTCTCTCTGCAGAAGAAGGCCCATGCCTCCACCCAAGCTTGGACTGGACCCCTCCACCCCTTCGAGGTGTCACCCCTGCTTTCCTTCCTGCTGTCACCCCTCATTCGATGAACTGTTGCAGCCTGGCGAGGCTTCTGCCCCACCTCCCCCTGTAGCCTCCACCCCTCCAACAGACATCACTGCTGTGCTTCAGCCTCTTCTTTCCAGGGGCAGACCCAGGCCCTCTGTAAATAATGCTAAATACGGTCTCCTGTTCCGTGACCGCAGCCTCCTTTCCCTTCCACCCAGCCGCCCCCTCGTTCTTTCTGCCCTGCTCCTCAACCTCTGCCGGCCCAGCGCTCCACCCTTCGACCCTCTCCTTGTTGCCCTTCTCTCCTTCATGGTTCCTCAGTGCCCTCACAGCCCTGTCTTCAGCTACACCTGCCTGGAGAAATCTTGGTCCCAGGTTCCTCGTTCCTGGCTGTAGCCCCACACTGGGCTGCTGAAGGAAAACGCAGCAAAGACTCCCCCTCAGACTCCTGGTGTCCTCCTTCAGCTAAGCCCCGAGTGTCACCTGTCAGTTCTTGTCTTTGTCCTCTATTTGCTTCTCCACCCTTTCCTCTCCAGAGCCACTGGCAAAGCTTCACCATTGTTCCTGGGACTCCTGCTTAGTTCCTGCTCAAGAAGCTGGTGCCTCTTACTTCACTGAGAAAAGGTCAGACTCGGTCTTGAACTCCCTCAGCTTCCCACCCCACGATCTCCAGGGGAACGAAGCAGGATGTTAAAATGCAAGTTGCGGCCGGAGGCAGAATAATCCGATCAATGTCAGATATAAGGTGGGCTGGGAGACAGACTGTCCCTGGACCTTGTATATTTCCACAAGTTCATGACCAAGAATCTGTTGGATGACTCCCAAACCCACAGCATGGACATTAAAAGGTCAACAAGAAGGATTAGAATGGATTACTTTGGAGAGAGTTGTATCCCGGGCGCACTCCCCGCAAGAGGGAGAACACGAAAAGCCTCATCTCCACCCAGAAAAGGGCTTGCAGGAGGCCACTTGGACAGTTTGACGTGCGGCCCCTGGAGTTCGGTAGCTACAGTGGATCTGCATCTGACCTGCACCTGAGGGATGTGATGCAGTGGGCACATCGCGTCATTTCTCATTCGTAGCCAGCGATGAAAAGAGCTCTGCTCGATGCCACTGTGGAAAACTCCCACACAGCGGGGTCGCCGAAGCCATGGGACAGATAAGCCACCCGGTGGTTTGTCAGAGGATCCAGAACATGTTTCGGCTCATAAAAAAATACATGTGTGCTGCTTTCTCAGAAAGTTTGTAGACTCAAGTATTTATAACTGCAGACCCATTACCTGACCCTGGCTAGAAATACTGTCCTACCGGTCAGTTCAAATTCCACCTGCCTGCCTCTGATGCCCTAGTTCTTCTGCTCCCTGCCTCCAGACAAAATTACCTTTAGTTCTCAGCTTGTATCAGGCTGTTTCCTTCCCTTGCTCATGCTGTTTCATTAGCCTGGATGCCGCCTGCTCTAGGCAGCCCTTTCTAGATTCTGGGTGTCAGCAGATGTGCTTTCACTGTGGTCTCCGACCTTCCAAGGTCTACCTCTATCATGGCATTTACAATATTGTATCGCAATTGCCTTTTAAAGTGTCCCTATCCATTACTAGACTGAGAAATTTTTAGGGTAAGGACTGTGTATGGTGCAGCTCTGAATGTGTGGGGCCTAACACAGTGTCTGGCACAGCTGATGCTCACAGAATGATTGGCGAATGAATGAATGAGTAAAGGAATGAATGGTACCTGCCGGTCTTCCAGATCAATCTTGTTCCCCAGCACCACCATGGGATAGGACTGCTCCACCGGAATGATTTTGGCCAGAACATCACCCCGCCAGGTATCCAGAGCTTCAAAGGACTCCAGATCAGTGACATCAAAAGCCAGGATGCAGCCATCGGAGCCTTTGTAGAACGTGGACACCATGGAGCGGAAGCGCTCCTGTCCGCCTGTGTCCCAGATCTGGAGGGGAAAAGAAGCCATCCCGTGGGGCTGTGATGAGTGGCTGGAGGTCTGGCCTAACTGGATCACATCATGTCAAAGCTTCCTTTTCTGGGTGGGGCGCAGACAGGCAGACAACCCTGGCACAGGTGCGTGTGGTCTTTTCACACACAGGTATCTGGGCCCTGTCACCCGTGTGCGCTAAGGCATCTTGGCACTCACATTTAGCATCCGAGAGTACTTCTGCAGCTGAGCCCTCGTCTTCCTCTGGGCCGTCAGGCCGGGCACTGTTGTTCCCGTCTGATGGATGTGGGCCTTGGGAGGGATTTGCCAAGGCCACTCTGCAAGCTTTCCAGGGACCTGAGACTAGGAGTAAGACTTCCCAACTGCTGCATTTAGAGCTCATTCTTCTAGATTAGGAATCAGCAATTTTTTTTTCTATAAAGGTCCAGGTAATACATATTTTAGGCCTTGCAGACCATACTGTCTGTTGCAACTACTTTGAAAGTACCTATAGACCATAAAGTGGGCATGACTGTGTGCCAATAAAACTTTATTTACAAAAACAGGTGGTGGACCTGATTCAGTCCATGAGCTGAAGTTTGTTGATGTGTGTTCTAAATCATTCCAGCTCCTAATACACATAGCTATGTGAATGGCCATCCTAAGAAGGTGGGGTGTTTTCAGGTATGCATGTTGAAGAGGGAAAGGGAGGGCCACTCACCTGTAGCTTCAGAGTGGTATCATCCAACATGATAATCTTGGAGAGGATACTGGCCCCCAGCGTGGTCTGGTAGTCCTCATAAAACGTCTTGTGCACATAGCGGTGGAGGAGGGAGGTCTTTCCTACACTAAGGAAAAAAGCCAGACACATGTAAACACACACATACGGAACATGTATGCACACCCATACCATTCTCAGAATCTTACCACGCCCCTCTGACTACCGTCTCTCCCTGAGATTGTGATCTAACATTTGTGGTCCAGGAATCACACTTTGAGTAGCAAGAGACTAGAATGGTTCCTAGAAGTAGGGACCAAAGTGAGCAGAGAGGTTTGAAGAGAGCTGGGTACCCCAGAGCAATGGGCAGGCTTTCCCTGCATGTGGCAGGAGGTGGGAAGGCAGAGAGATGCTGAGGGGCTTGTTATTGCAAAGCTTGGACCAGAAACCAGCTGGCCCGCCTCCCAGCCTCTTTTTCCTACTGAGCTCCCTCCCTTGGGTGAGATGCTCTCCCTAGAGCCACCCTGAATCAGAAAAGGACCCAATGGGAGGTGGAAACACACCCAGAAGGTCTCACTACCCTTGGCTAGGGACCTGCTCGCCAACCCCCAGACGCCAAGCTGAGCTTGACTTACCCCAGGGCTCCGATGATGATGAGTTTCAAATCCACCTTCTTCCGGGGATTCATGGAGGGGCTTCAAAACCTGTAGGGAAACAAGTCATCCACATGCTGGCCAGAGGGCCCCCTGTGGCTGTTGTCACTGAGGCTGGCCTCTACGTTCTCCTCCTAGGTGTGCGGATCACCGCCCTAGGCAGAGGACTTGGGTGAGGTTGCCTCGTGGATGACTCAGCCACCCTTACACACCCTCCACCTTGCTTCCTCTGGGGCTTCCCTAGTGCTGGAAGGGTGGTGACCCCACCGGACAGGTGCATCTCCCACCTTTCTACCAGCCCTGATCTTGGAGGCAGCCTGGAGTGCCAGGAAGGCCGGAGAGCACTGAACAGAGGCGTCGCACAGTCAAGCCTGGAGCCAGGGATGGAGGGCAGAGCGGGAAGAGCAGATGGAGGCAGGACAAGGGGTCCATTGTCAGGACTACCCAAGAGGCTTTGGATGGAAGCGTGCCCTTCCCCTGCCCGAGGTGTTGCTGTGATTGCAGAATCAAAGGCTCTTCTCTGAGGCAGCTGGTGGGGCTGTAATTGGTACATGTTTCTGGAAAGCTAATTGGCAGCAAGTAGTGAGAGTCTTAAACACGTTCCTGCCCTCCACTCACTAGGAATTTGTCTTAAGGAAATAATCTGAAATGCGGGCAAAGACTTTTGTTCAAGAATGTTCTTCAGGATTATTTACAAACAGCCAACACTAAAGAAGTGGTTAGATAAAGCACGGCACACAGTTTGTGAGTGTATTGCAGTTTCTGCGTGTATTATAATAACGTGGAAAGCGCTGCCACAGGAGCTAAATGAGAAACAGAAGACAAGAAACTGCATATACAATACCACCCCAAACAGTAAACTGAGTTCCTACTTGGATAGCAAAACTTCTGGAAAAAATATTTTAAAAATTTAAATGTTTAATTTTGAGTGGTGGGGAATTTATGATTTTAATTTTGTTCTCTATGCTTTTTAGGATGCTTCAGTTTTTTTTTTACAGTAAACATGTCAACCATGCATTGTTCCTACAAGAGAAAAATAGACATTGTGCACATGTGTGCATAATTTATACATATAACATACATATATACTTATTCATTTTATTTTATTAACAAGATAAAGCTGAACTTTGCAGGGGACCGTGTTTGCCCGGCTCTTTGGGTCTCCCCTTCAATGCACAAATACATGCACGGTGTTCCCAGCTCCTGGGTCTTCCGTCCTTGGAGGCCCTGCGCATCCTGAGGAAGCCTTAATCTGACTCTGCCCGACTCAAGCATCAAAAGTTGGCCAGCTTGGGTCTCCCCTGGTACTCAGAAATAACTCTAGACTGGCTGTCCTAAGGCCCTGGAGGCTCCAGGTCTCCCTTGGCCACTGTGTGACCTTGGGCCAGTGACTTCCCCTCTCTGAGTCTTGGCTTTCCAACTAGAGAATGAGCCAGTGGGGCCCCAAAGACTCAAGGTCTCTTCTGGTTGAAAAATGCTTTTTATCTGCTGGAGCTGTTACTCACGGGGCTACAAGAGCCTTGCCTGGGCATGCCTGGTTAGTGTAGAGTCAAAATAGAAAACTCTAAAAGGCCCCGGACTGTTGGTGTCCCACCATGAGCCATGCCATGGCTCAAAGGTAATTTGAGGTTTTGCCTAGAGCTGCTCGACCCAGCAGCGGGGGTCGGTGGCACTGGGCCTTCTACTCTGAGGGGTGGGTTAGCATGGTGGGCAACAGGTCTCCTCAGTGGTTCGTGCATTCGTTCAACAAGTGCCTGCATACCTACTGTATGCAAAGGCCTGCACTAGGCACTGGAGGAGCACAAAGCAAGTAGGAATGCCCACCCTCCTGCCTGGGAGTCATCTGGGGAGAAAGGACAGGGGCTGAGTCATTACACCAGAGAGAGTGTCAAGTGCCCCAACCGAGGCACAGGGAGAGTGCTGTGGGAGTTCAGCTAGGACAGGAGGCGGCAATTGTACTGGGCCCTGAAGAAATGAAACATGTGCTTGGGGACTGACATTCAGAGGGAGGCAATGACCCTCCGAAAGGGAGTGACCTGGGAACAGCTGAGGGGAGAAAGTGGATGGTCTGCTTTGGGGAGGGGTGAGGGGAAAGTTGTGGAGAGAGGGAAGCCTGGAGAGGAAGCAAGATTAAGAACAGACATGAATATCAGACCAAGGATCCTTTCCTCCCTTCCTTCCTTCCTTCCTTCCTTCCTTCCTTCCTTCCTTCCTTCCTTCCTTCCTTCCTTCCTTCCTTCCTTCCTTCATTTCCTATGCTCCTGACCTGCAAGGAAGAGAACTCAGGGTATTAACTAGGGCTGGCATTTCAGGTTGAGTGTTGCTGCCTACAGTGAAACCAGCCAAGGGAGAAGTGACTCAGAGCCCCTGCAAGGCGTGGGCCTCTCAGCATCGGTTACCACTCTGGAAGGGGAAGAGTGATGTGGGTTCCCTCCTAAAGGCTCCGGTACAACGTGCTTAGCTCCAAAGCCAATGCTGTGACTTCGAAAGGGAGCCTGAACAAAAGAGGGGCAGGGCAGGGGTAAGTGGGAAAGAAACCTGTAGGGGCTGTTCTGCTTCTTCTGTAGAATTTAGGGAATCCCCCCTTCCCCCAAAGCCCTAAGCAATACTTACAACGGAGGCTCAGAGAAGCCGAGACACTAGTTACTCATCCAGGGTCGCACAGCAGCCGGACCTGTTGCGCCTGGTTGGCTCCCCTCCTCCTGAGCTCAAACTCATAGGGTCCATGTGCACAGGATGCAGGGCACTGGGCTCAGGTTTTGTGAGTCTAACCAAATGCTAGTGGGGCTGGAGGAGATGGAGAGAAGGGCAGCCGAAGTGCCAGAGCTGCAGCGCCGGTGGGAGGGAACCGGCACCTGGGCTGGGCGGGCGGTGTGAGGACTGATGCTGTGATGGGGCCATGCTACCAGGAGATGCGGCTCCCGCGAGAAGCTAACATTTGTTTCCTGGAACCCTGAGGGGGTTTTGTGAATATGCAAATAAACAATATGTATACTATTTTGAGGTTAAATGAATTAATACATTATTATACTACATTTATACCATGTGATATATTATTATAATACATTTACTGGTACCAATTCAGGGCTCATCAAATGGTAACGGTTTTGTGACTATTAGCACATAAAAAATAGCTTGTGGGATTGACACTCTTATTGGCCTCCCTCTTTTACTGCTGAAGAAACAGATGTTAAGGAAAGTTAGGTCGCTCATCTGTGAAGACACAGCCCATACACGGCAGAGCTTGGATTTGGAACTGGGATGAACCCAGGTCTAACTGCAGAGACCACTCTCTAGCTGCGGGGTTGACTGCCTGCTGCGAACCCAGCCCCAGCCTGAGGAAGGATCGATCACATGCCTGGCCCTGACTGGGTGCCTCAGAGCTGGTGTGCCTCTGGAGAGAAAAACGTGGTACCACAGAGGATCAAGCTCCGCCTGTGCAAAGCAGTCTACAGATAGTCAAAGACAAAATACAACACAAAAGTGGGCAAAGAATTTGAACCAAACCTGCAGAAGTCTTATAAATGATTAGTAGTAAGCTTTGGAAAGGTAACTCAACCTTACCAATTTTTAAGAACATGCAAATTTAAAAATATCACTCTTTTTCATCCACCAGATTGGCAAAAAAGTTAAAAGACTAGTGATAATGTTTAGAGTTGGCGAGTGTATAGGGGTAACGCTCTTGTGTATTGTTGATAGAGTGTGAATTGTCACAGTCCTCCCTGGAGGGCAATCTGACAATGTCAAAACTCGGTATGTGCACACTTAGCTTCTAATCCTAGGAATTTATCCCACAGAAACACACGTGTACTCACACACACACTTGTGCAAAGATGATTGCTGAACAGCACTGCTGTAACCTAAATGTCCACCAAGAAGGCACTCTTAACATAAATTATAATCCATTCATACTCTGAGTGAGATGAAGTAATGAAACAGGAATATATGATGATGATTAAGTAAAAAAGGAACATTTTGTATGGTATGATCCCAGCAACATAAAAATGAACAACAACTTATATGTGTAACTATATGTTCAACATTATATTTATGCTTGCCCTGTAAATGCATGGGAAGCTAAGGATAGATACACACTAAATGGTTACTAGGAGGTGGAGAAGGATGGATTAAAGCCTGTGTCTTATATATTAAATTAGTTACACAAGCCTAAGTTGTTGTAATTGAAAATATCAAAAAAAGGGACAATATTTCTTTAAAAAGAGCAATGGATGGATGGAAACCCAAAGTCACCTGGGGGTGAGTTCCTGGCAAGACAAACCACTCGGGGCCTGAGCGGGGGAGGAGGCTGCCTGGTCCCACGGAGTGATCATGGGTTTTCGAGTCAGAGTGCTCACTCCATGGCTATACATCTGCGACTGTGGCTTACTTAACCCGGGTGATTCTGTTCCCTTGTGGGTAGATGGAATCACTCCTGCCTGTGGCTTACTCTGCAGGGTGGCATGTGTCATGCTCTTGGAGCAGAACTGCCCCCTCAAATTGGGGAAGACTCCAATAAATGGTTAACAACCGGGGGGTGAGGGGGAGGCAGATTGCAGTGCCTGCCACTCCCTATGGTGTAAATATTCCCTCCACAGCTGTGTCACACTCCCAGTGGAGACTGCTGCAGCACACTTTAGGAAGGGCATCCAGTCCAGTCTCCCACCCAGGGCCTGCTTGAGCTGTCTCTGCCACGTTCATGGAAAGATGGAGCCAGACCTGCCTCCATAGACCTGCCTCCCCACTAGGGGAGGATTTTCCTTGGGAGAAACACAAAATGCTCAGTTCCATCCTAGCCTTTCTGAAGTTTAAGTCTTCTCTTTACATTTTACTTGAGTCTTTTCTTCTCTAGATCCTTGTAACTCAACCTCAGCCCTTGTTGGGAACCGCCCTACGTGGTATCAGAAGCTGTAACCCCTGTCAAGGCTAAGGCTGAGGGAATGACCTTGGACCCTAAGCCAGCAAGGAAACAAAAGCTTATCTCCCTGGCAGGAGCGCTGCTTCTGCTCCTTTTACTTCACCCTGCCTGCCCCCCAATGCTTGGTTGGTTAGCCAATGATGGGTAAGATTCCCCAAGGGGGGAACGATCTAAGACAGGCATGATCACATGAGAGGCCCCCAAGGAAGGACTTTGGGGGCTATAGCAAAAGGGGGTGATGGACCCTCGCCCCTCAGTTTTGACAAAGCCTGAGTCCTCATTATCTGTGAGAAAATCTCCTTATCTCTTGGCTGCCTTAGTTCCCTTGCTCCACCTAAGCCTGAAACAATAACAGGGTGGTGCCACCCTGTGCTAGAAAGGGCGGGTTCCCCATGTGATCAGGCCTAAGAAAGAATCTGTAAAATCCTGTGAAACATGCTTTGTTTAGAATACTCTCAGCTGAATGATAAGGGTCCAAGGAAGAAGTAAGTTTGTTCCTCAAGTTTTATAGCTCTTTGACCCTGACTCAAAATAGGCCCTCAGACCTATTAAGTTCCTAGACCTAGAAGTTACCTAGGTAACTTCTGTGTTACCTATTGCTTGATCCTTACTTCCTGGCAATGAGTAATGAGCTTTACCTGAATTCTTATGCAAACGAACCCAATAAAAGCCTGCTCGGGTAGGAGAACGAGGTGCTCTCCCTTAGGGGCACTCTCTCCTGGGGAGGGTGGCCATGACACTCCCCACTAGAGAGAGTGGCCGTTCCGTCCCTATTTCCCCACAGGACCTGGTTGTCTCTGTGTATGTTTTTCTCGTGTTTTGATGAGCCATCCGCAGTGTTCCGCATTCACTGGTCCCCTTTCTCTGATGTACCCTTAAAGCTGCCACTGCAGATTGCCCGACCCCATTCTCGGAAAGGCAGGAATTTACTGAGGCTGTTATTTAAAATAGCCTGGTCCATGGGCCTAGGACAACTGGCAGCAACAAGACGGTGACCAGGACTGTGGTGGTGGCAAGGGAGGGCGGCTGGTGGTTGGCCCCTGGCTGGGCTCAGTGAGGAGGTGCGTGCAGATTTCAGACAGTGGCTTAACCTTGTGCACTTGGCTGGACTTTGGCAAAGCTGTCCTTTTAAGCCTCCTCCCACCCATTCAGATCACTCAGTTGCTTCAAACCTGGGCATCTGCCTAGAGGCCAGGCTGAGTCATCACCCTTTATTGTTAAATAACAGTGAAAAGCAGACTTGGAACGCGGGGCCCTGCCTTCAGCCAGCTCAGGTCCACACAGGGCAGAGTCTTAGGCCACTGCTCCCCTCTGCATGTGACTAACCCTTCTCCCCTTCTTGCCTGGCTATGCTTCTAAGCCTGGAACCCTGGCCCTGCCCATCTGCCAAAGCTATAGTGTAGCTCAGTCCCTGGGGAGTAAGACAATAATAATATAATAACAATAAAAATAAACCCCTAGGGCTTGGGGCCAGTCGTACAAGAACTCTTGGCGTTGCTGTGCTCTCACATTCCCACTCTCCTTTTCCTCCTCCCCACTGGCCCAACCAGGACCCACGCACAACCTTCTACCCCGTTTGTGTTGAGTGAGGTGTCATTTCTGCTGACGAGGAGGAGGGAAAGGGAGACCAGTGAGCAGGTGGAGATCAGCTCCGGTTTCAGGAGGCTCAGCACTCCTGTTAAGTTCTTTGGGAGTATTAGTCCCTGAATACTAATGTCCCAAAGGAGACTGGCATTGCCCAGAGGGCAGGACAGCACCTCACACCACTCTGTATCCCTCCAAAGAGCCTGACCCATGCTGGAAATATTCATTCTTCAATAAATACTCATCCATCCACTTACCCATCCATCTCCATCTGTCCATTCATTCATCCATCCATCCATCTCCACTCATATACTCATTCATCATCCATTCATCTGTCCATCTATCCAGCTCATGTACTATATGCCTACTATGCATTAGCACTATGTAGGTCTGAGGATACAGACGAGGAACTCTTTCCATGGGACTTGTGGAGGGTTGATCAGTGAGCCCAAGTAGATTATTTATATTAATACACAATGCCCAGCAATTATAGGGCGCTTTGTAATTTACAAAATGCTGTCATGCCCAGAGGATTCCTGAGGCAAGCTGGGACTAGAACCCAGGTCTGTCTGAGTGCTGCTCGCCTAGCATTGCAGAGCTGTGCTAAGAGACGTACTTATGATTTAGAACAAAAGGAACATTTTCCTGCTCCAGGGTTTCCCCCTCCTGACAAGACCCTTTGGACAGCATGGTTCCATCCAGGAAGGTGCCCTGTTGCTGTACCTAGGGGACTCCTGGTGCTAGCAGGACCAAGCCTTCTTGAAAGATTCTGGTTTCTGACTGTCCTTCCTCTGTGCCAGCAGCTGCATCGGCCCGTGCAGAAACCCGAGCTGGGCCCCAGTTCCCAGCGCTGGGCGGGGAGTCTTCTCTGCTTGGCTCGCTGCCATGCCTGGGAGTTCCTCCCGGGTGGGGGTCTTTGGACTGGATCTAAGCCCTCAGCTGCCAGATTCCAAGCCTCATCCTTGCATCCCCTGCCTCCACTCCTCTTCACTAAAACACAAATGCCCCTGGGGGCTGCTGGGACAGACAGAAGAACCAAAAAAAAAAAAAAGAAAACCAAAAAGCTTCCAAGGCACTTACAGCTGTGGCTGCTTAGCATCGGCCTCCGGCCTCCGGAGTCAGGCAGGAGTTTTTTCTGAGTCTGGGGTGTCTCCTCTTAGATCAACAGTCTCAGCCCGGTCAGAAGAAAATGGCTTTGGAAGCAAATAAGAGTTTGTTGAGGCCAAGCCACTTCCTTCTGAGTTTTCCTCCTCTCCCTCTCATGCACAGACTTGGGAAAGTTGCAAAAGAGGCTGGGCCTGGTGACCTCAGCTGTGTGGGTGGAGGGGTGGGGTGGAACTGTAAGGCTCGGCTTCAGAGCCGACTAGATTTGGGACCCTGTGAGGATTCAGTTTGCAGGGACTCTGGCCCTGAGGGGTGGGGAAGGGAATGAAGAATGGGAGGCTTGAGGGTGAATGCTTGTGGGTGGGAGGACCTGGAAGGTGGCATGCCTTTGTGGGCACCATGAAAAGCCTCTGGTTGGTTTTAGGAACTTCTGCTTCTGCTATTGGAAGCCACCCAGCAAAGCGGCCATGCTGTCTGTTGAAGTGTTAGACTCACATGTGTAGTGGATTTGGTCCCACCAGCAGCTTGTCAGGGGAGGTTCTGGTCCTCGTGCTTTGCTCTGTACACACACCACCACATACCACATCACCACACACACACACACACACACACACACACACAAACACACACCACACACCAGACTTATGGGAGGCAAGTTCTGACATCTTCCTGGGTCTCTCAGATGAGAACATGTGACCCAACCTGAAGTAACAGCAATTTAAAAAGCTGTTAGTGTGAGCCTATCTCTTTGAGCTGCCTGGAGCCATGCTTTGGGTAACCGTGGCTGGCAGACATGTTGAACAAACTCAGAAAGAGCCTGGAGGCTTTGAGTAGAGACAAGTGATGAAGATTTACTCGGTGGTCTTAGGGTGTGCAAACTGGAGACATAACTAGACAATACCCAGAGTGTCCCAAAGAAGAAAGGGAAGCAGGTCGTACGGTAGAAAGCACGTCCTTGGGAAGAATCAGTCCCGCATTCTTAGCCTTCGGATTGGTCTGAGACTGTCATCTTCCAGATGACCGTCTAGACAGTGGTCTGGATACTGGAGGTCAGGTGGTCTGGAAATGTGAACACTCTTCCCTTAGCTCTCCAGGGGGTCATCAGAGGGTTGTCTGGAGGCTTGATGTGTGTCCAGGCATTGACGAAAGACTAGAAAGTTTAAGTTCCCAGGTTGTTAAACAAAAACAGAACAGCTGCCTCTTTGCCTCAGCCTGCTTGATTTTAGTAACTGAGCAGCTTGACTAGAGTGACCCTGTCCAGAAAGAGACAGAGAGTGAGAGCCTCTGGGGGTGTAGAGACATGCCATTTCAGGGGACATGCCATAGTGGCCACGGGAGCCTGCTGCTGTGGGTACTTCGGGGTAGGGGAAGTGAGCTGTGTTCAACTAGTCCTTACAGCCTCTGAACATGGGACTGAAACCTATACCTTTAGGGGATGTTTGCAGAAGTACCCTTAACACCTTTGGCAGCCAAGTCACCAACCATCCTCAGACTCTGGTCCCCACTTCCTCTGTCCATGTGGATCAAAAGTCAGTGACTTCCCTTTTCTTTCTCTGACACGTGCTCCAGTGGAGAGTGATGACCAGCCTCTCCCCTGTGGGGGAGGCCCTGACGCTGCGTTCATTGCATGCCCCTCCTTCCTTCCCTCCTGCATGCAGCTTTCAATGACCTGAGTCTGAGAGCCCACTGGGGAACTCAAAATGGACTCCTGCATTTTGTTAGTGGAAGTGGGACATGGTGCAGGTGATGGTATCAGGAATGCAGCTAAGGGGTGGTGGGGATTTAGAGGATCTCTAGAGGAGCGAAAGGCTTTATAGAAAGGAGGGATTTGAATCAGAGCTTGCAGGATGCGGGGGTCTGAACATGTGCGTTGCGTGCTGAGTGGAGGAGACCCTGCACGACGCAGGGTGCACGTCAGGGCTCAGCGCCTCCCAGCTTGCGTCCTGTGGGCCCGAGGCTGCAGCCTGTTCTTTCTCAGCACTGCGGTCCAGCACCGCTGCACTACACTCTCAACAGTCACTGAAAAGGGGTCATGGGGGAGCGTGCTCCTCTGGACAACAGGGCCGAAGGAATCCCGGGAGCGAAAGTGCGGGTGAGAAAATGGGGATGGTTCTGTTGGGCCCTGGGTAGAAGAGATGTGAGTGACGGCCAGCAGGTCAGACTGAGGCAAGGCCCAGGAGAGCCCCGTAAGTCACGTCAGCTTGGGTTTCATTGGGTGCCCAGTGGGGAACCCTCGGAAGTTTGGAGCAGGGAGGCCTGATTGGATTGAAGTTTCAGAAATGAGACTGGAGAGAGAGACCAGAATCAGAGCACCAAGATGTTCTTGCAATGCTCATTGGTGAAAGGCAATGACTAGCAGCACAGGGACAAGGGAGCAAGTCACTGAAGCGATTCTGTGACGTGATCAACAGGGCTGTTGTGACGATCAAACCCGGATGTGCTCGGTCATTCAGCAGGTACTGCAGAGGCCCTGAGCAGGGGGCTGTGTACTCGGGGGGAGCAAGACCTCCTGCATTCTCCCACTTCTGGCACTTAGAGGGCTCCCAGCAAATAGTAACTGAATCTGAGGAAGTGCTGGCCCAGTGGGAAGGACTATCAGGCAGATGGAGGGATGAACCTGTGTGACGGAGGGACAGTGAAGTCACTACCTGAGACGGGAAAGACAGAGAGACCGGAAGGAGATTACTGGACTCCTCTTTTGTCTAAACTGAGGTTGATGCACCAGCAGGACATTTCCATAACACCAGTTAAGATCATTGGCAAGGAAACTCTGTTTTATTCATGATTCTGTCCCCAGACCACTGCTCAGTGTTGTGGCACCAACCCCGGCCACCCTGACCAGCCCAGCCCCTGTCTTGCTTCCTGCCAGTTCTGGCACTATTTCCCTGGTCTGGGAGCCCGCGAGCAGGGAGCCAACTGGGAAGAAGCTTGTGCTGGGCCTGCACCAGGCTGGTGGCTCCTCTGAGACCCTGGCTTCCCAGCAGCTTCCTGGCAAGGCCAGGAATACGAATGAGAAGTGCAGGGACGACATGCCCACAGACCAGGCTCTGACCGACTCAGGGAGGAGAAAAAAAGAAACCAGCAGAGAGAAGTTCAGACTCGCCCCGCACCCCAGCTCCCCTGCCGTGGGACCATCCTGAGCTGCGCACGGCCACACCGCCTTGCTGGAGACTGAGCACCAGCTGTGCTTGTTGCCACTCTCTAGTCAGCTTGGAAACTCACCTCCTTGCACTAACTCCCCTTCCTCACTTCCCTTTTTCCCTCTTTTGCTTTCTTTGAACTTCCCAATAAAATGTTAAATATAAGCTTCTGACTCAGGCATTTAAAAATTTTCCCCTTAAAGAATGGGACCCAGAGAAAGCTCAAAAAATATTTGTCAGCTAAATGAATGATCGATGGGACTCAGTTTCGATAGCACAAGACAAGAAAGAAAGATACAGGAGTTGTTTTGAAAAAGTCATAGCTTTGCAATGACCTTTTAGAAATGCCGACATGAGGATTGTCCCCACAGAATGTGGAGGCGTCTCATCTCCTAGGCGTGCGAGGGGCAGGAGACACGGAGAGCAGAGAGGTGAGGCAGAATCTGAGACACACTCACAGTTAAGAGGCAGGAGAAAGAAAAGGGTCCCGGTGGAGGTCTGTGAGGCAGAGGCTCCCTACACCTCCAGGCCACAGCAAGATGGCACTTCCAGCCCCTGTAGACAGGTGTGACCCTGGACCACATTTCAGTGATGGACAGAGTGGTGATTGGGACAGCGCTCCTGCCCTCACTGAGCTCATGTCCAACAGATGCAGGGCAGGGGTGTGAGACCCATTTTCACCGGGGGCCACATCAGCCTCCTGGTTGCCTTCAAAGGGCCAAAATAATTTTGGGACTGTATAAACGTAAGTACTCCTTAACCGTTAATGAGTTGAAATTACATTCAGCCCTTTGAAGGCAAGGCTGATGTGGTCGGTCCCTGGTGAAAGTGAGTGTGACTCCCCTGATGAGGGGGCACTGTCCTGCCGGTACCCTGGCTTCTTCCAGGCCTGGCTCGGTAAAACCCCTCGCACGATCTCTCTCCACAAGGCAGAAGGGCCCGGGTCTTTGAGTCACGTGACTTGCCGACTGCACTCTTTGTGTGTGAGAAATAAACTTGCATGGTTTAAACCACTGTGAGTTGAGGGTTTATCGGTTACAGAAGTTAGCGTCATGTCACAGCCGGGAAGTGCTGAGCAGGCAAGAGGCAGATGTCGAAGCCGAGGAGCAGGAGCTCGCTGTGACCCGGAGGCCCGGACTTGGAGTTCCAAGCCCTGGCGTCGTTTGCATAGCCCAGGTCAGCGGGGAGTTGAGTGTGTTCTCCTGTCTTCCCTACCCTCACCACCCTTTTAAACACAAGTTCTTTTGTGAGCTCCCCAGCCACAGTCACTGAGCCATGGTCCCCAACTTTACTTAGAGAAGGGACCAGAGTTCACAGTCACCCACCTGGTCTCCCTCGTACAGGGGAAGGCATGTGCCAGGGTCCTTCGGTCGAGGCAGGAGCGGAGGAAGAGATGAGCCACGAGGCCCAGGGCGGACAGAGCGGGCTAGCCCTGGCAGTCTCAGCCTGGGGGACCTGGACGCGGTCTCTCTGTGTGCCTGCCGCCCAGAACTCAGCTCCGAGCCCCCTGTGGGGTCCCGCTTAGCCTTCGATTGCCAGGAGAGAGAATCTGACGGGTGTGATGTTGGCGGTGACAGGACTGTTAGCCCTCCCCCGGCTCGTGTAGAACAGAGAGGGACATCTCCTCAAAGGCAGTGGTGGCCCACACGATAGCAGGCTCCTGGGAATCTGTCAGCGTTTCCAGGTGGCAGCAGACCCGAGGACACTGTTTGGATCCTCTTGGGATCAGCAACCATTGACCTTTCAGCAGCAGCAGCTGAATTTTTACTTTAAAAAGTAAATGTTACTGGGGGCACCGACTAGAATCTACCTGCCACCCTTGTGTTTGAGATGTGCTGAGCAGACAAACACCTGGGCTTGAAGGAAGGGAAGGGAAGGGTGTCCCTGGAAGCTGTGGGCGTGGGGTCCGGAGACGTGGACTCTACGGTCACCTCCACTTCTAACACACAGTCTCATTGCTTTACACTCCCACTTCCCTGTCTAGAAAACTGGGTAACAAGACCTGCTCTGCCTACTTCACAGGTTTGCTGTGAGGGGGGCAGGGGAAAAAGAAAGACAAAATACCAAAAGCTTCTGGAAGGACTTTAAGAAGCCAAAAGTCAAATACAAGAGCAGTTAGTCGGCAAAGCTCTGTTATGAGCTGAATTGTGTCCCCCTGAGGAGATGCGCGGAAGCCCTGACCCCCATTCCTCAGAGTGACCTTATGAAAACAGGGTCAATAAACAGGGTCAGGGCAGATGCAGGTCGTTGACATGAGGTCACACTGAAATAGGGTGGCCTCACCCCAGTATAACTGGTGTCCTTATGAAGAGGAGAGAAGACACAGAGACAGACGCACAGGAGGGACACCGTGTGACAGTGGAGGCACCGAGTGAAGGGAAGCAGCTCTGAGACAAAGACCACCAAGGATTGCTGACCACCACCAGAAGCTAGAAAGAGGCAAGGAAGAATCCCCCCCTACTGGTTTCAGAGCCAGAATGGGCCTGTGAACACCTTGATCTTGGACTTCCAGCCTCCAGAACCGTGAGACAATACATTCCTTCTGTTTTAAGCCACCCCGTTTGTGGTACTTGCTTACGGCAGCCCTAGGAAACGAATATAACATCCTTGGACAATGTCCACGGCAGAGCGAAGCTTGGCCAAAGCCCTCGGTGCATCCCTGAGAGGTGTGTGACCAGGATCAGCCATGTGTCCTAGGACACGGACCTGGGTTTCAGGGCTAACACCACTGATGGTCACAAAGAGCAAAGGTCGGTTTGGGAAACCCTAAAGCAGCTAGTAGGGCTAAGTAGGTTCACACAGCTGGTGGCAGTTAAGTTCCTGCTGCCTGCAGGGTCACTTCTGCCTGGAGGGGCCAGTGTGCTCAGAGTGGAACTCGTTAGGGCAGCCTGGGGATGTAGTGCGCTTTCGCTTCCTGCCCAGGGGGTGTCAGTGTCACTTTCATACTCCAGACTGCCACCGTTCAACACACCAGGGAGGCTGCTGGCCAGCCAACAGAATCACCCCGGGGAGAAAGCTGACCTGCAGGGATGCATCTGACAACTGGCTCCTACTGTTTTAGAGGCAAAGTCTCTTTGCTCTAGGGCTTCTGCCTTTTGTGTGGTCTGCCTGTGCTGAATGTAGGTCAGTCAGGTCCCCGGGGGAGCAGGGCACATAATCCACTTAAATGTTTACACACACACACACACACACACACACACACACACACACACACACACACACAGTGTTACCGAATTCTCCCGATAACCCCTGAGGTCCTTAATGTTACTGCATCCATTCTACAGATGCAGAGCCTGAGGCGCAGAGGCGCCCCCTGGTGTCAGGAGCCTGTCTGACTCCAGCGCCTGTGCTGTTAACCCCTCTGTTAATACTACTTTGAGAGCTTATTTGGACCAGGCTGTTCCTAATTAAATCTGAAAGCAATAATTCAGTGAAAAAATAAATAAAAACAAAACACAAAGTGTGTGCATGTGTGTGGCCCTGATCTGCTTCGACCATGACACTTAAAGGGGAAGGGACGCTGTAAGGAGCCGAGTGCTCCCACCCAGGTTAAGCTCCTTGACGCTCTCCCGACAGCCCTGCGAGGCGGATCTCACAGACCTGAGGTAAGCAGCCGACCCCCCCAGTGTGGAGAGAGGCGGGGCACCCGTGTGAATCCAGGTTGCCTGTGAGCCCGGTGTGCTTTCCGTGACCCCTGTTGCCCAAAGAGACAGCCAGGGTTTAGAGAGACTCGCTCAGTGCCAGGCACAAAATAAATGTTTATTGGATTGCGTTGAATTAAACTCCAAATTAACGTAATGTTCATGAAGAGAGGATGTGACCAATAAACGGACACCCTAGAGATGTGAGAAGGACCCAGCTGTCTGTACCAATCCAGAATCTGCTGCTAAGTGAAAAGATCAGTTTAGAGACGAGTGTGTGGCAGATGATTCCTTTTTGTGAAGAAAGAACATGATTTTCTTACCAATACCCACCTCTGTCTGATTATATATGCAGACAGAAGGGCAGCATCAAACAACTTCAAGTGATAGTAATGCTTATCTCTGAGGGGGACGATCATGAAGGACTTTCACGTATTTGATAAAAAGCAAAAACATGAAGATACTTCCATTTTTAAAGGAGCAAAAATGAAAACAAGGAAAAGGAAGACAAGTTTTTTTTCTGGTGGCAACAGGTCCCACTGGAATGGGGACATGCCTCAGACCTGGATTCTCCATGTCGGTTTCCTCAGCACGGACCCTGGGCTCCACAGGTGGAACGGGTCTGTTCAGGGCCTCTCTCTGTCTCTGTATTCTGTCATCTCTGTCTTTCTCCTTGTATTCTGTCACCTCTGTCTCTTTCTCTGTATTCTGTCACCTGTCTCTCTCTGTATCCTGTCACCTCTGTCTCTCTCTGTATTCTGTCACCTCCATCTCTCTCTGTATCCTGTCACCTCCATCTGTCTCTGTATCCTGTCACCTCCATCTGTCTCTGTATCCTGTCACCTCCATCTCTCTCTGTATCCTGTCACCTCCATCTCTCTCCGTATCCTGTCACCTCTGTCTCTCTCCGTATTCTGTCACCTCTGTCTCTCTCTCTGTATTCTGTCACCTGTCTCTCTCTGTATCCTGTCACCTCTGTCTCTCTCTGTATTCTGTCATCTCTGTCTCTCTCTCTGTATTCTGTCACCTGTCTCTCTCTGTATCCTGTCACCTCTGTCTCTCTCCGTATCCTGTCATCTCTGTCTCTCTCTGTATTCTGTCATCTCTCCCTGTATCCTGTCACCCCCATCTCTCTCTGTATCCTGTCACCTCTGTCTCTCTCTGTATCCTGTCACCTCCATCTCTCTCTGTATCCTGTCACCCCTATCTCTCTCTGTATCCTGTCACCTCCATCTCTCTCTGTATCCTGTCACCTCTGTCTCTCTCTGTATTCTGTCACCTCCATCTCTCTCTGTATCCTGTCACCTCCATCTCTCTCTGTATCCTGTCACCTCTGTCTCTCTCTGTATTCTGTCATCTCTGTCTCTCTCTCTCTGTATTCTGTCACCTGTCTCTCTCTGTATCCTGTCACCTCTGTCTCTCTCTGTATTCTGTCATCTCTGTCTCTCTCTCTGTATTCTGTCACCTGTCTCTCTCTGTATCCTGTCACCTCCATCTCTCTCTGTATTCTGTCACCTCCATCTCTCTCTGTATTCTGTCACCTGTCTCTCTCTGTATCCTGTCACCTCTGTCTCTCTCTGTATTCTGTCATCTCTGTCTCTCTCTCTGTATTCTGTCACCTGTCTCTCTCTGTATCCTGTCACCTCTGTCTCTCTCCGTATCCTGTCATCTCTGTCTCTCTCTGTATTCTGTCATCTCTCCCTGTATCCTGTCACCCCCATCTCTCTCTGTATCCTGTCACCTCTGTCTCTCTCTGTATCCTGTCACCTCCATCTCTCTCTGTATCCTGTCACCCCTATCTCTCTCTGTATCCTGTCACCTCCATCTCTCTCTGTATCCTGTCACCTCTGTCTCTCTCTGTATTCTGTCACCTCCATCTCTCTCTGTATCCTGTCACCTCCATCTCTCTCTGTATTCTGTCACCTCCATCTCTCTCTGTATCCTGTCACCTCTGTCTCTCTCTGTATCCTGTCACCTCCATCTCTCTCTGTATCCTGTCACCTCCATCTCTCTCTGTATCCTGTCACCTCTGTCTCTCTCTGTATTCTGTCACCTCCATCTCTCTCTGTATCCTGTCACCTCCATCTCTCTCTGTATTCTGTCACCTCCATCTCTCTCTGTATCCTGTCACCTCTGTCTCTCTCTGTATCCTGTCACCTCCATCTCTCTCTGTATCCTGTCACCTCCATCTCTCTCTGTATCCTGTCACCTCTGTCTCTCTCTGTATCCTGTCATCTCTGTCTCTCTCTCTCTGTATCCTGTCACCTCTGTCTCTCTCTGTATTCTGTCATCTCTGTCTCTCTCTCTGTATTCTGTCACCTGTCTCTCTCTGTATCCTGTCACCTCCATCTCTCTCCGTATCCTGTCACCTCTGTCTCTCTCCGTATTCTGTCACCTCTGTCTCTCTCTCTGTATTCTGTCACCTGTCTCTCTCTGTATCCTGTCACCTCTGTCTCTCTCTGTATTCTGTCATCTCTGTCTCTCTCTCTGTATTCTGTCACCTGTCTCTCTCTGTATCCTGTCACCTCTGTCTCTCTCTGTATTCTGTCATCTCTGTCTCTCTCTCTGTATTCTGTCACCTGTCTCTCTCTGTATCCTGTCACCTCCATCTCTCTCTGTATCCTGTCACCTCTGTCTCTCTCTGTATTCTGTCATCTCTGTCTCTCTCTCTCTGTATTCTGTCACCTGTCTCTCTCTGTATCCTGTCACCTCTGTCTCTCTCTGTATTCTGTCATCTCTGTCTCTCTCTCTGTATTCTGTCACCTGTCTCTCTCTGTATCCTGTCACCTCCATCTCTCTCCGTATCCTGTCACCTCTGTCTCTCTCCATATTCTGTCACCTCTGTCTCTCTCTCTGTATTCTGTCACCTGTCTCTCTCTGTATCCTGTCATCTCTGTCTCTCTCTGTATTCTGTCATCTCTCCCTGTATCCTGTTACCTCCGTCTCTCTCTGTATCCTGTCACCCCCATCTCTCTCTGTATCCTGTCACCTCTGTCTCTCTCTGTATCCTGTCACCTCCATCTCTCTCTGTATCCTGTCACCCCCATCTCTCTCTGTATCCTGTCACCTCCATCTCTCTCTGTATCCTGTCACCTCTGTCTCTCTCTGTATTCTGTCACCTCCATCTCTCTCTGTATCCTGTCACCTCCATCTCTCTCTGTATTCTGTCACCTCCATCTCTCTCTGTATCCTGTCACCTCTGTCTCTCTCTGTATCCTGTCACCTCCATCTCTCTCTGTATCCTGTCACCTCCATCTCTCTCTGTATCCTGTCACCTCTGTCTCTCTCTGTATCCTGTCATCTCTGTCTCTCTCTCTCTGTATCCTGTCACCTCTGTCTCTCTCTGTATTCTGTCATCTCTGTCTCTCTCTCTGTATTCTGTCACCTGTCTCTCTCCGTATCCTGTCATCTCTGTCTCTCTCTGTATTCTGTCACCTCCATCTCTCTCTGTATCCTGTCACCTCCGTCTCTCTCTGTATCCTGTCACCTCTGTCTCTCTCTGTATCCTGTCACCCCATCTCTCTCTGTATCCTGTCACCTCTGTCTCTCTCTGTATCCTGTCACCTCCATCTCTCTCTGTATCCTGTCACCTCCGTCTCTCTCTGTATCCTGTCATCTCTATATATTGTCATCTCCGTATCCTGTCATCTCTGTCTCTCTGTATCCTGTCATCTCTGTACACCGTCATCTCTCTCTCTACAATCCCCCCTTGCTCTGTGAAATATTTCCATTTACAACAAACATATGAACACATTCAAGAAACCAGGACTCCTGGAAAAAGGGCCTACAACAACTCTTTGTACTGTGTGAATTCAAACGTTCACAGAAACTAACTTGAAGGGGAGCCCCCTAGCTAAATAAAGGGGTGTGATTTGAGCGTTAAAGACCACAGTGAGTTGGAATACTCATTATTCTGAAACTGGTAAATAAAGGGGAAAAACAAGGAATCTGCCTTCCCTGTATGAGCTGTACCTCATGGTGAGCAAACAGTTGATAAGAGTTATTTTTTTGCCCTATTTTATTTTATTATTTTTTTAAAATTTTATTTTTCAGTTGCAGTTGGCATTCAATATTATTTTGTACTAGTTTCAGGAGTACAGCATAATGGTTAGACAATCACATACTTTACAAATTGGTCCCCCGATAATTCCAGTACCCACCCGGCAACATACCCAGTTGTTACAACATTATCTGTTACATTTCCTAAGCCGTACTCACATCCCTCTGACTATTTTGTAGCTAGCAGTTTGTATTTCTCAGTCCCATCACCTCTTCACCCAACCTCCAGCCCCCTCTCCTCTGGCAACGATCTGTCTGTTCTCTGTGTCTATGGGTAAACCAGTTTCTTTTTTTAAGTAGAAGATCTCAGATGATAAATACCAAAGGAAAGACAGAATCGGAGGAAGCCTGTTTGCATCCCCAATGACAGCGAGGATGCCAGCACCGATCGTCAGTGGCTGCTAACACCTGAGTAAAACACCAAAGGGAAACTCAGCAGACATGGATGGCTGAGACCGGGAACCCCGGGACCTGTGCACCAGCCCTGCAGCTCACTCAGAGTGGAGGTGCCAGTCATTACCGATCTCTTGATGGGACACAGTGGGGTGTGCCCAGCACCGGCTGGGAAGGGTTCTTGCCACAAAACCAGGCCTCTAGATCTAACTACCGTTTTATAGGGAAGATGGGCTCAGAGAACATGTTACATGGCACCTCTGGGTTTTAACCAGCAAAGTTCAGAATGTGGTAAGCTCTACAGATGAAAAGAGAGGTAAGAGACATTTCAATTACCTGTGATTTGTGGACTCGTAAATCCTGAAACAAGGAAGGCGATTGCAAACATGACCAAACATGTGTGAGACAACAGGGGACATTTGAACACTAAATGCACGTTTAAAAAGTTAGACGGGCTTGCTCACAAGTCCTTCTTATGGACTTTATTCATACATGATGTGATGCTAAGAATTAGCTTCAAAATAATGCAGGTCTGTGGGGCTGGAGAGCGGGGTGGGTGGCGGTGCGGATGGACCGGCCCTGGCCTCGCGCAGGCGGGCTGTGCCCAGGGGTTCACTGCTCTATCATCTCTATGCTTCTCTACGTGTCTGGAGATTTCCATAACAAAACGTTAGCAAAGAGCAATCAAAACATGGATATACCACTTAGTTCTTCTATCATGATGGTGGTGGAAGCGGTGGGTATATGGAAATGTGTGTGTGTGTGTGGTCTCTTTGTGGCAGGTGTGAGTGACGCCCCGCTCTAACAGGCCCGGCTGGATTTCCCTGGGTGTTAGGCAGGTGGGCACAGACCCAGGCCCCTCTTTAGGGAGCGGCTCGGGCCAGCCCCACCCGGTTATTCCCACGGTCAAAGACGGAGTAAAACTGTCTGATGAAGACGTCGCCCAGGATCCAGAGGGGCCCGGATGGAGGCTGCATGTCAAGACCTTGAAAGCCGCTGAGGCAGAGCTCCATTCCATCCACGAAGTCCTGGGGTTGGAAAGAAGAGCGTGAGTGACAGGGAGGAAGGAAGAAGCGCTTCCTGGAGCTGCCTGTGTGGTGGCGGTGGCCACGCCGAGGGCCTCAGGCGGCTGCTTCGCAGTTTTGGTTGGTTGGTTCTTCCTCCTGCTTCGTGCACGCTTACTGCTTTGTGCACGCTTACCCGTATACTCAACAAAGTGTTCGAACAGCCCCCTAGACGTGGGCCCGGACCTTGTACGCTCTCCAGTGTTGAGAGCTGCCCATCTATCCTACACCCCCATAAGGTTTCAATTTTCACAGCTGGGAAAATTGAAACCCTCAATTATTCAGGCATGGCTGGAAGGGCAAAAGGTTTGGCATTAGAAAATCTCGACTTAACTTCTGGTTTCTTTAGTTTCTAGTCGAGCTCAACTTAATTTCTTTTAAGGGAGAGAAATTGCTCTATAGACGGCTAGCCACCGCTATTTTCTTATTGATGTTTTGGGCGAAATCATGTGAGTGGCTCCTCTCAGGTCAAAGGCAAGTAGGCATCCCTTGTTCTCGAGAAGAGTGGAACCCACCACAACCTTGTATTTTTTAGTTTGGCAAAGAGTTGGGATCTAACAGAAGGGTGTGGTCTTTCCGACAAACACTTGAAGTTTGAGGTTGTTGATGACGGAGTAGGAAAACTTGCAGAGGGCTCAAGAAACTTCTTGAGAAGAAGGGGATAAAAATGCAAAGGTATTACAGCATCCATGAGGGACTGAGGTGGCTCTGACTGAAATCTGCTGGCAGAAAAGGACAACGCCACCACAGTGGGTACAGGGGAGGGGGTGGGGTTGAGCAAGGCTTAATATGGAGAGTAGGGGGTGCCGGAGTGGTGAAGGGCGTGTAGACGGATGGATCTGGCAGCCAAAATGTTTGGCTTGTCCTCTGTATAGTGTTCACAGTGGCAGCTTCACAATCTTCTGTTGGAGGAATTTAGGGGACTTGACCTGAAGTTGTGTTTTAAAATAAAACATTTGTTTTCTCTTCTGCTGTAAGTTTGTATGTGGTGGCTTTGGGAAGGGGCTAGTGGAGATCAAGGTGTGGGGTGGAGGGTAGGTGAATCCCTAAGCCCTCAGTCTATACCTTAGCACCTCAAGTTGGGTGCAGTCACCCTGATACGGTGGGTGGCTTTCGGGCAATTTCAGTGTGTTAAAGTGTGTCACCAAAGAACTCTGATACTGAAAATGCAGCCCAGCTGTGATATGAAATGGTCACAGGTTTCTCAAACACCTGGGGGCTCCCTTTCGACCTCACCCTTCACATCTATGCATCTACTGCATCGAGGAATTTTCTTAATTGATTATATATTATAAGAGATATAACTTTATTCTGTAGCTCCCACCCCCAAGCAGCTCATGTCTAGAAGCATTACCTCTCTGAGTTTCAATATCCTCGTCTATAAAATGGGAAAACAATACCCTAGTCTGACTTCGTGGTTAAGAGGATTTGGGTGGTTGAATGGCTTGTCTCAGGTTTGCTGCTGCTTCGTGGCAGAACAGAAAATAAAAGCCCCAGCCCGGTGGTCCTTGCACCACACATAGGCAGCTGCGCCTCTCCCAGAGGAAATGCCACCTCAGTGCAGGATAAGCTGGGGGCGGGGCTTGGGGTAAACGCAGGTGACTGTTCCACAGGGGGAAGTGGCAGGTGTATGGGGAAGACCCTGTGACTTGCAGAATGAGGAAAGTTCTTTTTTTCTTTTGTTTTCTGCTATATTGTGCATGTGTGTGTGTGTTTTGTGTGTGCTCTTTTTTAAAAAAAATTGAATTTATTGGAGTGATATTGGTTAATAAAATTATATAGGTTTCAGGTGTACAATTCTATAATACTTCATCTGTGTACTGTATTGTGTGTTCACCACCCCAAGTGAGGAGACAGTTCTTACCACCAGGGTGTAGGCAGTTGGTTGAAGAATGTAGGGGACTCCATTGATGGTGAAGATGACATCCGGCATGACGTTGAGATTGTCACACTCCACAGCATACTAAAACACAACAGAGTACCAATTTAGAAATCTCCCATCTCCCAAGAGAGGCCCAGGCCCCCTGCTCCCACCCCTCCCCACCCTAGGCAGGTACTCACTTCTCCATCCATGGGCGCAGCCCCAATGGCCTTCTGTAGCTGCTTGATGTCGCCTGAGGGGCCTGTGAGGAGGGAGGTCCCTGTGTCCACAATGGCCTGGCAGCCGTCTGAGCAGAACATCACGGTGCTCCCGACCTGGATTCTGAGGGCAAAGGAAGCATCGTCGGTCCCCCACCCCTTCTCCGCTTGCCCCCGTCCCCAGCCCCAGCTTCCCCCGGCTCCCCAGCAGCTCGAGCGCCCTGCTGGGCTCCCCGACTCCTGAAGCACATCAGTGATTTCCAGGTTGGTCTCTCTCATCACATGCATGTTTCTCAAAATTTTTTTGACTGAGATTCATAGCAGGATTTACTGCTATGACCCATTTACTTCTTGACCCAATACCTACACACACGCAATGAAAATTTCATGAAACAGTGCTTGACCTTAATATGTGAAGCACACTCTGGTGTTTTCTACTTGACTCCATTTCATTAAAAATTATAAGTCACGATCCCCTAAAATGTTACAACCCGTAACTAGGTAAATCCCTACAGTTTGAAAGACCTTCAATAGACAGAGAATGTTGAGGCTTTTTGTATACCTAGTGCCTAGCACTTGCCTGGCATGTTGTAGGAACTTATTCCTGGCTGAATTGACACTTGAATTACATTTCTTTGAATTCCTGCATTGTCTGATGCAGTGCCAGGAATATGTCAGGCATCTAGTCCCACTTCCTCAATTGCTCCATGCCCAGATGCGCATGCGTGTGTGTGTGAGTGTGTGAGGGCTCAGTCAGTGCTGCCACCTCTATGAAACCCTTGAGGATTTCTTCAGACAGAAGCTGTCTTTCCCTGTCTTCTGGGAGACTTTGGTGGCACATCTCATGGAGCTCTGACCACCTTCCTCTCTACGTGTGCTGGTTTGTATGTGTGTCTCATCTTCTGCACATCCTTTGTGAAGACAAAAACTGGACTCTTTCACTTTTGCACCCCCATTTCACTCAGCCCTTGTCTGTGTGCTAATTAATGTTGAATGAACAAGAAGCAGCTGGTTGAGTGTTTGTATTTACTATCGGTTGAGTTGAAGGTGCAACAAACGTACACGGAAGAAAGCTGAACGTTGACACTGCGTGCCTGTCACCCCGATTACTGCTGCCCCTTCCTGTGCCTCTGCTCAGCACCCCCGAGCCTCTAGCCTCACTCCAGACATCCTTTCCCAGTGACCAGCACTTTCATTAGGATCAGTTCAGTGAATCCAGTTTGAGTTGTGTCTGTTATGAGTCTTTCCCTCAATATCATACTTTGTGGACGATACTCACGAGTCCAGTGCAATCTGCCAGTAGCCTTGCTTGGTGACTGGGACCCAATTCAGACTCCCTGAGAAGTGCGAGTGGTCGTAGCCTCCAAAAGTCAGCTCGCTCCCTGCTCTACCTTCTGGGTCACTACAGAGACAGAAAGGCAGATTGCTAGGGAACATCCACCAGAAAACCCTAGGAGCGAGTTTCTGCCTCTTGGTCTGATCACTCCCAAAAGTACCTAGAGAGGCAGAAATATAAGCTCAGGCTTTGAGACCAGGGCTTCCAAATACTGTGAGCTGATTTGTCTGGACCTTTTGGGCAAAAGAATAGAGACCGCTCTGCCCAATGTCTTGTGAATGTCCTCCTGCTTCTTGCATAAACAGAGTACTGAGGTGAGAGGTGGGGACAATTGGTCTTGCCGTGCAGAGCTCATGCAGAACCAGGGCCAGGACCAGGCTGAGTGTGCACACCTCATGTGACTGCAGGCACCTGCAAAAGACACCTTTTCCCCAAGTGTCTTCTCCAGCGTTGTGGTGGTGCGTGGAGTTGTCTCCACATCATTTACTCTCGTGTTAAGGCAAAGACGCTAATGTGAACCCATGATTTTTTTAAGAGCTGGAATAGTTGTTCATTTTTATTGGTGATTTCTCAGATTATATTCTGGCATCTACAGGATTATGGGGAAATAGGACATAAAACTGATTCATTTTCAGGAGGAAAAGAATCAGAAAAACAAAACTTGGGGCACTGCAAGGCAGGGTAGTAAAGCAGAAGGGAACTGGGTGTCTGTGGGAATCTTATGAAAGCAATTTTAGAGAGGCAAAGGGAGAAAGAACTAACGCTTGTTGATGGCCTTTATGCACAGAAGGCACTGTGCTAGGAATTTTGCCTGCCTAATCTTATTCAATTTGCACACCGACCTGGTGTCCATTTGAGGAAACAGAGGTTCAGGGAGACGAAGTAATGTAAGTGGCAGGTTTTAGATCCAGGTCAGTCTGACTGCCAAACCTTTGCTGTTTCCCTTCAGAGCTCATGTCTTCCCAGGCTGGAGGGAGCCGGAGGCTCCGACAGGGGGAGGTGGATAGTCTAGACAACCTGCTCTCTTACTCACAGTCCTGCCCGGGCCTGTCTCAGCTGCAGCCACGCTGGAGAGGAAGAATTTGAGAGAGGAAATTTAAGGCTGTCCATGTAGGAAGGAAAAACAACGGAAATGGGCTTCTGTTAAGATGGGAAGCTCAGGCCAGGGCTCACTGGGAAGGAATTAGAAAGGTAACAAATCTCCTTCCCTACACAGGTGGGACAACCCTTCCCCCGCACCCACCAGGACCCCAGGCCAAAGTGCCCAGAGGCGGGTGAGTCTCATGACCTTATCCCAAAACTACAACATGCAATTTAAAATACACATAACGTAACATTTACCATCTTAATCATTTCTAAGTGCACAGCTTAACAGTGTGAAGTATATTCTGGGGAGAGCAGGACCGATAAAATGGCATTGGTACGACCAAGATAGCATGAAGTATATAAAACAAAGTGGAGTCATTATGTCAACTAAAACGGCTCTCAGTCAGGCATGACACTTTGGTTTAAGAGAAAAACTCCCTAAGTCAGAGCACACACATCTGGCACGGAGACATAGTAGCCGTGTCTGCAGAGCAGGACCACCCGTAGACAGGCTCCTGGGGAAATTCCACACGGTCAGCAAGGGTGTCAAGAAGAACAGCCATGAATGGCTCATAGGTTCTTGGGCAAATTCCCCACTTGGCAGCAGGGGTGCCAAGACATTTATCAAAAAGACCCAGAGGGGTGGCGCTCACCACTTTCAAGGTATAACTGAGGCAGGCTCCAGACCACTGCTGAGACAGCCAAGCTCCACACCCCAGAGTGCTGCTCCACGCCACGCTGATCTCCCTTGGCATCGGCCGTCGGAGCCTCTGCCCTGCTGGACTGAGGACTTCATCTGCCCTGCTGCCCACCTGGCTCCAGAGATCCTTGCAAGACACTGACAACTCCCTTGCCCACTGTGCTGTCTCCCAGAGCTGCAGACTGGGACTCTGGGACTCAGGTTCACTGTCCTGCCTTGATTGCTGTGTGTGTGTGTTCTTAGGTTGTTAGAGTGTGAGTGGAATATTAACGTATGGTGATGTTCTCCCTTGAGTGAAGCTGCATTAAATAACAGCTGAGAGAATAGCACAGTTACTGTGTGCAACTCTTGTCCATTCCTTGGTGCCAGGCTGCTCAGCAGGCAGCTGGCTGAGCAGTTGCCCGGCCGACTTATAGGAAAGACTGTAGCATGAACACATGCTCGTGACATATTCAATTGTGCAGCCAGTCTCTAGAACCTTTTTCATTCTGTAAAACCAAAACTCTATAACCATTCAGTCACTTCCCGTTTCCCCCTCCCCCAGCCCCTGGCAACCACTGTTCTACTTTCTATTTCTATGAATTTGACCACTCCAGGCACTTCACATAAATGAAGTCATGCAAGTGGTCCTTTTGTGACAAGCTTGGTTCACATGGCATGAAGTCCTCAAGATTCATCCGTGTTGTAGCATGTGTTTGAATTTCCTTTCTTTTCAAGTCTCAATATATTCTATTGTATGCATATACCATGTTTTGTTTATCCATCCATTAACACACAATGGTTTTATTGCCAGCTTACTTTGAATTTTTCTGCCTCTCCACCCCTGGAATTAAGCTTCTTGAGGACAGAGACTGCCTTTCTTGCTTCATTGTATTCCCAGTGCCTAAATTATGCTCAGCATATAACAGAGGTTTGAGGAATATCTATTTATTCACCGCATAAATGAATATCCAATTCCAGAGATTCTTTAAATCAGTCCGGCGTACTACAGTTTACAAAGTGCTTTTTACAAGGGCTGTATGAGGCAATCCCATTTCCTCAATAGTCAGAGAGGTTAAGTGTTTTGCCCCAAATCACACAGCTGGCCGAACAAGGGATCTAACCCAGACAGGGTGACTGCTCCATCTAGCACTCTTTCAACTGCACCAACCTGTCTCCCTGGAGATACAATTCACCTTAGCCAGGCTAAGTCTTGACGGGACTTACCTACTCATGTAGACAGAAAACATGGGTACATCCACCAGGTTCTGGGCCATCATGTTGTCAAACACTGGGGTCACCCCTCCAACAGCCAAGGAGGGGTATCCCAGGCCCAGAATTCCATCAAACTCTGCGTTCACGAAGGTCTGGCCAGGCTCTGTGACACTCTCCCCAAACTGCTGGCCGACCACCGTCAGTCCTTCCACCTGATGGGAAAAGCCCAAAGGAAATTTGCATAGGAGATCTTTGCAAAAGGGCCTCAGGTTCCTGGATTCTCCCTCTGTCCTAAAGCTAATTCTTCTCCAACTCAAGTGTTCTTGATTAAATGGACACAATGATTTTTGCCATAGTCGAATTCAATTTTTTAATGTAAACTTTTTTTGTTGCTGAAGTATAAACAGAAATCATAAGTGTGCAAGTTAATGAGTGTTCATAAACTGTACTCACCCATGTGAGCAAGCTCCCAAACTGAGAAGCAAAACATCACAACCTCCTGGAAGCTCCTTCATGCACCCTGCTTTATCATTGCACCATTCCTCAGGAGCGACTAATCTTCTGGTTTCTAACAGCCTGTATCGGCTTTGCCTATTTTTGAATTTTATATAAATGGAATCATACAGTATGAATTCTTTGGCATCTGGCTCTGTCACTCAACATTATGCTTGTTGCATGCTGTCCTAATTCACTTATTGTCATTGTATTCCACAGTATGAATATGCTGTCACTATATATGCATTCTTTCATGATGGATATTTGGGTTATTTCCTGTACTTGACTATTGCTAATAATGCAGTTTGTACATGTCTTTGGGTGAACACGTGTACATATTTCTGTTGCATATATGCCTAGGAGTAAAATTGTTAGACCACAGGGTATGCATACATGCTCACAGAATTGAGTAAATACTGATAGAGTTTTCCAAAGTGGTTTGTACCAACTGATGTTTTCAATACCAGTATTTTAAGAGTTCTGGTTGCCAGTAGCTCCGTGTCTTCCCCAGCACTGGATGTTGTCTTCTTTCCCATTTCAGTCTTCTAGTGGATATGCGGTGGGAACCTTTGGTTTTCATTTGTACCTCCTGATTACTAATGAAACTGGACATTGGATGTCTTCTCTGGTGAAGTAGGTTGTCTGTGTTTCTCTTATTGACTGGTAGGAGTTCTTTATCTATTCTGGAATCCAGTCCTCTGTTGGATATGTGTATTACAAACACCTCTGGACTGTGACTGGTGTTTTTTGCTGAACAGAATTTCAATATAGCCAAATTTATCAATTATTTTCCCTTTTCAATTTGTGGTTTTTGTAACTTGTTTCAGAAATTTTTGCCTATCTTAAGGTCATGAAGATATTTTCCTATGCTTTGTTTTCAAAAGTTTCACTTTTTATATTTATATCTACAGTCTATGATCAGATCTATAATGTGTGAGGTAGGAGTCAAGACTCATTTTATTTTTTACTATATGGACATCCAGATGACTTAGTACCATTGAATAAATATACCATCACTGTCTCCACTGTAGTATCATGTTCAATATGTCAGGTGACTGTGTGAGTAGTCTCTGAATTTTCTATTCTGTTCCATGTGTCTATTTGCTTATCCTGTGCCAGTATCACACTATCTAAATTAGTGCCAGTATCACACTATCTAAATTAGTATATCTTTACAGTAAGTCTTAATAGTTGGCAGTGTTTTTCTTCACCTAGATTGTCTTGGTGTATTACATAGTCATATACATTTTAGAATTAGCTTGTCAGTTTTTTTGTTTTTAAATCTATTTTATTGATTATGCTACTACAGTTGTTCCATTTTTTTCTCCCCTTTATTCCCTTCTGCCCTGCACCCCTCCACCCACCAGCATTTCCACCCCCCAGCCCCAGTTCATGTCCATGGTTCATACATATAAGTTCTTTGGTCTCTCCATTTCCTATACTACTCTTAACCTCCACCTGTCTATTTTGTACCTACCATTTATGCTTCTTATTCCCTGTCCCTTTTCCCCTTCTCTCTTCCCCCCCTCCACTGATAACCCTCTACGTAATCTACAGTTCTGTGACTCTGTTCCTGTTCTAGCTGTTTGTTAGTTTGTTTTGGTTTTGGTTTATTTTTTAGGTTCAGTTGTTGGTAGTTTTGAGTTTGTTGTCATCTTATTGTTCATGGTTTTGATCTTCTTCTTTTTCTTAGGTAAGTCCCTTTTTTAAAAAAATTTTTTAAAAATATTTTATTTATTTATTTTTAGAGAGGGAAGGGAGGTAGATATAGAGAGAGAGAGAGAAAAACATCAATGTGCGGTTGCTGGGGGTTATGGCCTGCAACCCAGGCATGTACCCTGGCTGGGAATCGAACCTGCAACACTTTGGTTCGCAGCCCGAGCTCTATCCACTGAGCTATGCCAGCCAGGGGAAGGTAAGTCCCTTTTTAACATTTCATATAATAAGGGCTGGGTGATGATGAACTCCTTTAACTTGGCCTTATCTGGGAAGCATTTTATCTGCCCTCCCATTCTAAATGATAGCTTTGCTGGATAGAGTAATTTTGGATGTAGCTCCCTGCCTTTCATGACTTGGAATACTTCTTTCCAGCCCCTTCTTGCCTGCAAAATTTTTTTTGAGAAATCAGCTGATAGTCTTATGGGAACTCCTTTGTAGGTAGCTGTCTCCTTTTCTCTTGCTGCTTCTAGATTCTCTCCTTACCTTTAATTTTGGGTAATGTAACTATGATGTATGTTGGTGTATGCTTCCTTGGGTCCAACTTCTTTGGGATTCTCTGAGCTGTCTCTTCGTCGCTTAGTTCTATTTTTGGAGCTTTGATCTGTTCTTTCATTTGGGCCGTATTTGTTTGTCTCAGTGCGCCTCTTACGTTGTAAAGGGTGGAGCCTTAGGTTTCCCATGGTAGGGCAACCTGAGTTGCTGCGTTCTGGCTCTGTATGTGCACTTGCTCGGCTCTCACCTCACTTTCAGTCACTTCCTCCACTACCCACAAGCAAATTGGGCTCTTCTGGCACTAATTCCCGGGTGGGTGCATTTGTGTATGTTCTAGGACCCTGCAGATCTCTCTAGCGAGCTCTCCTGTGAAGCTGGGAGTTTCTCCCACCACTGCAACCCCCACAGGTTTTTACAGCCAGAGGTTTTGAGGCTTTAGTTTCCTGCACTGGAACCCTAGGTTGTGCAGTCTGTCTCACTCCCCAATTGTTCCTCCTGGTTTATCTGCACATAAATGTGGGACTACCTAGTCCAACAACCACCGCCTTGCCACAGGTCCTCTCTGCACCTGCTGCCCATCTCTGCCCCTCCTACTGGTCTGAGTGAATGTTTTTTCTTTAACTCCTTGGTTGTCAGACTTCCATACAGTTTGATTTTCTGGAAGCTCTGGTTATTTTTTGCTTTTAAATTTGTTGTTGTCCTTCTTTTGGTCATGTGAGAAGGCAAAGTGTGTCTACCTAAGCCTCCATCTTAGCCAGAAGTCTAGAATCAGCTTGTCAGTTTTTAATAAAAATTGCTCTTGGTTTGATTGAGGTAACATTGAATCTATAGATCAGTTTGGAAAAAAATTGACTTATTTATAATACTGAATCATAAGCTTGGTTTATCTTTCAATTTATGTAGATCTTTCTTAATTTCACTCAATAATGTTTTGCAGTTTTTAGAGTAGAGGTCTTGCACATTATTTTGTTAAACTTATTTCCAGGTATTCTATGTTTTTGATGTTATAAATAATTTCATTAAAATCTATTTTTACTTGTTTTTCCTAATATATAGAAATCTGAATGATTTTGTATGTTGATCTAGTATCCAGCAACTTTGCTAAATTAACTTACTAATCCCAATAGTTGGTTTTCCCATACAATTGGTTCTCTTTTCATTTTAATGCTGTTTTCTTTAGCCATGCAAAAGCTTTTTATTTTGATGAGATCCCATTTGTTTATTCTTTCCTTTATGTTCCTTGCTATAGGGGACATATCAGTGAAAATATTGCTGCGTGGAATGTCTGAGATTTTCCTGGAGTGGTGGTGGGGGAAATGCAGACAGCTGTACTTGAACAACAACAACAAAAAATCCCAATAGTCAGTAGATATTTTGGGATTTCCTACATATAGATTCATGTCATATCTGAATAATAGGAGTGTTATTTCTTGCTTTATAATCCTAATGCCCTTAATTTCACTTTTTATGGGCTCATTGCACTGAGAGTTAACATCCTTGGCTCATTCTTGATGTCAGGGAGAAGTCTCTCAATAATTTGTGATTAAGTATGAAGTTTTCTGTGGGCTTCCTTGTAAATATTCTTTATCAGATTAAGGAAGTTACTTTATATTTCTAGTTTTCTAAGAATTTTTAAAAAGTCATGCACAGTTGTTGAATTTGATTAATTCAGAGGATTATATGATTTTTTCCCTTTATTGTCTAAAATGATACATTCCTGGGGAAAAATGACTCTTGGTTGGATATCTTATCCTTTTATATATCACAGGTTTATTTGCTAATATTTTGTTAACAACTTTTGTATCTACATTCATGAGAAAGAGATTGATGCACAATTTTCATTTCTTATAATGACCTTCTCAAGTTTGTTGTTAAATTTGTGTTGGCCTCACACAACAAGTTATGAAGTGTTCCTTCTTTATTAATTATCTGAGAGAATTAACATAAGGTTGGTGCTATTTCTTCCTTAAATGTTTGGAAGAATTTACCACTGAGGCTACCTGGACCTGGAGTTTTCTTTATGGAAAGGTTTTTAATAACAAAGTCAATATTTAAATGGACATTGGAATATTCATATTTTTATTTATTTCTTGTGTTAGTTTTGACATGCTTTATTTCTCAAACCATTTACCAATTTAAAAAAAAATTTTCAAATTTAGCCCTGGCTGGCGTAGCTCAGTGGGTTGAGCTTGGGCTGCAAACCACAGTGTCGCAGGTTCGATTCCCAGTCAGGCCACATACTTGGGTTGCAGGCCATGGCACCCAGCAACCACACATTGATGTTTCTCACTCTCTCTCTTTCTCCCTCCTTTCCCTCTCTAAAAATAAATAAATAAAATCTTTTTTAAAATTGTCAAATTTATCAATATAAAACTATTCTTGATATCCTCTCATCATTTTCATGTTTGCAGGGTCTTCATTAATAATTATTTTTAAAAAGACTTTATTTATTTCTAAAGAGGGGGAAAGGAGGGAGAAAGAGGGATAGAAGCATCAATGTGGGCCTCTCACACACCCCCTACTGGGGACCTGACCTGCAACCCAGGCATGTGCCCTGACCAGGAGTTGAACTGGCAAGCTTTTGGTTCACAGGCTGGCATTCAATTCACTGAGCCACACCAGCCAGGGCTGACTGGTTGTTTTGTATGGTTTCCATGTCCTTCATTATGCTGTTGAAGTTCTCAGCTTCATTGAGCATCCATAAAACCAGTGTTTTGAACACGCCCCCAGCTGGGGACCTGGCTCACAACCCAGACATGTGCCCTGACTAGGAACTGAACCAGTGATCTTTTGGATTACAGACTGGCATACAGCCCACTGAGCCACACTAGCCAGGCTGTCTTCCCATTTTGTCAGCCTCTCTGTGCCTGTTTCTATGTATTAGGTAGAGTGGCTATGTCTCCAAGGCTTTGTAGAGTGGCCTAATGTAGTAGGTATTCTGCAGGGTCCAGTGGCACCGCCTCCCCGACCACACAAGCTGGGCACTCAAGGCGGGCCCCTTGTGTGCAATACATTATTCTTCATTTCTAATATTGTTAAGTTGTATTTTCTTTTTTCCTGATTAATTCTGCTAGAGGTTTATGGCTTTCATTAATCTGTATAAAGGGTTCATTCTTGGCTTTGTTGATTTTCTCTATTGTATGACTTTCTATTTTGTTGATGTCCCATTCTTCTATTTATTATTTCCTTCTTTCTTCCTTTTCTGAGCCTGATTCGCTGTTGTTTATGGGCTGCTTGTTTTCTTCTTGTTTATTGCTTAAAATAGATGCTTTAGATCATTGATTTTCAGTTCTTCTAGTACATGCATTTTAGGCTATAATTGTCTCATTAAGGATTGCATTAGCTGCACCTACAACTTTTGGCAGGTCCTGTCTTCATCATCTGTGTTAGTCAGGGTTGAGAAGAGAAGCAGAGCCATTAGGAGCTGTATGTAAAAAAGGATTGTATTCTGGATAGTGAACTGTATGCCACTGCAGGTGCTGGTTGGAGTGTCCATTAGGAATTTGCTTTTGTCCTGGCACTGCAGCCTGAAGTCTCATTTGACAGTCAGTAAGGAAAGACAGATGCCAGGTGGGAGAAGGAAGGGTGAACTGGAAACTTCAGCGCTGTCTTACTGCTTCTAAGTCTCAACAATTGGTGTGTCCTGGAGCTTGATCTGACCCTGTCTGTCACAGAGTTAAACATGCAGCTGGCCCAGGACCCAGGAAACATGAAGGAGGAACCACTGGAAGCAGGAGCTTCTGTGGGCTTGGCCTTTGCCCTACATGAGCCAGCAGATAAGCAGCAAGCGAAAGGCTAAAATTCCCCTTTACATGCCATTTCCGTCCCTCCTCTGCTTCCCAGAGGCAATTATTATGATCAGTTTGGAATGTGATATAGCCTTCTAAACAGCTAGTTGTACTTCTACATATGTTCTAATAGAAAATACAGTATATTGTTTTATCTGTGGGATAATTTTTACATAAACAGTGTGTTTTTTGCTCCTGGCACTTTTTTCACTCCATATGTCCCTCCCCCTCCCACTTTAAAGGGATGTTGATGCCCCGGCTGCTGTGTCTCAGTGGATTGAGTGCCGGCCTACAAACTAAAAGGTCTCTGGTTTGATTCCCAGTCAGGGTACATGCCTGGGTTGCTGGCCAAATCTTTTTTTTTTAAGGGATGTTGATGAAGCCTGGGCCTGGCTGCACCCATGTGCATCAGGAGTGGGTCTGCCTCTATTTCCCCAAAGGCCTGGGTGTATACAGTCGTCCCATTCCAAGACCCCCAGTGGATGCCTGAAACTGAGGGTAATATTGAACGCTATTCTATACTGTGTTTTCCTATACATATCTATGATAATGTTTAATTTATAAATTAGGCACAGTAGGAGATTAACAATAACTAATGATAAAATAGAACAAAACAATATACTATAATAGAAGTTACTTAAATGTGGTCTCCCTCTCTCTCTTTCTCTCTTTGATAACTGATCTGATCATTGAGTTCGCTACTAAGTGACTACATGACTAGTGGGCAGCGAGTGGATGCAGTGTGGATACACAGAAAGAAGGAAAACTTCACGTCCTGGGTGGGCCTGAAGATTTCATCGTGCTACTCAGATTGCCATGCAATTTAAAACTTACAAATGGTTTATATCTGGAATTTTTCATTTAATATTTTCAGAGTGTGGTTGGCTGAGGATAACTACAACCACGGAAAGCGAAACCACGGACAAGGGGGACTACCGCACTGTGTCTGTCAGCCTGGGTAGGGCAGGGCCAGGGCTCTCCTGGTTCTCTGTCCCCACACTGGTCAGGTCCCCACCACTCTGAGACTCGTAAGACCTTTGGTCACGGGGAGTTTAAGGAGCAGCTCATGAGCTCAGCTTCAAGTTCAGTACTGACCTGGGACCTTTGTTCTGACCACTAGGATTCTGGCTTGTCTCCACCATCGGACTCCCACCTCCTACATTGTTGCCTTATTTCAGTAACTGAGTTCCCACCTTGAGCCCTGGCTTGGACTTCTTTATTCTTCAAGATGGAGACCTGGTGTTGTCTCCTTGGTGCCCCTGGGACCAGGAGTCTAGCTGTGAACATGGCCACTGGGCTCTCAGAGCTGTACACTGTTCCTGCAGGAATCCGCCCGGCCAGCTCTCCTGGACCCAGTACACTGAGCAGACAGACCCACTGCCGCCACCTCAGGCAGGGAGCACTCCCTGCAGCTGGCCAGGCCTCCCCTTCCCTGGAAGACAGCCCCTTGTTTCCGCCTTTGCTCAGGCAGATCTGAAGCTCTCCCCTGAGATCTCTGAACAATGCCTGTTCCAAGTTTCTGACCAAGAGAGGAAACACGAAGGGATCATACTCACGGAGACCTGGTCAGCTCCGATGACCCCAGACAAGCTGCCAGTCCCGTACTGAATGAAGAAATGTCTCCCCGTTGCACCGTACGTGTTGGACCAGGAAGGCTGGAACCTGGGGTGTGTCTCTGGAAAACAAGAATACCATTGTTGACTAAGCCATCAGCTTCCTCCCTTCATCCTTGCCCTGACACCCCCAGCTTCCAGCTGCTGGCCCAACCTGCCTCAGTTTTCCTGCCACCAGTCCTTTCCTCTGTTCCACAGGGCAGTGGGCACCAAACCTCCCTGATGCAGACCTGCACATGCCAGTCCAAGGACACAGTGATAATCAGGGACCCCTGGAAAGTTGGCCATGGCCCCCCTGGTACTCTACTACCTTTTCCTCTAGGTATGTGGTGGGCTAATAGGGGACAAATTAGTTGTCCCTGGGGAAACATAATTGCCTGTGACCTCGTGCAGCACACCAAAATAAACGCCAGATATCAGGCACCAGCAGCAGCAGCCCGTGCCAACCACGGTGGGGCAGAGCCTAGCATTCAAAGGAAGCTCAGGGATAAACAATTGCCATTCCAGGAAATCACTTCCAACTCCTTGCCCAACCCATGCACACCTAGTCTTGGTTTATTCTCTCAGAATAAACCTGAGCTATTCTGTCTCTAAAACATGTCCTGCACAAACTGAGATGTTTTCCTTAGCTCTTTCTTTTCCAGTCTTCACAAAGACCTCTGAGTCACCTCTGCCAAGTGGGTCCACCCCACGTCGTGTCCCCCGAGCCCCACCTCTGGTGTACTGGGAGGCAGCTCACCAGGCCTCCTTGAAGCAGGTGAACAGTCTGCACTGGAATTTGACCCACCTGCCTGCCCAGAAATAGCCACTGTCATGGAATTGTCTCCCACATTCTTTAGGGTGTTCCAAAGGGAGAGAGTCACCACGTACTCAAAAATTTGTATTTTTGGTGGTGGGTGGAGTTTCCCTCTACTGATCCTGATCAGTGTGCAAGTTGCTAGCTTGGAAAACAGTCACATTTTACCTTTCTTCCTGACCCAGCCCTGTTTCTGCTGAAGGCAGTCCCACACAGACTCAGAGATAGGGAGGAGGGGGGGGTGTGCAGGGTTGGCCAGTTACTGGAACCCAACCCCTTCCCCCAGATTGCCAGGCTCTGGACCCCAGGACTGGCCTCAGCCATTCCCTGTGGGGGCTCCTGGCCCACTTACTGCAGGCCGGGCTGGTGCAGTACACCGAGGGGACCCAGAGGTTGGAGGAGCCGGTGTCAAAGATGACGGTGAAGTTCTGTGGTGGGGAGCCAATGGAGATGGTGCCAAAGTATTCCATCTACAGTCAGGACAGGGAAGAGAGCTGGGCGTTGGTGCTGGGGAGGGGTAAAGTTCCCAGGGAGAGCTCCACGGGGCCAGTGCCTTGGCTAGCACAGATGGGCCCATAGACCCTGGGAAGGGGCAATCAGAGGTCAAAGGAACAGAGGAAGGGTTGAGAGGGAGAAAATCAAATCAGTATCCTGATTCTCATTATTATGAGAGTCATGGTGAACAACGCAGAGGAGCCTTGCCCTGCTCATCTCTTTCCTCCCATGGGGAGAGGTACACACAACTCAGGCGCATTGAGGCTTATTCAGCCAAATTTACGGGAACCCAGAGGGTCAGTCCGTATGCATCCTCCTAGAGGAGAAATCCATACTGGCGCTCAGTGCTGCTGCCCACTAGCCATGACCCAGGCTGAGCCTCCTGCCCTCTGCCTGCTCCCAGCCCCTGCCCCAGGATGCCTCACATCCAGGTAGTTGATGAGGGGCTCGTTGGCACTCTGATCCATCTGGCAGGACTCAGTGAACTGGACCATGTCCAAACTCTGGGATTTCCAGAACTCAGAGAGCTGGCCCTGAGCTCGTAGCTTCTTTCGGAGGGACTGACGCTTCCTGAGGGGCACCCTGAAGACAAAGCCGCATATGAGGAAGAGATGCATTTCTGCCTCTCTCTGACCCTCTCCATCCCAACCCCATTTTCCCAGAGGTTAACTAGGACATTTCACAGGAGGGGGCCCACAAAATAACATGCCAGGGTTTGGCCAGAATCAGTGCCCGCTCTGCCCACAGCCCACCCAATCTCGTGTCTGCTCCTGTAGACTCTGAGACTCTTAGACTTGAAATGGCCCTCTATCTGGGAGACAGGCTCTTTGAGGTCTTCTGGAAAAATGGAGGATGTGGGATGGTCTGCAGTTTTATATAAACTTCATGAGGAGCTGATTTAAAGGCACAGAAAAACTCCGGGGGGCAGTGTTCAGTCCCTGGGGAAGTACTCAGCTCCTTTGAATTGCAGTTCACAGCAGCAGGTTCCTGCTGTTTCACCCCAGAAAGTCCCTGGGTCTCCGGCAGGCAGCTCCGTCAGAGATGGAGGCCAAGGGGTGGCTTGTCATGGGCTGGACACTAGGTGGCCACTTGGTAAACATTTTCTGAGCCCTCGGTTTTTTTCTCCTCTTTGCTTCCCCATCACCTTTCCTCTCCTGGGTCAGTCCTAGGCTTGACTGCAGGGCCCCAGGTGGGCACAGTGCTGGGGACATGGCCTTACCTGTGCAGTGCTCCTTGGGCCTGCCCCAGGTCCAGGAGCACCAGCAGCAAAAGAACAAGCGTTTTCATTGTACAGCCAGCAACTCCTTTCTTGCTCTGCCACGGCCTGCCTTCGACTTCTCCTTTCTTCTGTCCCACAGGGCAGTGGGACCAAATCTCCGTAACGCAGACCTGCCCAGCTCAGTCTGAGGACACAGTGATAAGGTCCCTGGAGTCAATAGCCAGGCCCAGAGCAAATAGTGTGATGGGGCGTTCCGCCTCCACCCCTCGGCTCCTTTCACTCCAGGGGAGGGGTGGGGGTATGGGGTGGATCTGGGGTGGGACCTGGAGACCTGCGCACCCTCTAAGAGTAAGAGGGTTGTCTAAGGCTCAGTATCTCCCAGAGTCTTTGGCATCCATCTTGACCCCAAGAAGCTCTGTATTAGTTAGTTGAGGGAAAACCTTGCCCCGGACACTGGGCACCACCATACTGGCTGCTTCCCTGAGTCTGACCGAAGACCCTAGAGGGGTGGGAGCTTAACTGTCACCTCTGGGGAAGGTCTAACTCAAAACGTTCATCGGTTTGTTTTGTCTGTATTTCCTGTTCTCTCCTCACTCCCTTAGGGGCCCCAAGGGCAGTTCTCTTCCCCCAGCCAACTTCGAAACAGAAACTAGCACTCCTCAGAGCCCCCCAAACGGGAAAACTTGGCTGTGGATGGTGGAGACAGGTTTTCTGATCCCAAGGACTTGGTGAATCTGGTGCCAAGGACTGGGGGAGGATCGGGGGGGACAACAGAGGCAGCCCCGGAGCACCAGGGAGGTGCCGGGGTTGGGGGATGTGGAGCAGGTGCCGGTAGGAGTTACCTCGGACTGCCACACAAAGTACCACAGCCTGGGTGGCTTAAACAACAGACAGGTATTTTCTCGTGATTCTGGAAGCTAGAAGTCCAAGATCAAGGTGTGAGCAGGGTTGGTTTCTGCTGAGGCCCCTGTCCTTGGTTTGTGGATGGCCACTTTCTCCTCTGTGTGTCCTCATATGGTCTTCCCTCTGTGTGTGTCTGTGTCCAAGTGTCCTTTTCTTATTCCGACAGGCACCAGTTACATTGAATTAGGATCCATACATAGGACATCATTTAACCTTAATTACCTCTTTAAAGATCCCATCACCAAATACAGCCACAGTCTGAAGTACTGGGGGTTAGGACTTCAACACGCACATCTCAGAGGACACCATTTAGCCCATAACAGTGCCAGAGAGCAGCAGGATCCTGCCTGTTGGTGGGACTCTGGTCAAAGGTAGGGGGTGGCAGGGTGGGTTTAGCACTATGTGAGACCCCTCACCGTCTGCTTATCTCCATGGACATCCCACCGACTAAACAGAGGGTGGGCTTCATTTTCTTGAGTGCAGGTGGAGAGTGACAGGAAGAAACACCTTCCTCTAACCCTGACCCAAGGTGATGGGACACTGCGCACGAGGGCAGCAGAGGCCACCGTTGCTGTCACACACGACAGCACTTGCGAGCTCTTTCCATCTCTGAAGCCCAATGGAGTTTGGAGCTAAGTCAAAACCTGCCTTGGGCTACAAAAATGTTGAAAAGACATCAAAAGGGCTTGAGGACCAGCCCAAATCTGTGACCCCTCACCCTAAAGGAACAGAGTCTCTTTGGCATTTGTCCACTTACAAGGAGTCCTTCTCTTTGACCTTTTGTTGGGGGACAGAGCCTACGCCCAGAAGGGGTGTGCGAGCCCCAGGTGGCTGGAAGTTGAAAGAACTCATTTCAGCACCAAGCTGGGCCACAGTTTGCCCAACCAATAGGTACCTTAATTTCTTCATTTGCCAAATACCCTACTTACACAGTTGAGTTTTAAGGAGGACTAAATACACAAAATAAGGCATGTGGAAGTACTTGAAAAAGTCTAATGTTGTCATCAGAACTGAAGATTGTCTCTGTAAAGACCTTGCGTTAGAAGACTCCTTCCAGACCACGAAGGCAAGCCCGCTCACACAACAGAGCGGAGCACAGGTGCAAAGGCAAAGTGAGCAGCCTCAGAGTGGGGGTTCATTTAGTGGCAGAGCCAGGATTAGGGCCCAGCCTGCCTAACTTCCACCCCAGTGGGTTTTCTGCAGAATTATCATCATTATTACTGAACTGTTGAAATGAGCATAACCGTGACCCCTCCCTGCTCTCCCATCTTCCAGTCGCTCCACATATCGCCCCCTCCCCCGTGTTTACTAAATGTGAAGGGTTTGCTGGCTCAGGCTGGGAAACCAGCTGGTTGGTCTGGGCAGCTGTGGGCCACCAGGCCACTGACTGGATCATCTGCAAGGAGCTCCATCCAGGGTCAGGCTGAATTTTGAAAAGGTTAGAAGCAGGAGCGCAAGGACATTTGTCAGAACTAATAGGTTCTGTTCTCTCTGGAGACATCAGGAACTGCATCTGCCCTGGCTACAGGTTACTAGATCCTCCCGTGCTGGAATTAAATATCGCTGTGGACATTTAAATACTTTCTCTAGGGAACAAAAGCCTGTGGGCACAAGTGTGATTGTGTGTGTGTGTGTGTGTGTGTGTGTGTGTTTGTGTGTGTGTGTGTGTACTTTAAGGAAAGAAAAAGGAGGGGGAGGAGCATTTGGAGGAGCAAAACTGTGCCGTGTGGATGATAACAGGGCTGTTGTGAAAATTTTCCAAGGGGCACTGGGACTGACCTCCAAAGGAGTGTGGGGCTGAGAGACTAGAGAAGGAGGCTGGCAACTCCAAAATTAGGCCAGGAGTTTATTAAGGGAACTTAAGGACAGAAGCAGAGTCCTGGGCAGCACCATGCTGTCAGATCTCGCCACCCGAAAGGGGAAGGGGGCTTGATGTGAATATGTAGTCTTCAGAACTGGCCGTCACTGAGAGCGTCTTGCCTCGTTAGATGGCGCCAGTCGCATCGAGCAGCAGAAACCATTTTGCGCAACAGGGGCACAGTGCAGGCAATGACCCAGCCTCTCAGTCTGGGAGAGGGGCTTTGGAGAGACAGAGAGACCCTCAGAGATGTTGACTGGAGGTTGGTTGGACACGAAGGTTTATCTGTTTCCAGAGCATTTGAAAACTTTTGGTGACACCATCCAATCAGCTTAGTAGTAAGAGGACAGTTGCTTAGTGCTCTGTGGAAATCAGCTTTATCAGGGCTCGATAGCCCTAGGGACAGTGTGTCAATGTAGCACACGAGCAGCTGCTTCCCCTTCACGCTCAGCTGGCTCCCGATCAGAGGGGAGCCAGCGATGCAGGATGCTCTTGGCTCCAGCTCTGGCTACATTATCAGCTCAGCATGAATATGACCAACTGGATAATGTCCCAACCTCGCTCCGCTTGAAGCTGATGAATGAAGGAAAATCTGCTCTGCTGTGTGTGGTGCAGTAGGAAGAGGACTGGGATCAGTTGCCTGGATCTAGGCTTGTCTCTGCCACTAACTGGCCCTTCGATCTTAGATAACTCACTTTTCTCTGAATCTGGTTTCCTTGTCTGCAGAATGAAGAAGTTGGAGTGGATGATAATGACAAGGGACACTTTGGGTACGTGAGCTATGTGCCAGGCTCTGAGCTAAGGACCTTATGAACATTAGCTCATTCAACCCTCAAACCAGTGGATGCTAGGTATTATTATTTTTAAGTCATGTTACATATGCAATAATTGAGGCACAGACAGTTTAAATAACTTGCCATGGCCAGGACTAAAGCCCAGAGTTGCCTGACTTTGAAGTTGATTACCTGTATTGGATGTTCTCTGGGGCCCAGCATTGAAGGGTTTCTTCCTGGAGGAGAAAGGCAGAAAGTGAGAGGGAGGAGGAGAGGGGGAAAAGAGGAGTGAGAATAATTTCCCTCACGGTGGAAAATTCGAGGCCTTTTTATTGTAAGAAGAGAGAAGGTTGTGTGCAGGGCTAAGTGTGGTGGCACGGGGCTCTGTGATGAGAATCCTGTCATCGCTTAGTTTTTGCAAATATTTTCTATTTCACCTTCAAGGATCATTACTGTACTGCTGACAGGTGTAAAAGCCCCCTGTGTGCCCCTCTGCTAGTAATCCCCCCCAGACTCTAAACCATGAAACAGAAAAGTTGAGGCCATCAAACCATTTATTTATTCCTAAAAGAACATAACTGCACAAATGCGAACTTCCCCCTCTGGCTTGATCTGTTTTGGTTTGGCAAAGCCTCTTGTTTTCATGCAACTGGAAATAAGAATGATCCAATGTCCCTCAGCATCTCACCGTGTCAAGAATTTATCTATTTTGAGTCATTACCAAAACCACTGTTAATCATATTGTTGGAAAGTGACTTTGGACCAGAAATCGTGGGGGTACAGTTAGCAGAGGGCACAGGTACTGGGGAAGTTCCTCATCTGAATACTGAATGTGTGTGCGTGTGTGTGTGCACACGTGTGTGCTGTGCATGTGTCCGTGCACCTGTAAGCAGGAAGAGCAGGTCACGCCTCCCTCATGCCAGGCCTCACACCACCACCACCGGCTTCTGTGCTTGTCACTGAGCCCAGGTGTTGAAAGCAGACAAAGCAGGGTTTGGATTTCAACTCTGTCCCTTAACAGATGGATGTGTGACATTTGGGTTGCTTGGGAGCGTCAGTGTCCCCACTGTGCAAATCAGAGAATGATTTCCTTGCAGGATGGTGTGAGGATTCCAGGAGACCACCCTCAGGATGAGATGAGTGCTTTTTAAGTCCCCCAGCCCTGCACTTGACACCAAGCAAGCACTCCGTACTGGTACACGGGCTACAGCTGAAGTACCGGGGCAGGCGCCTGCGGGTAACTGAGCGCCTGCTTTGTGCCACACACTGCTCTAAGCACTGTGAACGTCTTTATTCAAGTGATGCTCTCAACAGTCCCATACGGTAAACGTTCCCAGAGGGTAAAGCAATCTGTCCACGGTCACACGACTGGCAATGATGGAACCAGGCTTGAATCCAGAAGTCTCTCTGAAGAGTCTGTGATCTTACACAAATCTAGGCTGCTGTCTGTAGCTTATAGATATGTTACTGTATGTATTAACGGACTAAAATACATTGTGGGGATCATCCATCCTGATGTGCACTTTAATTGTCTAGGGAATTTATCAAAGCTTCCACCTGTCCTCTGCTCTTTCTGTGTGACTAGAGGCTTAACCATTTAAAGGTTAGAAGATGAAAATGCCCTCTGACCTCTAGTTTCCTTATCTGGAAAATGGGGTTATTAGGAAGATTAAATAAAGGCTTATATGAAAATGCATGACACACAGTAAATTCTCAACAAATACCTGGTTGAATTTGTATTAAAAGGGGAAGAGACATGAAATAGGCCGATGTGGCAGAAACCAGGTGCCTCTCCTTTGTGACCACCACTGGTTTTCCTTTTCAGATTGCTGCTGACAGGCCCCCTCTTGGCAGTGCTCCCTCCTCCAGGGCTCGCTCCCTCTTCTGGGACTGCCGGGCTGTGTTAGGCCTATTAGCTTTGAGATGCTGGTAGACTTGTGACTGGAGAGGGACCAAGCTGGAGCAGGTCTGCCTCGGGCCACTCTGTTACGTGTGGGTTCTTGATCTCGTGCATGAAAGATTTCACAACAGAAGTCCAGGTGATTTTGAGAGTACATTTATTAAAGCTGGGGACAGTGGGGCTGGAGATGTCAATTTGGGAAACATCGGCATGTAGAAGGTGGCTAACGCTGGGCTGCTGCCTGAGAGCACCAAGGGAGAGTGCATGGGTGAAGGGGAGGAGAAGATCCAGGACTGTGCTTTAAAACCTATAGGTGGGTGGAGGAAGAAAGAGCAAAGGAGGCCAAGAAAGAGATGGTGGGGGTGCAGGAAAACCATGCTACCTCCTCCAGGAGGCTCCCCAGCAGCCTAGATCTAAGGAGGCTCTACCCCACTTCCCAGTTTTTCTGGATCACACTCCCTTGTCCATTTAGTTTGTAGGAATGAGTACATCTGTGATTCTCTCTTATTGTTTCTTTACTGCCCGTCTCCCCGACTGGCCATCATCGCTGATTCCATGCCTGACTCAGAGTAGGCACTCAATACATCTTTGTTGAATGAATATGTGGATGAATGAAAACAAATGACCCCTGTACACAGTCCCCAAAACAAAAACAATGGCTCTAAAATTATTAAAAAAAAAACAACCCCAAACACAGAAGTGCAGGTCTCCTATATTCCCCACTGCCAATATTCCCTGTGTGTAGGGTTGCATAAAAGTTGCACACTAAGTATGATTTAAAAGCACCTGTTCTACCTGGTGTCGAGGCCTGAAATTCCATCACTGTTCATCCACACCCCGGAGTAAGGCACAACCTTCTCAGCACAGTGCCTAGCATCTGGTCAGCACTCAATAAATGTTAGGCATTCTTTTGATTATTAGTTTGTCTTTTTAAAATGCCAATATCCCTGGAAAAGATGGCCCACAGAGTCATTAACTCCCTGGTATGAATTAATTTGCCAGCAGCACTACTTAAGGAGGGACCTTGAAGTGGGCACAGGTGTGAGTTGCAGAACAGGATAGAGTGGCCAAAAACTGCTAGGGAATCTAAGACAAATCTCAATTTGTGGTTTTGCTGAGGCCCACGCCTGCACAGCATAAAGATTGTTCTGCAAGCTGGCTACATCAGTCATTGGCTTTTCATTTCGGGGTTGGTGAGTCTCCCCCGGAGCCCAGTCGGACCCTGGAGGAAATGAAGAGGCTCTCAAGGGAGGGGCGAGGGAAAGAGGTTGGGGTAGGGTGGAGCACAGCCTGCAGTGCGAGCAGCTGCGTCTTCAACATGGATGGCTCCTCCTGCCGCTGCTGCTCACCCTGGAAACAGGTAACCGGTTCCTTTAGGGCTGAGACTTTGCTTTCAGTTTCTTTGTTACTGATCTGGGATCTGGGTGCATCCAGTATAAAGTGGGCAATCTGTGGCCTGAAAGAATGGGAGAACCTGGTACCTCATTCCCTTAAACTCCTCCTAGGGTGCTATACACCCCAACTTCCAAGTCAGAGGCACAATATGACTGGTTTAGGTGGACATTGGGAAGGAATACCGTCCTTGTGGTTGTGGGGTGTCTAAGGCTTACAGGAAAAGGATTGGGCTACAGGTTTCATGCCTTATCGTAAGTAGTTTGGGAACCCACAGGCAAATGTATATTGCTGGAGAAATTTCCCCCATCAGTCCTAGGTCCCAAACTAGACTGTGAGCCCCTTGAAAACAGGCACCATGCTCTAGTCTAGACTTTTTGGTCTCCCCAAACCTGGCACGGTGGTTGGCACAAGGGGATTTGTCTACACCTGTGTGGTCCAGCTCGGTGAACACTTGAAATGTGTCTAGTCTGAATTGGGATGTGCCGACAGTGTAAAATGCATACTGATTTCAAAGACTTAGTAGGAAAAAAGAACAGAAAATAGCTCATTAATAATTTTTTATATCAGTGCAAGTTGAAATAATCATTATTTGGGTATGTAAGGTTAAGTAAAATATAGCACTAAGATTAATGTTACCTGTTTCTTACTATTGAAATGTGGCTACTGGCACGTTTTGAGGGACATCTGTGGTTTGCACCATGTCTCTGTTGCACAGCCCTGGTCTGGTCTGCGCCGGCCTCCCTTCTCCCGCCCTCTCTCACTCCCTCAGCTGTCCTGCCAGACTAGCAATGGTCTCCTCTCCGGGCACTTAAAACCATCAGAATCTTTTATTGTTCAGAGTAGGATCTTCTGGGTATTTCATATTTGTTGAGTCACTTATTACACTTTAGCAAAGGCGTTGCTCATGCCATGTAATCTATAATCGCACCCTTTGTTCTTGGATAAAGGAATTCAAATGGCAGCATGCAGGAAGGGGACCAACTTTTATTAAGCACCAGGGCTACCAGCTTAGAAATGTTATGTCCTTTAAATTTATTTTCATGACAGCTCTGTGAGGTAGGTGTTATTTACTTTTTTATATAAAGAAACTGAGGCTCGGAAAGCTTTAATAACTTACCCAAGACCACCCATGGAGTAAGGAGGGCCGGGTCAGGGCTTGAGCCCTGGTGTGCCTGGCTCAAGGGAGTTTTCCCCCCACCAGTAGTGTGGGCTTCATTCTTGCATCATTTGAAATGAGTCTACAGGGCTTCCCCCACTTATTTGTAGGTCTGTTATGCCTGCACATGGAAGGGGCTCATTTAGGAGACCCTGGGCGATTTATTCTTTATCACAGCTTTCTAGACTGTGCAAAGAGCAAGCCCAGGGCAGGGCCTCAGGACACCTGCTCGCACTCTAGTCCCGGTGTGGCCCCTAACTCACCCGGGGCAAGTAGCTCTCGCCTCGGTGAAACAGCAAAGAACTTCGAAACCTGCAGTCCCAGGCCTGCTGCTGGGGGAACGGAGTAAGGCTGCCCTTGTGGCTTAATTCGTAATGGGCTTCACCTGGAGTTAGAGGACTTTTTTCTAAATAGGATTTTTTTAACATTCTGAGAACCTGTTATTTTCTCATGTCCAAATTTCTGTTGAATGTGCTGAAAAAGAAATTTCATGCAAGGGAGTTCCCATTATGTGGGTGGGCAGGAAACCTCAAGTTCATTTTCCAGGACTGGGGGGCTTTGATGCCCACTCGGTTTCACATGGCTTGTGTCTTGGGAATTTTGATGGGGCATCATTGCTCTAATGACTAGAAATCCCTCATTATCTGTTTAGCGGTGGCAGATCGAAAAGGAATGCCCAGTCTCTTCATAAACCCTCTTATTAATCCCCTTGGAAAGCCTTTTATAAGAGCAGCATCACAGCGGGGACCCCCTGACAGCCTCTCCCCTCTTCAAAGCTGAATGTAAAGAGGAGCGAGTCCAGCCTGGGGGTTCCTCCGGCTGCAGCTCTGATTACTCCACCCAACAGTTAAGCTCCGGAAGTCCCACGCCCCCTCCCCAAACCCGAGCCACATTCAAGCCTCTTCATTCAGTGCCCACTAATTGCTCTAAGAAAGCCTATGAAGATTAATTTTCCAAACGAGTCGCCATTTCTTGTTCTCAATCTCTGGAGGGTGAATTTAAGTGTCCTGCAGTAGTTCTTCTAAATGAATTTCAGAGTGAATTGTGATTTTTATCTAACTTAGCAGAGCCATAAATTAGTTCACTGCTAGTCTTTGACGCCTTGGGGTTTAAAAAAATGGGTCAGGGAATATATCCTTTATCTAAATCTCTTTGAACCCTGCTTCTTGGGTTCAAGGTGGGGTGGGGAAAGGGACAGAAAGGACTGTCAGTAAGGATTTGAAAACCTATTTCTTTCTTAGGTGTACTTATTAGCAGTAAGTGCCTGTGTATTTTTCAACAACCACTAACTAGTCAGGACCCTGGCCGAACACTGTGTAGCTGTAAATGAAAAGGGGGGAAAATGTTATATGAGCGAAAGCCCTATTAAGGTACTTCTGGAACACAGACAAAAAACAAACTCTTTCAAAGATCTTTCAACATATTGACAATGGAGTCGCCAAGGCATATATTACCTTCCAATTAATTTTTTTTCTGTGAAAATCCATAAGAAAAAAAAAAACGATGGAGGGTAACCTAATTTGGCAGGCAGCAGCTTCAATGGGAAGAACAAGATAAAGATGTTTTTCTGTTTTGCTTAAAAAAGCTTTATGCTTCACCCTGGCTGGCGTAGCTCAGTGGATTGAGCTCGGGCTGTGAATCAAAGCATCTCAGGTTCCATTCCCGGTCAGGGCACATGCCTGGGTTGCAGGCCACGGCCCCCAGCAACCGCACATTGATGTTTCTCTCTCTCTCTCTCTTTCTCCCTCCCTTCCCTCTCTAAAAATAAATAAATAAAATCTTTAAAAAAAAAGCTTTATACTCACCTAAAAGACCATGACATCCAGAAATGGGCTATATATGAAAAAAACAAAGGCAAAAATGACTTTAATCTGAACAAGGCTGTAAGAACATGTCATTACTCCAGGGAACTGTGTGATACTTTCAGAAACTGCTGAGGTAAATTTGTGTGCAGTTTTAACTGGGTCAAGAGCATTTCAAGGCAGAGAGCACATAGTAGGCACTCAACACATTCTGAATAAATAGGACATGGTGAGGAGCCAGCTCTTTGCTGACTTGCCTCTCCCATTGGCCCTAAAGCATCTGGAAGGGCTGTGCCTCCCCTGAAGCCAAGGGAAACGACTGGGGTGCACCCATACCTACTCAGTGGTCAGCAGAACAATGGGAGAGAAAGCCAAACTTCTCTTCCTAAGGGCAAAGCACCGTCTCTGCTTGGATCTAAGGCTCCTGGTAGAGCAGCCTTAGCAGTTCTGCCCTGGGATGGGGGGGGGGGAGGGCAGGGGGGATTGGGGGGCAAAGATGAGGGAAGGAGTGGAAAAGAGGGCACCGAGAGAAAGCAGAGCTGCTCCCAAGAAGGAGAGGGAGCACTTTCGCTGCACCTAATGGGGCAGAAGGTGTTAGCGGACCATGGTTGGATTCTGGATGCCAATATGTGGGCAATCCAGCAAGTCCTTTCTGTGTTGGCACAAAGAGGAAAAGGCCAAGGAAAACTGGCTGGAATGCCCAGCAAGTAGGGGAGGAACGGGGCAGACTGGAGAGTGGAGGGCAGGAGGATCTTGGGTTAGAACCCCAGGGCCCTTGCTCCAGGCAGCAGACAATGGCTGGCGCTTTCTTTCCAGCAGTCCCTCTTTACACGTGTATTTGTATAATGTGGACTCTGCAGAGGGTATCGAATTTCCAAACAAACTAAATATAAAGTGACTGTAATGAGCTCAGGCACCCGGTGCACTAGGTCAAGGTGACATTTACTGAGATGTGTTTTGAAATAGAATCTCAGGAAAGTGGAGACAGTTTCACCCTTGCCCATAACATTTCCAAATAGCTTCATGGCAAGAGTACAGGTTCTTGCAAAGCTGCTTCACTGACCTACATTAAAAGTAGCAGACGTTATAAGAAAGAGGTCAGAGTAGCAAGATAAATTATGAGCTCTGTTAGATGCAAGATCGTATGCTCTGTAAATAGAAGGGAAAACCCAGGACAGTAAAAAAGAAGTTTTAGTGTTGTGAGATATTTTTTTCCTTCTGGGTTCACAGGCAGCTTCAATTATGCCCAGGCTGCCTTTTGGCAATTCCGCTCACCTCTGCACACTGGCATTCTGTTGTTGCCTGTCTCTTATTGATTGACAACATGATGTGAACTTTTTTCCCTGTTAGTGAATTTGTTTCCAGAGATCACTTTAATGGCTGATTCTGTTCCACCTTACAGACATCCCCAAACTGACACGACAACCCACCTTTACTGGATATTAAAGATGTTCCTCAGTGCCACCGTTGTCAGTGACTTGGCAGTCACCGTCTTCTAGCCGCTCTTTCCACACACACCCTCGGCTGCTCACTCCAAACAAATCCCTCTTGTAGAGTTGCGGGGTCAAAGGAACATGGACGTTTTCCCAGCTTTGTGATACATATCACCAGTTGCCCTTCACAAAGATTGTAACAATTTGCCTTTCTGCCAGAGTGTCCTTCCTAGAACATCTTGCCAGGCGGAACATTCTCATTCTTTAAAAAAAAATGGTCTTATTATTTATTTATTTTTTATATTTATATATTTTTACTGAGGTAACATTGGTTGATGACATTACATAAACTTCAGCATGCAGCTTTTTAATTCTGTATCTGTGCACCCTATTTTGTGCTCATCTTCAGAAGTCTGGTTTCCATCTGTCACTGCATCTTTGACCCTTTACCCACTTTGGCCTCCCGCCACCCCTCCCCTCAGGTAACCACCATCCTGTTGTCTGCACCAATGAGTTTGTTTTGTTTTGTTTGTTCATTGTGACTTTTTTGTTTTATATTCTACATATGATTTTTGTCCTTTTCTAGCTGACTTATTTCACTTAATATAATACCCTCAACTCCATCCACGTTGTCACAAATGTCAATATTTCATCATTTTCATGGGTGAGTAGTACTCCATTGTATGTATGTACCCCACATTTTCTTTATCCAATTGTCTATTGATGAACACTTAGGTTGTTTCCATTTCAGGCTATTGTGAATAATGCTGCAATGAACATAGGGGCGCCTATGTCTTTTTGCATTTGTGTTTTGAATTTCTTTGGATAAATACCTGGAAGTGGGATTGCTGGGTCATATGATAGTGCTATTCTTAATTTTTTTAGGAATCTCCATACTGTTTTCTATAGTGGCTGCAGCAATTTACAATCCCACCAATAGTGTACAAGAGTTCCCTTTTCTCCACATTCTCACCAATGCTTGTTCTTTCTTGTCTTTTCAATAATAGCTATTCTGACAGGTGAGATCTCATTGTGGTTTTGATTTGCATTTCCCTAATAATTCGTAATGTTAAACATTGTTTCCTGTGCCCATTGGCCATCTGTTTATCTTCTTTGGAAAAATGTCTATTCAGATACTCTGCCAGTTTCTCCTCCCATCCAAGTACTAACCAGGGCTGATGCTGTTTAGCTTCTGATAGCAGGTGAGATCAGGCGCATTCAGGGTTGTATGGCTGTAGGCTGCCTAGTTTGTAACTGGGTTGTTTGCCTTTGAGAGAGAGAGAGAGAGACATCAGTGTCAGAGTCTGGGATCGAACCTGCAACCTAGGTATGTGCTTTGACCACAGATCGAACCTGCAACACTTTCGGTGTATGGGACAGTGCTCCAACCAATTCAGCCACCTGGCCAGGGCTCAAGTAAAATCTTGTCAAGTTAGTAGTAGATCATGTACTTCTCAATAGCAAGAAGCAAACATATGTTATTTCTACATAAATTGTATACATAAAACTATTGGACACATAATAGTGTAAAATGAGTGGTTTTTGTCACAATCATTAGGAACGTAAAATCTCTGGGACATAACAATTTATCATAAGATAGTTTCAGTTACAAAATAATTTTCACAGAAACAAAACTTTCTGTGGTAATTTCAGAGTTTGCTTGTTCCAATATCTTATTTCCTATAGAAATGGTCACTAGATTTGACAGACTTTCTTGTGACATTGTGAATGTTCAGTGGTTTTAAAACTAAACGTGAGAGGCCATCTTTCCCCGTGGTAGCTGACGCTGCCGAGAGGGTGAATGTATCCTGGGAGCTTCAGCGGTTTCAGTAAAATGCGTCCAGTGCATTACTGCTGCGAACACACGAGGCACTTCACGTGCATCAACTACATTTGAGAAAGTGGCTTAAAGATTTTAGTTTCTCGTACATCAACACCTCATCATTGTCGCACTTTCTGCCATGTTTTTCAATTTCCATCATATATTTTTAATGATTGTAGAAGATCATGTTTATCATATTTTTTCAAATTACACATGCCATCTAAAGAAGTCATGAGATTCTTTAAGTATGGAACTTTTTTTAAAAGAGATATTACTGTTTCCAATATAGAAAAAAACTGATTTTTATATCGGCCTTGGAGTTACAAAAGAACTAGTCACGGTGTACCACTCAAGTGGGTTTTCCTTTCCTGTTTGCAGCCCTTTCTGTTTTGGAGAAGTTGGCATCGATGTCAAGAGACTAAAATTTGTTTAGCATCAATACTATGTATTTTGTAAACTTTGTTTTATAAACTAGGTAAAACCTTGTGTGTGTTTTTTTTGCCACAAGTTTTGTAAACACATTGGTGTTTTCAAAGGCATTGCATACATTAGCTTTTGAGTTTTGCTTACTTTGGTATTTATATTGTCAAAATATTGTCATATTTTGTGATTATGTTGTCATTAATTTTTTGGCAAATTAGTGCTGAACAAATATTCTTTTAAAAATACTTTTTTAGCCCTGGCTGGGTGGTTCAGTTGGTTGGAGCATCGTCTTGTACACCAAAAATTTGAAGGTTTGATTCCCTATCAGGACACATACCTGGGTTGCAGGTTCAACCTGGTTGGGGCGAGTATGGGACAACCAAATGATGTTTTTCTCTCACATTGATGTCTCTGTCTCTCTCTCCCCCTCTCTCCTTTCCTCTCTCTTTAAGATCGTTAAACATATCCTCAGGTGAGGATTTAAAAAATAATAATAATAAAATATTTTTTTCAAAAGTATAGTTTTGGCTTGTGTTCTAGAATCTATATCTTTACTAACAATTTCTAACAAGAATGCTCCATATTGTCTCTAATTGAGTTTTCTGAGTCACAATGATTTCAAATGGACTTTTTCACTGCATATTTGACAGTAGTCTCAAATTTATGCTTAATTATTGTTTTTAATACTCTCCAATGTTTTGCTGAAGTCAAACAGTTCTTGAATGGTATGACAGAATTTGATGATGTCTAAAGAACTTTGCTATATTATTCACTACTAAATTTAAAGAATGGGCAACCTTAGAACATTTTGGGGGAATTTTATGTTGAAATCCATTAAGTTTGTCATGAAATTTTTTGCATTATTGTTGTATTGCTGGCTCTCAAATTATTATGGCCTAGACTCGATGTTTTTTTGGTAGATGGTCTACTAAAAATCTGTGTAATCCTTCTCCAGCTGTTTCACTTATTATGGAAAATATCTTTAATGTTTTATGTAAACCATATATATTTCATATAGATGTATTTCATATAGATATATTTCAACATATATATTTTGAAAATTTACAAATATTTATTTGGTATTTGTATCCTGTATATATGTCCTGCTTTAATGCCATCACTAATCCCTGATTTCTGCAAATGAGGAACTTTTTTTAATTTTATTTTTTAAATATATTTTATTGATTATGCTATTACAGTTGTCCCAGAAAATTCTTTTTATAATGCTCATACATTTTCTTGGATGATCCTCTGAGTGCTAGATAATATCTTGCTAAAATCAGAACTGCGTTCACTATATATTCAACCAGAACATACCAATATTTTCCTCATTACTTTTCTCTGTTTTGCAGCATTAATAATTAGATATATTCAAATCAGATTTGAAATTTGAATATGCACTACTATTGGTATTTATTTCAGATTCTTCATGTTTACAAAAAAAGGTGCCAAAATGCTCCAATTTTTGTATTCTTTTTTATTTTCCAGTTGATTTTTCATTCTCAAAGAGCTGGCAAAATGCTGATTCCTTGAAGAATAATAAAGTAATGAGAACCTAGTGATTTTTTCCCCCACACCATTTGGAAAAGTTTATGTCTCCTTTATTTCCCAAAACTTCCAACCTGTATTATCTTTTGTAAAGTAAAATTTCTTAGTTGATGTGGATATTTTCAACTAGAGTCCACCCTTGTTTCCTACTGAAATTACATGGCTACATTTTTGGAGCCTGCATTTTTTTCTACTTTTTCCTGAAATCCATCAGTTATGAGTGACAATGGCAACATTTCTGTGACACATTCACTGAAACCAACAACTCTGAACTATTTTATTTTACTTGTTTATTTTTTTCCATTCCACCTTTCCCCCCCAAATTTATTCAACAGTACAAATAGTTTTATTTTATTTCTTCTGTAGGCACATTTTGTATTTTTAGCTTGATATTTTTTCCCTAATACCTTGAGAGAAATAATATATGAGCTTAGTATTTAATTTTAGAATTTGTAACTTTAAAAAATAATATGTAACAATCTATAAAATTTATCTGTTGTTAATTTTGTCCTGAAGAAATTCCTTTTAGCAATCCATAAACAATAGCTATGCTTTAACTAGCAGCTCATTATATAGGTTTCTAATTTATGGATTAAGCAAAATAATTACTTTGTAGATATGTAATGGTAAATGGGCGTTAATTACTACAGACATGAATTACATCATAATAAAAATCTGATAGGCTAAAATTAAGAACTCTGAGCTATCATTCAGGCAGACAATATGAATTATACAAAACTTTTTATTTATCTAATACACAAATACTAATAGACGATTTTTAAAATTTTAGATAAAATTTAAAACAGCAGATGGAAAAGCACCTCCCTGTTTGAAAGTGCTAGTCACTATAAATTTGTTTTCTAGATTTTATTTCTTTATTTGTAGAGAGGGGGAAGAGAGAAAGAGGGAGTGAGACATCCATGCAACAGAGAAACACTGATCAGCTGCCTCTTGTATATGCCCAGACCAGGACTGAATCTGCCACCCAGGCATGTGTCCCAATCGGGAATAGAACCAGCAATCCCTTACTCTGTGGGATGATGCCCAACCAATTTAGCCACGCCAGTCAGGGCTGTAGATGTCTTAAATCAGCAAGGTGTTTATCGAAGTCAGTCTGCCTCAACTTATGAAGCAGGTAAATGTCAACACTGTCAGAAAAAGTCTTTTAAAAAAAGGTATAAGTTTTAGTCCATCCATTAAAAAAAATCATAATACATTTTTGCTAGATAAGGCATTTTATTGTTATCTGCTAGAAAATTATTGTAAAAAGGATATATCAATAATTCACCTAACTTTGAAGTTAACCATTACATAAAAATGTGGAAAAATTAAAAATGATGACAAAAGTCTATGATATGGGTAGTTCCCTTACGCTGATGTGTCCTTGAGCAGTAAATGACCCAGACAACTGTCTTTGGCTGCTCTAAACGTTTATGTGGCCATTATAGTTAAAACGTGCTCCCAAGTACATGGAGACAGTCTGTGTAGGAAACGAGGCAGTGTAAGGGATCGTGAGACCTGTATTCGGATAATCCTCACTCTATGTGCTGTGCCCTTGGGCAGTCGACTCCCCACTCCCCTCAGTCACCTCATCTATAAAGGGGGAGTACACCTAAGCCTTCCAACGGCCACCTGACAGCCACAGGAGACGGTCCCAGTTGTGAGTAATGAAGGAAATTAGGAGATACGCGTGAGGTTTTATTAGGCTCTTGATAAAACGTGCCTCCTTAAAACATTGTGTTATATTTTTTGAATTGAATGAAGCATAATATACATGCAGGGCCAGTACAGGGCAGTAATTCTAACAACTTTGGGATCAGTTCCTGTTCAGTCACCTGTGGACAGTTGTGGGTTTCACATGTTCACTGGTGACCGTTTCTGTAGGAGCCCAGGAGGCTGACATTCTGACTTTCTTAGGAAACCAAATGGGAAGCAGTTGTATGAGGCTTGCAAAGAAGCCACTGTGAAATCTGAAAACATCAGGTGATTTTTAAAGCAACCCACAACCAGTAAAATGACTCCGTTATAAACCTCAACAGGTTCATAAACACAGTGTTTCTATTTTGAGAAATGAAATGTTGCAAAAACAGCCAGAAAAGCATTTAAAGTCCCAGAAATGGTGAGAATATTTACTTCAGAGGAAGCCAAGAGGAAGCTGACTTGAACATCTTCCTCCCCGCTGTTCCTGATGGCCCTGATTGATTACCACAGTGCATGTGTGGCCAGCCTAGAAAACAAGAAGTGTGTCCAGTCTTTTCTTTGCTCACCAAGCATTTATTGTGGCTCTCCTACATCCCAGGCCCTGGCCTCCATGCTGGGGAGATAAATCAAATCAGCCGTGATCTCCTCGGTCCACACAAGGCTCTCAAAGCCTAGTTTATGAACATTTTTTCTAATGAAAATATTTCTTTTTTAAATTGTTGTTCAAGTACATTTATCTCCATTTTCAACCCACCATGCTCCCTCATCCCACCCATCCCCATCTCCCACCCCTGAGCCCACCCCCTTTGGCTTCCCTATTATCCCTGTCTCTCCTCCTCTCTGATTACTGTTCTTTATTTCAATGTCTCTGGTTGTGTTTTGCTTACTTGTTTGTTTTGTTGATTAGGTTCCACTTAAAGGTGAGATCGCTTGGTATTTGTCTTTCAACTCCTGGCTCATTTCATTTAGCATAATGCTTTCCAGATTCATCCATGCTGTCACAAAGAGTAGCAGCTCCATCTTTCTTTCTGCTATGTAGTATTCCATTGTGTAAATGTGCCACAGTTTTTTGATCCAGTCATTTACTGATGGCACCTAGGCTGCTTTCAGCACTTGGCTATTGTAAATTGTGCTGCTATGAACATAGCGGTGCATAGGTCCTTCTGAATTGGTGTTTCAGGATTCTTAGGGTATAATCCCAACAGGGCATTGCTGGGTCAAAAGGCAGTTCCATTTTCAGTTTCTGAGACAATTCCATGCTGTTTTCCATAGTGGTTGTACCAGTCTGCATTTCTACCCGCAGTGCACTAGGGTTCCCTTTTCTCCACATCCTCTCCAACACTTGTTGTTGATTACTTTGTTTATGACGGCCATTCTGACTGGTGTGAAGTGATATCTCACCGTGGTTTTAATTTGCATCTTTCTGATGGCTAGTGATGCTGAGCATCCTTTCATATGTCTCTGGGCCCTCTGTATGTCTTCCTTGGAGAAGTGTCTGTTCAGGTCCTTTGCCCATTTTTTAATTGGATTATTTGTCTTCCTGAAGTGGAGTCATGTGAGTTCTTTATATATTTTGGAGATCAGACCTTTGTCTGAAGTATCATCTGCAAATATGTTTTCCCATACAGTTGGTTCTCTTTTGATTTTAATGCTATTTTCTTTAGCCATGCAGAAGCTTTTTTATTTTGATGAAGTCCCATTTCCTTATTCTTTCCTTTATGTCTCTTACTGTAGGGGAAATATTGGTGAAAATGTTGCTGCATGGAATATCTGAGATTTTCCTGCCTGTGTTCTCCCCCAGGACTTTGATTTTTTTTTTTAAGATTTTATTTATTTATTTTTAGAGAGGGAAGGGAGGGAGATAGACAGAGAGAGAGAGAAACATCAATGTGCGGTTGCTGGGGGTTATGGCCTGCAACCCAGGCATGTACCCTGGCTGGGAATCGAACCTGGGACACTTTGGTTCCCAGCCTGTGCTCAATCCACTGAGCTACACCAGCCAGGGCTAGGACTTTGATTTAAGTCACGACTTATATTTAAATCTTTTATCCACCTTGAATTTATTTTTGTACATGGTGTAAGTTGTTGATCAAGTTTCATTTTTTTGCATGTAGCTGTCCAGATGTCCCAACACCATTTGTTCATATCAATAGATGTAGAAAAACATTTGATAAGGTACAGCACCCATTTACGATAAAAACATTCAGCAAAGTGGGAGTAGAGGGGGGCATTCCTCAACATGATAAAGGCCATATATGAAAAACCTACAGCCAGCATTATACTCAATGGGCAAAAACTAAAAGCTTTCCCACTAAGATCAGGAACAAGACATGGATGTCTGCTTTTACCACTTCTATTCAACATAGTATTGGAAGTCCTGGCCACAGCAATCAGACAAGAAAAAGAAATAAAAGACATCCAAATTGGAAAGAAGGATGTAAAACTGTCACTGTTTGCAGATTACATGATAGTGTACATAGAAAATCCTGCAGACTCCACCCAAAAACTGCTTGACCTAATAAACAAATTTGGCTAAACAGCAGGGTTCAAAGTCAATATTCAGAAATCAAAGGCACTTTTATACACCAACAATGAAAGATCAGAATCAGAAATCAAGAAAAAAAATCCCATTTGCCATAGCAATAAGAAAAATAAAGTACCTAGGAATAAACCTTACCAAAGAGGTGAAAGACTTGTACTCAGAAAACTACACAACACTGAAGAAAGAAATTAAGGAAGACACAAATAAATGGAAGCATATACCGTGTTCATGGATTGCAAGAATCAACATCATCAAAATGTCCATACTACCCAAAGCAATTTATAGATTCAATGCAATCCCTATTAAATAACCAATGACATATTTCCCAGGTATAGAACAAACATTTCAAAAATTTATATGGAACCATAAACAACCCCAAATAGCTGCAGCAATTTTGAGAAAAAAGAGCAAAGTAGGAAGGATCACAATGCCTGATATCACACTGTATTGCAAGGCCACTGTAATCAGAACAGTATGGCACTGGCATAAGAACAGACACATGGACTGGTGGAACAGAATAGACAGCCCAGAAATAAACCCAAGTCTTTATGGTCAATTAACATTTGACAAAAGGAATAGAAGCATAAAATGGAGTAAAAATAGCCTCTTGAACTTTTTTTAAAAATTATTTAATCTTTATTGTAATTTTTTTCCTTTACCATGTAGTTCCCTTATACTCTCTCTCCCCAGCAATCAGCACACTGTTGTCCATGTCCATGAGTCCTTTTCCTTTTTGCTCAATCTTTCTTGTACCCTATGTTCCCAAGGTTCTGTCCCTCCTTCCTTCTGCCATCTAAGGTGGCAGCTTTCCTTCATTTTCAGGTTCCCAGTCCTTCTTTTATCAACGGTTTCAGGTGTTCATTCAGAGGGAGATGACTGCATGTTGCAACTGCTATGCCTTGTCTCATTCACCCTGAGCACTCTGGTATGCCTGCAGTCCCAGCACTGCCCATAGCTATCCGTCCTGTTGTCCAGGACCAGCACAAACGCCACCTCCTCCATGTAGCCTTGCCTTATTGCCCAAGTTAGGAATGACTTGTCTGTCCTTCTCTTCTGATCCAATAGTTCTTTGTACCTCCTTTTAGCACTGATCTTATACCTGCCTTTGTTACAGCTGTTGGGGTCAGGGGGGTTCCTGATAGACAGACGCAAGAGAGTCAGGGGGGACAGCACTCTCTGAGCCCAGGGCCCATGGCCAGTTCCTCTCTACCCCTGCAGCCTAACCCTGTGGCATACATACCATATACAAAATAAATAAATAAATAAAAATTAAAAATAAAGCTGGATAAAATTTTCTTTTCCCTTAATTTTAGCTGTCCAGAATTAGCTTGCTCAAGCTCCTCTGTGGGTGGCACTGCTTTCCTGGGTCCATGCATTGCTCTTATGTTGTATTTATTTACTATTTTTTGGTCTCCTTTCCTTCCCATGTCCATTCCCTCCCATTTACCCATCCCTCCTCTGCCGTGAACACATACTCATGTTTATTAAAGTGCAACCTCCTAACCTACCTAAACAACTGTAAGGTCATTTACACATCTATGTGAGCTCAAATGAGGCTTGATATTGTTTTGGATTGAATTTGCCTTGGACTAAGAGAATGGAGCACTTCATTGGCATTTCAGGCACCAGCAGGCATGAGGAAGTGCTTTGGGTGGGGAAGGTGATCCCAGGAGTCACAGTGAGTCACAGGAGGCAGTCAGGGCTGGGTCTGGCCCTGGGGCTTGAGGCTTCCACTCCCTTTCCCAGCTCCCTCAACCTCAGAGCCACAGTCCCCCAACCTCTGGGCTCTGCCCCCTCTGTTAGACCTGTGTACACAGCAGCCACATTGCCAACCAGGAGGCCCTAGAAAGTTCTCTCTTCTATCTGTCCTCCTGGACATATATATACTGCTGTTTGAGAGCACTCATTTCTGTTTCTCCTGCATCTTTGGGTTTGTAGCCCTGATGGACCACAGCATTGGTGAAACACCCCGCTCCCGGCATCGGGCGAGGAAACGGCATGAATGCTGAGACCAGTGGTTCTCGTTTTCATCTCAGGGCCCCTTCATACTCTTAAAAACCATCAAGGCCCTCAAAGAGCTATTATTTATGTAGGTGATATCTATTTATATTTACCATATTAGAAATGAAAACTAAGAACATTTGTAAATATTTAATTAAAAATAGTACTAAAACCTCTACATATTAGCATAACATTTTTAAGAAAATAAACATATTTTCTAAAACATAAAACATCTAATGAAAGGAGAGGCATTGTTTTACATTGTTGCCAATCTCATTAATGTCGATATCTGGCTTGGCAAGTCAAAGCATATTCTCAGATCTGCTTCCACATTCAGTGTTGCCATGTCACTCCTCAGGGGGCCGTTGGAAGACTCCACTGTGCCCCTGAGAAAGACCGGGAGTGAAACAGGCAGCTAGCATCTCAGTACTATTATGAAAATAGTTCGGACCTCACCAACCCTCTGAAAGGATGGCTGGAACCCCCAGGGGGTCCTCGGACAACACTTTGAGCACTGCCTGCCATTTCAGATAATCAGTTTCTCCATGGCAAGGCCATTCCAGGTTCATCCTTAGAGTTGGGGTTTTAAGTAGACTCTGGTTCGAAAAACTTAGAAGTCTTTGTGTTGTCAAGGGTTATCCCACCCGTCGCAGTCATCTGGGAAAATACCCCATGGATTCTAGTGATGCTTCTCATGCTGACACATTTGGGTGGTGACTGGCGGGGGTGGGCGAGGTAGCCTTGAGGGGTGCTGGACATTCCATTGAATACCCGTGGTGGTCTGTGGTCTTTGACCTTGGAGGAAACAGCCCAAGGTTGTTCAGAGTGATATCTGGCTAATAACATGGATAGTCAGTTGGGTAACACTACATTTTAGATTTTTAAAAAGTAACACTGCTTAAAATTTAAATTACAAAACTAGTAACTATTCCTCTAATTCTATACATATATTTGAGTATGTGCAAAATGATGTTGGTACACATTTAGTAATTGTAGCATCATTTGAACAGCAAAAATTAGAAACAATTGCAGTGTCTACTACCATGGGCATCCAAAGAATAAAATAGTCACAGCTGGAAAAAGAATGAGAAAGTTCTGTGTGTGTTAATATTAAATTAACTCCAGGCTATACCAGGCATTTTAAGAGGCAGAACAGCCCATACAGCCTGCTATCATCTGTGGGAATAAAACTATACTCTGTGTGTGTCTGCTTGTGTGTGTATAAGGCAGACAATAAATTGGAAATTGTTGCCTCCAGGGTAGGAACTAGCTGGCCGGGGTAAAGGGCAGACAAGCATCTTTTCAAGATTATTCTTTTGTACCTTTTAAATTCTGAATTATATGGATACTGCCTAATAAAACAAATACATTTAGGAGCCCCAAACTACAAACAATTATATCCTCTTCTCCTTCCAGAATGAAAAATAAAAACAGTTCCTAACTCTTTTGTTCCCCAAAAGTGTTCTTAGTATTCCTTGAGCAGTAGTGTGATTATTAGAAGAAATGTACAGTGTATGAGCTGACATGTGCAAAGGGGACACTAGAAGAATACAATAAGATACACTTGTGAAAAGCACCAGTCATTTTTGCAATTGTGCCTTATTCTTTTTCTCACTCTTGCCTTTCACAAATAGGGAAACTGAGTCAGGCAGGCTAAGTGAGTCATGCACGTCATCTGGGCTCATGTTGGGCAGGGGATTTCCCAACTGCTCCTGCAGATCCCTTTGGGAGGATGTGGTGGTGGGCGGGGGTTGGGGGAGACAGGGGGTGAGAGATCCTCTTTTGTTTGGTCTCAAACACACCTCTCTCCTTGCCTCCCACCTGAAGTGTGGGCCAAAGGCCTTGGCAGGGTGAAAGGCTTGGGTCTGCACCTTCCCCACTGTCTGTCCCGGGCCACCCACACACCCAGGCAAGGCACCTCCTCCAGGGTCCTCCAGGACATTGCTCTTGGTGTTTGGTAGACACAGTTCCTTTCTCCAAAACTGGCATTACCCAGCTCAGCTTTCTCACATTATGACACAATTTGGTTGGTTCAGAGTGACTTTGGGCTGATTCAAGTCAACTTCTTTAGATGTTAAAGATTTGCCAACAATTAGGGATCCAGAAGTCTGTGGCGGAGGCTCGCTATGATCCGACAGAGGTTGAGTGGCCCTGGTCAGGGTGGTCTAAAGGAGTCTTTGGCATTCATTCATTCACTCACTCACTCACTCACTCACTCAACACAGATATATCAAACCTATTCATGGCGTGATGCACTGTCCTAGACACTGGGGACAGAGTGATGACCAGAACAGATAGGCACTGTTCTTATGGAGCTTACATTCTTGTGAAGAGAGCCTAACAATAATCAAGTAAACCACTAAATGATCGAGGTAAATTCATACACTAATAGATCAGAGGGTAATGTGGCAGAGGGGCTGGGGAGCTGACTTTGGATCGTGTGCTTGGGGAAGGCCTATTTGAAGATGCCTTTCTTAAGAGAGGAATGCTATCTCAATGCCTTTTGAGGCTCTCCCCTCCAGTGGTGAGATTCTAACATTCTCCCCATCCAACAGGTTTCTGTGAAGGAATAAAAAGATGGAGGAAAAGAGGAGTTCCAGCTTCCAGGGGTCCTGTATTTGCCAGCTGCTGCAAAACACATCTGAGAAACTCTGTTTCCAGCTAACGGGGACCACCTGTCCCAGAAACCTCAGTACCTGGGATAAGAACCTCCTGAGTGGACCTCTTGTCAAAATGAATTGGACCAACTGTAGTTTCCAGGACTCCAGAGCCAGCAATGCCTACCTGAACAACACCACACCATTGCCCTGCTTGGGCACTGGTAAGACCCTGAAAATAGGCAAAGTGACTATTTTGTTACATCATAGTTTGAACATTTAGGTCTTAAACAACTCTGTGATGTAGGGATTCGTGCTGTGTCCATCTCACAGATGAAGAAAACAAGGCTCAGAATGATTACCTGGTTTTCCTGAGATCACACAGTTAGGAAGTGCCTGAGATTCATGTCACTGGACTCTGAATCTCAAGCTCCTCCAGGACGTCATCCTCCACACTTATTCCCCTCACCCAATAACCTTCCTCTGCCTTCCCAGGATATGTCCTTGCCTTTCTGACCCTGGATAGACACCCTCATGCTGTCTTTCCAGCTGTAAACAGGTGTTCTGTACCCCAGCCAGCATCCCCTAGCTGGTGCCCCAGGGTCCCCTCTCATTGCTCTAGACTTATGTGTGACACCTCACTCCACACCACCCTGCTCCCCCACACATCAAGCCCTGTATCTTGGCACCTCACCTTGGGTGTCAGTGCTGTGGGCACTGGGATGATCTGGTTTCCAAGTTCCCTTCCTACTCCTTGCCCAGAAGGTGGGCTGGAGCTGTCAAAGAGAAACTTGGTGAGGTCAGCAGACTTACTCAGAAGGGGGACAGAGAAAGAGGCAGAGAGGAAGTGAGCTTTTAGGTGCCTGACACAATTCTGTCTGGCCTTAATGGCCCAGGAGGCCGTAATTCTTGCTGCTCTCACATGTGAATACTATTTAACATCAGATTGCCCCAATAATCCTGTATGTATGATGTCTGTCCAGAAGGTGTCCAGCCATGTAATGTGAAAAATAGAGACATTTATTGAAGAAGATACAAGATACAAGAAACATTGTACATAAGACAATGACACCTCAGTCCCCTTCAAAGTGGGCACCTTGGGACCTCACACAGTTCTCCCAATTGCCATCAGCTGCTCTGTCATATTTTCCTCAATCTCATTGACAATCTGAAATTTCTTCCCTTTCAAATGTGATTTTAGTTTTGGGAAAAGCCACAACTCACGGGGTTCCAAATCTAGGTTATAGAGGTGCTTAGTCACCTGGGTGATTTGATGTTTCACCAAACATCAAATGAGTGAGTGCATTGTTGTGATGAAGCTGCCAATCACCAGTTGCCAATAACTTCAGCCTTCTGAATCATCTGAATAGTTTCAGTGGAGGAATGTTCAAGCTTAACACAAAATTTGGTGCAGATTCATTGCTCTACTTGCTCAGTTATTTTGAATGTGATGGCCACACAGTACACGTGCTCACTCAAAAGCGTCTACCACCCCCACTGACTAGTACAGTGAAGTCATCCTTGTTCACACATGAGCATTCTAATCTACTCTCCTTGGCTGCCAGGTTACGTCGATGTTATGCAAACCATTCTCATTATATTAGCAATGGCTGGAATTTTTTTCGGACAGACCTTGTATCCTTTCACCTCACCTTGGCAGCAATCTTGGCTTTTGTGTGTCTGAGTAGCCAGCTCCCCCAGACATGTGTTTGGAGAGGTGCTGCCTGCAAGGGGCATGGGGGCTGAATCATGCAGCTTGATTTCATGGGAGAGGAAATAGGGAGAGGCCTAATTGCAAGGAAAGGGAGCTTTGGGGGTGCAGTTGAAAACACAGACTCAAGTCCAGGATCCAGCACTTACCTGGGACACCTGTGTTGCCCTGAATTTCCTCATCTGTACAACAGGAGAGTTTGGCTAGATCTGTTTTAAGGTTCCTTCTAACTCTAAAAATCCAGGGATAGGCACGGCTGGAGAGGGGTCAGGCTTGGGGTCTCCATCCCTTGAAGCAGGAGAAGTTTTTTCAAAGTGTGAATAATAGAAGTCCCACCTCCTCACCAGAGCTCAGGCAGGCTCTCACACCTGCCACTTTCTCCTAGTTCCAGCCCAACTAGCTGATGTCCTGACCCCTTCCCCGCTCTTCACATGCCCTTCCCAGGGTACCAAATAGCAGCATCATCCTGGTTTTCTTTTTTCTGGACATCCTGTTATAGAAGGTAACCTTTAACCCTTTGCAAGAATGGTAGAACTCAAGAGTAAAATGATCACACAAAAACAGCCCAGTATCATGTGCATAAACATACAATTTTAAGTCAGAGAGACGCGGTTTCAAGCCTAAACTCTGTCACTTTCTACCTCTATGATCCTGAGCTGGTTTCCATGCTGTGAGATGGGAATAGTAATTGTTTGTATCTCATTGCCTATTTATGAAGATTACATGAGATAGTAACTGTGCCTGGCATATATTAAATCACCAATAAAGATCCATTTAGATCCTGTAGAGCTCATTTGCATTGTCTTAATCGGTCTGGGTTGCTGTAACAAATTACTGTAGACTGGGTAGCGTGTAAATGACAGAAATGTATTTTTCACAGTTCTGGATGCTGATAAGTTCAAGATTAAGGCGCTGGTGCATTCAGTGTCTGGTGAGAGCCCACTTCCTGGTTCCTAGACCACAGCTGTCTTCTGTTTCCTCAGGGGTGGCAGGCAAGGAGGGGGCTCTCCAGGGTCTCTTTTGTAAGGGCGCTGATCTGTTCATGGTCAGAGAGCTCCACTCTCATGACTTAATCATCTCCCAAAGGCCACACCTCCTAAAACCACCACATTAGGGGTTAGGTTTTAACATATGGATTTTGGCAGGGCACAAACATTCAGTATATAGCCCGTGTGTGAAAATTACCCTCAGATGTCCTCTGCTTTTCCTCTCTGTCCCTTTCTGCAGAGAACAGCACCACCCTGACGCTGGGGACTACACCTAAAGAAGTTGACAGGTGGGTGAGGGAAGGGCTAGACCTGTAGAGGAATAGTGAGGATTTTGGAGAGGGGCTCTTTTTGGCCCAAATGTGGAGATTGGTGTGGGTGGGACCATGGAGATTAGCCATGGAGGTTGAGGCAGAGAAGAGAGGCTCAAAATGGAGGCAGGAGATGGAAGCCCAGAGTCGGGAGAGTTTCTACAGCAGCAGGGCCACAGGGTGATTGTGTGGGTGGTCAGCACCAAGGCTACACAGGGCAGTTGGGTGGGTATCCTCAGTTTTCTTATTTGCTCTCTTCAGCTTCAACACAGCAGCCGCAGCCATTTCTGGCTCCATTGGTGTCGTGGCCATCATCTTGCTCCTAGTGGGTCTCTTGTCCATGACCCTGAAGAAATGGAGGCGTGAGAGTGAGTGGAACAAGTTGGCCCTGGAACTGAAAATGTAGAGAGGGGAGAAACTTGGGGTGGCGATGGGGGAGTCTTTTCTTGGGGGAAGCTTTGGGAAAGGGGAAGGGTGGGTAAGTTATGGGGTCTGTTCCTTGGGGTTGCCATGGATTCTGGATGGAGCAATAAGATTTATTTATGACACAAGTTCCTTATGCTGAAAGCCATATATAAGTATTCTGCATATACACTTATTTATTATATGCATCAGCTAAAAGAGATATTGATGCCAAATAATCTCATCTAAATAACAACCAAAATTATGAAGTGTCCTAATACTCCCCCTGTCTCTTCCTGGGCATTTAGCTCAGCCTCAGAGGCACAATGGATTGAACATGGTGGATTTTGAACTTCAAAGTTTAACCCTAAGTTCAACAATCAATCAAGTAAAGATGGTTACTGCCCCAACTCAGGCTGACTCTTAGTTTATTAATTTTTCTAGGACTTTTTAAGAAACAACTGAGGCATCGGACCAACTTTCTCCACAAATCCTCGGTAAGAAAAGCGTTGAGTCATGCCTGGGGGGCAGGTCTCTTGGTTGCCTCCACCATGACCTCATGCTCTTTCCTAGACAGGCCCCATGCACGCATGGTGGGGTGAGGCAGAGAACAACTCCAAAAGAAATGTTTTTGAAAATTGGGGAGGATCCGGGGCTTGTTCAGCAAGAACCCAGTGTTCTGCTTGCTGTCCAGTGGGGAGCCCAGTAGATGGCATTGTCTCTGGTCTTTGGTGCCCAGTCTTCTGACTCTAATGGGGGTCCTGTCTCTAAAGGAGCCTTCCTGCCATGTTGATGCCATATATTCCAACGTGATCAACCTGGCCCCCTGGAAGGAGGATGACTTTGCTGTCTACGCCAACATGCCCCCTTTTGATTACCCCAGGAGGACAACACCACACCAAGTGGAATATGCCTCCATTGTATTCTACTGATGGCAAGCTGATGAGATGCTCCAGCGTGGAGAGTCAGACCTGTGACCCGGCTGGATCCTGACACAGCTTTTGCTTTAGATATGTGTATGTGTGTGTGTGTTTTAAAAAGTATATAAAACATATTCTGATAAAGGTAAATGCGTATTTCTTCTTATTTATTGAAAGTAAAGTACAATCTAAGGGAAAGGAGTGACAAGGGACATGCACTGCCCAACCACCCATCATCCCAGGTTCCTGAGACAGACTGGCCCACGAAGGAGCCCTTTCTAGCTCTTGCCCCCGCTGAGGCTGGGCCTGAGGAAGGAGTTCATATTTAGGGCCCAGCGTCTGGATTTTGCCTCTCCTGTTCTGCCCTGTCAGGAATTAACACCCTGCAGGAGTTAAGGATGAGTCACGTTCATATCTGTGGAGATGTGGATGGCTGACTACCTTGGATGTCTGGACAATATACCAAGGGTGGAGTGGGGACTGCTTACTGAGGGAATGAGACTTGATGAGTTCCCACAAAGGGTGAGCTTTCACCTGGGAAAGGAGCTGGGGAAGGAGCACCTAGTAGGAAGTGGGCTGCATGTCACCATTGACCAGGGACAATGGAAGATGGGGACCTTGGAAGATGTCTTACTCCTTCTTCCCTTCAATTAAAAACATTTATTAAAAACCACCATGATCTAGACTCTGGGACTATAACAGTGAACCCAACAGGCAAATCCTTGTCCTTGAGGGAAGGGAAGACAGAAAATAAACAAATAAATAAGCACATACTCAGACAGCCACATGGTGGCACGTGCTATGGAGAAAAAGAAAATGAATTCTAGAAGGTAGGGCCCACCAGGTGGGAGCGAGTTGCTATGAGATGGTCAGGGAAGGCCTCACTGACATTTGACCTGAAGGAAATGAGAAAGTGAGACCTGAGGATAAATGAGGAAGAGCATTCAGGAAGAAGGAACAGCAAGTGCAAAGGCTCTGAGGTGGAGTGAGCCTTACATGATCCAAGAACAGTGAGGAGGTGAGTGTGTCTGGAGTGGAGGGGGCTGCATGCAGAAATGAGATCCAGGCAGCAAGGCACCTCCAGAGTCTGGGAACCAGTGGCGCAGAGCAGCATCTCCCATGGCACTGTCCATGGAACATTAGTGTGGGGCCTCCGGACCTTTGGGGATTCTGCCTCTGCCGGAAGCACTCTCCACACTCCTGCTGCTCCTACCTGTTAACCAGCAGATTCCCTCTCACTCACTGAAGCCAGATTCCTGATCTTCACCCTAATCCTATCATCACCCACAGCAATTTCAATGGCAATGTAGACTGACAGTTCTCCCTCTTGGGACTCAGGTGTCCCCAAAAGTGCATTTTTCTAATTATGGTAGATATTAATAGGTGTTAGGGTGAAGAGTAAATGAGATCTATGACCAGATAAGTTTGGGAAATAATGAACAAGCAAAGAGTAATGGAGAGAAAAAAAGAATCTTTCACTTAAAACAAAAGCTGATGGAAGCCATTACCAATAAGAAAACATACCCTATAGCTCCATCCACTTACAGGGGCTGGTGAGGGGAGGGAAAGGTGGGAAGGACACATAACAACTTCCAAGCCTCTGCCACCTTTTCTGTGGTGCTGAAGAGCACATCCCAACACAGAGAGCCCTTTGTGTTAGCGGAAATGTGTGGTGACCATGTGCCTTGGTCTGCTGGGAACTTTACGGGGCACATCTGTTTTCCCAGCAAAGTTATTATTATGTCCCCTTTCACTCTTGCAAGTGTCATAGTTTGAATGATAAATTATGTGGTCACCTGTTAACAAGGCTTTGAAAGTGCAAAAGTAGGTCCAAGAGATCAAGTAAGGACAGGAAAGTGAAGCTGTTTTGTACAATAAGTGAGGAGAAGGAAGTTGGGTGGGGGAAGAGGAGGCTGGAAGAATCAGAGCTAGGAAGATAACAAGGAAAGTTCCCAGAGGAAAGGGGTTTAAAATCACGCAGGAGACTTCCACTTCTCCAAAGCTCAGTAATGCTGGTGCAGGTATTTAGGGAAAGGGGAAACCCTGCAAAGGGGACTGAAATCCACATCTCGGTCAGCAGAGAGCAGAAAGAAGGGGGAAGTGGTAAGAGGTGCAGTATGAGTGAACTGGACAATCCAGGGTGAGGCTAAACTCAGAACCAGAAGTGACTACAAGAGCGCAAGCCCTCTGGAAATTCTCAGAAACTCCAGGGAGGGTGCCAGAGTTTCCAAATAACCTGTGATCAGGAGGTTGAGCCAATTGTGTTTCAACCTTTTGAGTGTGTGTGTGTGTTTGTGTGTTTCAGTCTTCACGGACAGGCTGACCTTAGCAAAAATCTGGGTTGTAAAATTTAAACAGGTTCCTTTATTGCAAGATTGCTCAGAGTCTTAAATATGTAATGTGCTTTGGGAACAGACATGTATTTAGTATTCTTTAAACTCTCTCTTCTCCACAGAGCATCTCGTAGGACAGGGAGTATTCCTTGTAACAACCAATGGGAAGAGCATGTTTAAGGGGCACCTGCCCAGGGGGCCCCAGCCACTAGGCTAACTCTGCTTCTTCCCAGGAAGGGTGCAGAGTGGCCATTAGACTTCCACATTGTCAAATGGGGGGTCTGGGCTGAGCCTGAAGCCAGGACACCCCCTCTACTGGCCTTGACATGTGCCCAGCAGCCCTGAGTTCTTAGGGAGGTAGCAAAAGACATCTCTCTAGGGTAGCAGCTCTCAGCTAGGAGCAATTTTACTCCCCCTGTCAGGAGACATTTGCAAATATCTGGAGACATCTTTGATTGTCACAACTGGGCAGAGCTACTGGCCTCTAGTGTGTGGAGGCCAGAGATGCAGTTAAACATCCTGCAATTCACCGAACAGCAGCCCTCCCCTCCCCTGTCCCCCACAGATAGAAATTCTGCATATAATGTCAAAGTGTTGCTGTTGAGAAACCCCTCCCTAGGTTCTTCCTGGAGCTCTTGTGAGCCTGACCTGGTGCTGGCTCCTATAGGTATCTCGAAGATGTTGTCCAGGCTCTCTGTGCCCCCAGCTTGGGACCCATGGTGACTTCAACAACAGTAAAATGAGCACTACCTAATAATTAAGAAATCTCAGCCACTAAAGAATGGATGACCAACCATCCTGGTTTGCCTGAGACTGTCCCAATCACTACTGAGAGTTCCAGGTTCCAGGAAACCCCTCGGGTCTGGTCTATTAACCTCTAGGACTCTCTGATACTGAATTAGCCTTTGTGGTTTTGGAGCAAGCAACAGCCCTTCTCAATGAAGATGGGAGAATTCTGGACATTTCCAGCTAAAGCCCAGAGGAGAGGTGTATGCTGTAAAGAGGCCCAGGTCTTGGGCACTAGGACAGATTCCTCCAGCTCATCCTCAAAAGAAGCTGTTTACATCTCTAGCAGGGTGGGGGTAGCTGTCTCCTTGCCAGCCACCTGCACTCATGGCTCCAGCTTGCATCATACTCAGTGCATTTTGCTGATGGAAGCAATGGGTGCTGATCTTCTAGAAGATTCTTGGGAAATTCTGTTCATTGGGCTGGGGAGTTTCTCAACATTTGGCCATGTGGCAGTTATTTCTCCTGGGAAAGGATAATTCTGCAAGGCTCTGAAAATCCCCAGAGAAAAGGTAGGTATGTGTTTCAACAAAGGCAGGAATTTGGAATGTGAAACATTTTGCAAAGCCCTGAGAGAAGTCTCTGTGTGACTGGAAATGAGGCTCAATTGCTGTCTTAATGTCTCTATTGGAAGGTAGAAAAAGCTATCTGCTCCAGCAGGGAGGAGTACTTTTTCACTGACATTATTTAGCATTACTGGCCCACAGTGATACTAAAGAGCAGAGGGTCTTTATTTGGTTTTCTTATTTTAAATCCTCTGCAGACAATGCACCTCTGTGAGGCCTGCTTCCAGGATGCACGGCTCCCACTGCCACCTGCCCACGCCCTTCTCCACACTCTTGTCAGTTGTCAGTCTTGGCCCTTGACTTACAGTGTAAAACCTTTGTCAAGTTAACGGATGTCCCTAAGTCCAGGTTTTCTCATCTGTAAAATGAAAATAACGATCACAACCTCAGAGATAGGTGATGTCTAATGAAGTTATATCAAAGTATTCTGCACACTACACTATAGAAAATGTAAAGAATCATTATCAACTGATGGTATCACAGTGATAAGAAACTATTAATTGAAGGGACTGGATCAGCACAACTGTTTTGCCCTTGTGAGAAGAAAATGGCCATTATCAGTTACCCCCCTTTTTTTGAGGACCTGCTTCAAGTGTCATTTGGCAACAGTGCCTCATAAACAGGAACTCAACAAAAAATCAGTTGCTGGCCCCTAATTTTTCACTTCCTTAGGAACCGATGACCCAGGTGGGGCATGGAAACAGACACAAAACAGTGGAGGAAAATTTGTGTGCCACGTAGGCTAGCCCCGATGGAGGAAAGGACACGCTCAGTGTGCCACAGTCCTAATTTATAGAAGTGGTGAGTGTGGAGGAGTAGACCTTGTCCTCAAAGGATTCTTGTTTTTATAGGACGTTGCATTCCGGGCTTTGTAAAAAATAGTTTACTCCTTTAATATACTCTGAAAATGTGTTTCTGGGTATAAATGTTAAAAACTTGGTTTACTGGATTCACTGATGTCTCCTGGATACACTCCAACGAGACTTGACTAGGCAATCTTGACTAGGCAAGCAAAGTGTAAGAACAGCCAGAAGTCCCAACAAGCTACATGGATGTTCCTTGAGGCTTAACATCTGCCTCTTTGCCATGTCTTTGGGGTCCCCTTGGCAGGCTCTACCTGTCCCTCTGATACTGGAGCACCTCAGGGCTCTTGCCTGGTGCTTTGCCTTCTGACTTCACTCCCAAAGACTTCAGTGACATCTGCTTGCTGCTGCCTCTGAAATCCACACCCTCCCACTGCTGACAGACACATGTATGTAACTGCTTCCTGGGCTGCACCTTTTGTGTTTATAATAATGACATTAATGACGATGACGATAATGACACACACTGCGCCATCTTTATAACGTGTAAACACTTATATCATCTTTACACACATATTGTGAGCGCCTCACATATATTAATTCATATAATCCTCACAAAAGCACTTGAGAAAGCCATTATTAACTTCATCTCCAAGAAGCTGAGTCACAAAGAGTTTAGGTGACAGTGTCAAGATGGCAGAGCCAGTGTGGCTTCACTGTCTCAGTCCTTAACCACTGTGTGTACAGGCCCCTGTGCTCTCTCAGTCATGCAGCAGGAGCAGAAGGCACCCTGCTGCTCTTTCACAACTCCCCATCTCACTCGGTCACCCACTTGCCCAGCTACAAACCTATGAGTCACCTTGAATTCTCTTCCTCCCTCTGCCACTCCAAGCAGCAGTTCAATCTCCAAATCCTATCACTTCTACCTCCTACATATTTAAAAAATTTGTTTGATTGCCTTTCTCTTCTCCAACCTATTTTCCACATTACAGACTCTGATCTTGCCTCCTTTTAATTGATCGATGCACCATCAATGGGTTCTTGTTGTCCACTGGATAAATTCAAATTTCCTAACAAGCCTACGAGACCTCTGTGATCCTGCCTACACCTGCCTCTCTGGCCTGTGACTCCCTGCCTCCCTCTCCCCCTTTCCCTTGGCTGGTTCTCAGTGTTTCAAATGCACAGGGCTCTTTCTGCCCACACTGAGCCTCCAGTCATGCCCTTCCCACTGCCTGTAGCCTCCCTAGGTCAGAGATGAGGCCTTCTCTGACCAAAGACTGTGACGAGCCCCTGTGCTGCATGTTCCCTGCCTGCCTTTCTCTTTCCACAATAGAGCATTTATCACACCTTTGTGTCATTTCTCATCTGAAGTCCATGATCCCAACTGTGTAAGGGACTGTGTGTATCTCTTCACCTCTGTATCTCAAGTGCTTAGCCAGGTGCATTGCAGATCATCAAGTAATAATTGTAGAATGAATGAATGAATGAATGAATGGCAGAAAAATTTGGAGGGAATAGCATTGTGACCATAGCGGCAAAGCCCTCAATATCTTATGAATACTTTTTAAATATCAGTTTAACTGAGATAGAATTCACATACTATACAATTCACTCATTCAAAGTGTAAAATTCCATATTTTTTAGTATATTCACAGAGGTGTGCAATTGTCACCACAATCAATTTTAGAACATTTCCGTTACCCCAGAAGAAATCCTGCAGTCATTCTTCATTTCTCCCTCCATTAATTTTTAAAGATAACAAACCTAACATTGGTAGACTGTTTTATAGTTAGAGTACGTCATGCGTGCTCATTGATTCGTAAACAATTCTGTGGGGTGGGCATCTTAATGCATCTGCTAGTGAGTTTAAACTTCAGTTTATAGAGTGAAGCCTTTAATCAATAAAGAATTTCATCTGCCCTGACTGGTGTGACTCAGTGGGTTGGGCATCATCCCACAAAGCGAAAGGTGGTGGTTTCATTCCCAGTCAGGGCACCTGCCTGTGTTGAGGGCCACATCCCAGGTTCAGGGAGGGCAAGAGGCAACTGGCTGATGTTTCTCTTGCATGTCAATGTTTCTCTCTCTCTTTCTCTCTCTCTAAAAATAAGTAAAGAAAATCTAAAAAAAAAAATAAATAAAAATAAAGGATTTAATCTGAAAGGAAGGGGAGGGTTGGTGGGAGTAGCCGGGGGTTAGAATCTCCTGTCTCTATCGACAGCCAACTCTGTAAGGGCATGCAGCTGGGCACTCCCTGTGTATTTTCCTTTGAACTTAGGGCACAGCACTACACCTGAAGGCGTGGCGTGTCAGCCGTCTACAGAACTCATAGCTGGTACAGAAAGTCAATTAGGGGATAGAGAGGTACAAAAAACATTGCATAGAGCAAATGGCTTTTGAATTTGAATCCTGATTCTGCTACTTACTACAACTCTATGAATTTGAGCAAGTTAACCTTCTCAGTAATCAGTTTCTTTCTTATAAAACAGTATCCACAATATCTTCCTTGTAAGTTGTGAGAATTAAATGAGTTAGTATATATGAAGCAACTGGTACCCTTGCTGGTGCTCAATAAATAGTAAAACATTTTTTACTAAGAGTAAACAGACTTGAAAATATAAATTAATACAGCCATGGGAATAAAGATGTATAATTATGGAAAAAATGATAACTCATGGCTATCTGGCTTGTAGTGAAATGGACAGGCTCAAATACTGCTAATGGAACAGGCCCTGAAAGCAGGTCAATGTGATGCAGAAGCAGTGCAGACACGTTTCTTCAACTTAGACACCTACTCTGGAACCTAGTCCTAAGGAAATCGTCTGAAACAAGCCCCCATCCCAAACCAGTGTGTACACCCTCATCCATCATGGTGGTGTCTCCAACAGTGACAACTTTGGAAACAACTGAATGATGCAAGGGGGTGTTTTGGAATTTAGGGTCATATCAGCAAAATGGGAAAACAGGCAGCCATTAGAGATACCGTGAAACCTGTCTGGGCACCCAGGGACCCACACTTGCAGATGCCCTAAGCTGGGAGGCGCCTGGAAGAATGTGAAGAGGGAAAAGCTAGCTGAGGGCCTGAAATGCTGCTAAAAGGGTAGCTGGCTGCCTGGTGGTGGGGGCTTTATAGATTTGTTCAGGATCTTGGATTTCATCCTAAGTGCAATGGGAAGCCACTGGAGAGTTTTAAGCAGAGAGTGACATAACCAGAATTGTGGGTTTTAAAAGCTTGTTTGGAAATCTTTTTTTTAAAAACTCCAAGTATGCAGGTAAAGCATTATGCAAAAATGTATTAGGGTGATTGGATAGTGAGCAGGGTTTTTTCCACCCTTTTCAAAAATTCCTAATCCTGTTGACACACCATTCTCAGATGTGATTCTCCGGCAGAGAGGAGCTGTGTCCTCTGGGAGACCTTGTGTCCTGCAGATGTTGGAAACCTTGTGCAAGTGGAAAAGGGCTTGGGAGGGATGTGGTCTTAGAGACATGTGTGGGGGGTGGGAGGTGAAATCGTGTCATCCATCACCATCTGCTGCTTTTTCTCCATCAGGTGATAAACTATCAAAAATAGCTTCCTGTTGATATTACAGCTGTGATAATTTCGTTTATCACTGTTTTGATCTGCCCTGAACCCTGTCTTTGAGGCTGGAGTCTGTCAGCTGGAAGCAGAGAGAGGAGGGCCGTGTCACCCAGGACTTGGCAGAGGAGCCTTTTGGGAGGGGCATTGTCTGAGGAGCACCAGCAAATCCATTCCCAGTGGCCTCTGGGCAGGAGCAGGCTATGTGCCTTTGGGAGCAAATCACTCATCTTCAGCAAGAACATGTAATTAGTCAGTGTGTGAGGTGCGGGCATATCTACCCACTATTAGAGAGCACTTCAATTTACTTCCTCATGTATTCATGCTGCAGAGCATTTGCTGAGGACTTATTAGGTACAGATGGAGTTCTGGCAGACAGGGATACAGAGAAGAAAACACAGACTGTCAATAATTCTTACTTTACTTTTTAGAGCAGAGTCATAGATGATCTAATCAAAACCCCTTACAATTCTGTGTGACAAAAATGTAGTCCAGAGAGGTTGAATGCCTCTGATCTCTAGGTCACTGAGGTCCAAGCCAAGTTGGCTTTCCATTGTTGTAACCCTCTCCTACTGAAAGTACACATGGATGACCCCAAATATGTCATGTTCAAAGACTCTTAACAACTACCTGATGTTGTTGAGCACTAGAGTGGCATCATGGAAGGTTCTAGTTCAAGAGTGGTCCATGCAGAGGAGCAGAGCAGTGGGAATGTCACACAACATCTACACAGGACTCGTGTACCACAATAACTGGAGCAGAGAGACAAGCATATGGGCTCCATTCCCATAGGTTAACTGCAGCTGGAGTTAATTCCACAGAGGCCGTGGCAGAAGTGTATACTGATGCTGGTGGGGTGAACCTGGAGGGTGCAGAGAGCCCGGTTAGGAAGTCACTCTGTATAGCTGCAACAGCCATTTCAGGCTGGCCTGATTCTTTGCTGTTTAAGGCAAAGAAGTAGTCCTTGAAAACTTATCCTCATCTGTTGCCACATGTCCCAGACATGCTGTCTCACTTTATGGCCACATGACACAGATTGAGAGATGAGCCAAGTTGGAAGGGTCTTTTGCTAATATCTAGAAACCCACTTCTTCATTTTATGGAGAAAGGACATGAATGCCCTGATGAGAAAGTGATTTGAGCTCATGGAGCAAACTTGTGCCAGAGCTGGGACTTGAACCCAGGCATCCCGACTCCTCCTCCAGCGCTCTTCCACTCTAGCAGGTGGTGTGCATGTTTGAGGTGTTTACATGTGAGCTCACATGGAGAGGAAGAAACTGCTAATCTCCTCCATCTAGTAAACTGTCTGCATGGAGGAACAGGGTAGGAACTTACTAAAAGAGGGGGGCGTTATCTGTGGCTTCACTCTGCTCTACTCAACTAAGCCTGATCATATCTTCAGAGCAGCAGCCCCCACCCTACTGGAAATGATGAAACATTTGTGACTGACCTCAGTGACGGAGAAGCTTCTGGGTGGGGCTGGGGTTGGTGGGGAGATATGTTCCTCGGGACATAGCTGAAACACAGGCTGGGATCAGACCTTGCTCGTGGTCCGGGAAGTAAGTATTGTCTGGGTAGGTAGGATTTTAAATGATTTTGAGGAATGCATGTCTGTTTGTGAACATACATATGTAGAGTTTTCAGAGGGGATTATCCATTTGTGTTGACATTGCAAGATGTAGAATTGAATTGTAGGTTGCTCTTTCTGACGTTAATTTCTTGCTTCTGAAGCAGAAATCTGTCTGCAGTCTCAGCAGCAGCCATCAGGGCTCTGGCCAGGAGATGCATGGACTTTGAATGCAGACAGAACTAAATCCAAAGAACTCTGCTGAACTGTCACAAGCCTCAGTTTCCTCATCTGGAGAATGGGCATAAACCACCCACCTCACAGTGTTGCTGTGAGGATTACAGACAATGCCCATGGGGTGCCCAGTATAGTGCTCCAGTAGTAGCTATTAACTGATTACTCTTTTTTCTTTTTTTTTTAAACCGGGAATCAGATCCCTGAGAATATCTCCCTGTAGGTGTTTTTCCATAAGATTCATTCTGAGCTGTAAAGGACTGGTATATGTGGAGGGAAGGGAACCAGCCTGGCAATTTTAAAATGTTATGAAAGGGAGTCAGATAATGCATACTGTCCAACAAAAAAGCCATGAAGCTGGTCCTTGACATCCAATGAGGGAGGAACAATGCTAGAAGGTTCCAAGGTCTCACTTAGCCCTCTTGACAAATTCTGGGAGGAAGACATTTAACTTCCCTATTAACAGAGAAGGAAACAGAGACTTGGGGATGTTAATGGTTCCTCCAAGATTAAACAGTATTTATTATATTATTTAATTGCAGTGTATACAGAATGTTAGGAAGTGCTTGTGGAGTGTAAAATATGGACAAGACCTGGTTCCAGCCACCAAAGCACTCATAAACAGCATAATCTGTAGAAGGTGCTTAGTTTCTCTGAAATATCACTGAGCAGTCAATGAAATGGAGAACAATTTGGGCCTTCTGGTTCAACTGGGGCTTTGTGGGACCTGGCAAAAAGAATCCATGAATACTGCTTAAGCTGCCGGCAATTCTTTGTAAACTTGCTGATTTCATCCTGGAACTAAGTTACGTTCAGGTTTCATTTATTGCAAGTAATTGCTTGTAAAAGTGCTTTCCCCCAAACACCAAAGTTCATTGATCTCTGGTACTTTTCTCCTAAAAAATTGTCATTGCCTGAATTTAGAAATATGTGTTACTAGAGATGAAGCCCATCTGGTTGAAACTCAAAGCTGCTATGTTCTGGTTAATCTGAGTATCATCCTTTATGTCGATTTAAGAAGGATGGTATTCTAGAATGACAAAATGTCACAGATTAGATTTATTTAGCCCACCCCCCCAGTTTATATACAGGGAAATGGGCTCAGAAAAAGGAAGTGACATGCACAAAGTGGCTGAATTTTGTAAGTTGCTGAGCTGGAATGTGGATCCAGGTTCCCGTTTCAAATTCTCCCAGATGTGCCCCAGCCACCTGAGGGGAGCCCCCTGCCATGGTGAGCAACACCGAAGGGAACCCAGGCAGGATTTCTCCGGTACCAGAATAAAGGTGACACCCCGACCCTCTGTCGCCCCCTTCCCCATGGTATCTGGCAGACCCCACTCCTCCTTTCTCATGGTGGATATTTTGATATTTTCTGTTCCCTGGTGGGTGGACACTGTTTGGTGCCAGCGAGTTCCCAGGACCATATGATTTTGTACACTGGAGATGAAAATCGTGAATGAGCCCAGTTTTCATGCAGGGCCCTGTGGAAATGGATGTGTGTATATAGCTAAGCCAGTTTTGGGTTGGACTCTGTGTTCTGGTCGGAGGGCCACCACCTGCTGAGCACCTATACAGTTGATTCTTGAACAACACAGGGTTTGGAGATGCTGACAACCCACCCCCTAGCAGTTGAAAATCCAACTATAACTTTTGACTCCCCCGAAATTTAACAACTAACAGCCTACTGTTGACTGGATGTCTTACTGATATCACAAACAGTTCATTTTTCATCTCATGGCACACATAAACTAATCACTAAACTTCTTCAGCACACCAAAATATATATTTTTTGCTGATCTGAAAAAAATAAATACAAATTTTTTATTCATTTACATTGGATAGCTATTGTTGTGGTGGCTGTTGTCATTTTTTATTTGAAAAATGGAAAAAGAGGTTTGTGCCTCTGACTAAACAGTCAGGTATTGCATGTTTCAAAAATTCTTGCAGCACACCAGTTGAAAAATCACTTGACTGACACATATTTTGTATGTTATATATATAATGTTATATATATAATGTTCTGTGTTCTTACAATAAAGTAAGTGAGAGAAAAGAAAATGTTGAAAATCATGAGAAAGAGAAAATACGTTTACAATATTTATTTTAAAAGTCCATCATTAAGTGGACCCACACAGTTCAAACCTGTGTTGTTCAAGAGTCCACTGTACATGCCAGGCTCTCCGCTGACCTTCTTAGTCGGGAGCACTGTGTGTGGTGTCACCAAGGCTCTGACCCCGACAGCTTGGATTTGACTCTGGTCTCCTCCATGGGGATTAGAGCCTGGCTTTCTCATATGTCAAATGGGGACGACAATAGTGTCTACCTCACATGGTCGTCGTTCCAAGGATTAAATGAGATAGTTTATGCACAATGTTTTGCGTGATGTTGGCACATAGTAAGCACTCAACATGGGTGAGTTAAAAAAAATGAAACAAGTGCCATCTTCACTTTTCAGATAAAACATTAAGGCCCTAAAAGAGAAAGCAAATCGCAGGTAGCAAGGCCACCAGTCTGTCTTTTCACCAAGTCCCTGCCCCTCACCATTTTCCTGCACATACTTGTGTGGTTGCCTTGCGTGTACTCAGCTTTCTCCCACATGGTCTTATCCACAGGGGTATGGAATCTGTATCAGACTTTGTGGAAGATGACCAGTCCTGTTAACGCTGTCCCCTGCAGTCAAGGGTAGGAGACAGTGCAGGCTGACTGCTGTTCCTCTCCTCACCATCCATCCATCCATTACCTATCTCTTCTTCAAATAAAATTCCCTCTCGGTGGCCCCTCTGTGAATATTCTTCTGGGTTGAATCCCTTTTTCCCCTGGAATATCACATATTCTGACAATTCATCATGCTTCGTTGTGGCATCTCTTCTGCTTTTTTATCTTTCCACACATTAATGTCTTGATTTCCTAAGTAAAATATAAGCTCTTGAACATTAGTGTTCAGACAATGTTCTCTCCTTTGGTCTATCAGAGTATTTCACACAGGATCATGTATATAGATTGCTCAATAAATATTTGATTGATTGAAATGCAGGCATTTGTCTGATTATCCCCATGTTCCATTGACATGGTGAGATACAATTTAGATGTAAATAAATTTTTGTACAGATAAATTTGGTATTGTGCTAACTGAAGCCGTGCAGAATTTCTGAGCTTGTTTTAATACTCTTGTTATTATTTTCTTCCTGATTGGAAAAAAGATACATGTTGATTGCACAAAACTTTGACAAATAACAGATAGTATAGAGAATCAAATAAGGCATCATCCACAATCCCAATACCCAGTTTTGTTAACATTTAGGCAAATTTTCTTCCATTCCTTTCTTTTGAACAAAGTACATTTAAATAAAATTCCCAATTTTCATAAATTTATATTCATGAATAAATCTATATTTTATATGCAAAATTATTGTCAATGAACTATTCTAAGATTTGGCGAATTGAATCAGGTCATCATTAAAATAACATATTAGACAAAATGTTTAATGACCCAGAGTTTTAGTTCTTTACAAATTTTATTTTTTATATTTTAATTGTTGTTCAAGTAAAAGTTTATTCTTTTTATGTTTACTTTTTACAGAGTTGTGATCATACAGTTTGTAGCAAAATATAACTGTATTGTACGTTTTCACAGAAAAGACTCTTCCCCAGATTAATTCTTCCCAAACATAATTTTAAATGTGGATGTAACATTCTGTTCCCGACCTTCACCCTAATTTATTTAATTGTTGGTTTTCCATTAGATCGTTGCCCATTTTCCGCGACTGACAGTGGGTATAGCTGACTTGCACTAACAGCTTTGCTTCCTTTGCAGATTGTTTGTGATTTGTCTGTTCTGTGCTATTTATCCATTTATCACTTTCTTTGTTAAAAAATATAAAATCTTTGCACATATTTTTCCCATTTTTTTCTGTTTGCCTTTAAATCCTATTTTAACATATCAAGTTTTAATGTTTTAGAGCCCAATCTATTTTGCTTGTGTTGCTTTGTGATTTCTTCCATTGTGTATAAGCTCAGAAAGTTTTCTCCCATCTGGGGATTTAATAAATATTATTGAATGTGCGAATAGCCAATCCTATTTCCTTCTGATTTTTAATATCTTAATTTAAAAATACTTCCTTAATCGCTTTGGAATGTATTTTATTATAGCATATCTGGAACTAAGCTATTTTCTCTTTCCTTATAGGTAGTTAATTCATTATCCTTTGTGCAAGATTTTTTAATTTAATTTTTAACTTTTTTATTGTTGTTCAAGTACAATTGTCTCCATTCTCACTCCACTACCCCCTGCCTCCATCCCACCCATCTCTGCTTCCCACCCTTGAACCCACTCCCCACTTTGGCTTTGTCCATGTGTCCTTCAAACATATTTCTTGATGACATCCCCCTGTAATCCCCTATTATCCTTCTCCCATCCTCCTCTCTGGTTACTGTCAGTTTGTTCTTTATTTCAATGACTCCAGTTGTATTTTGCTTGCTTGTTTGTTTTGTTGATTGGGTTCCACTTATAGGTGAGATCATATGGTATTTCTCTTTTACCACTTGGCTTGTTGCACTTAGCATAATGCTGTCCAGATCCATCCATGCTGTTGAAAGTGTAGGAGCTCCTTCTTTCTGCTGTGTAGTATTCCATTGCATAAATGTACCACAGTTTTTTGATCCATTCATTTACTGATGGGCACTTAGGCTGTTTCCAGCACTTGGCTATTGTGAATGGTGCTGCTATGAATATTGGGGTGCCCATGCACCAGATTTCTTAAATGGACTTTCCTTCCTCCCTCCCCTTGCTCTGTGGACCATATTCACGGGGCATTTATTGTGCACATGGCATGTGTTTCTCAAACCTGTGCCACTCTTAGAGTGACAGTCAGGGGTCCAGCTCAGAACAATTCCTTTTCAAATGTGTTTTAACTCTTCTTGACTGCTATTATTTTTTTCCCCAGGGAAATTTTAGACAAATTTTAAGTTATCACAAATTCTCACTATAATTTTGATTGGAATGAAATTAAACCAAGAAATTAACTTCAGTTTGATTTTTATTTAGTCTTCTAATTTCCCAATTTGAAACATGTCTTTCTATTAGTTTAAGTCTTTTAGATTTTCAGTAAATTCTTATTATTTTCTTCAAAATAACTTTCTTATAGTTAGAATTATTCTTTGATATATCGGTTGTGATGGTTGCTAAGGCTCATGGTTCCCCCTCCCTGCAACTCTACTTTTATCTGGCTATTGCTAGAATAATAAAGGGAATAGCTGGGAATTTTAGAACATTTATCATGCCCTCAGGATTTCCCGAGCAGTCTCATTAACTTCACTAGTTTTTCAATGATTCTTTTGGGATTTCTAGCTATATCATATTTTTCAAATAAGGATGCATTTGACTTCTCCTGGCCCAAACCCACACTTTCATTTCCTTCATGCATCAGTTATGAGCTCAGGCTAAATTGCCAACCTGCCCGGGGACAAAGTCCCATTAACTCCTCTCATTATCTTGAGCAAGTTACTTACGATCTCTGTGTCTTAGTTTTGTTTTCTGTAAAATAGAAATAATAATGCATCTACCTTCTAGGGTGGTTGTGAGGACTGGCTGCATTAGTATGTAGACAAATGGCCACCACACAGAACATGCTCGATAAATAGTCAATATCCTCATTATTGTAGGTTGAAGATTGGTTGGAGAAACGTCAAGCTTTCAGGAAATTAGAATTTCTAGGACTAATTTTGAAAAATGATTACAGTAGAGATCCTTGTTTTCAAATAACTACTAAAATATTTTACCATTTGGTAAGATGTCAATTATTCATATAGAAGAGATATTCTTTATTAGAGTAAGAAACAATCTTCATAGTTTTATTTTATTAACTTAAAAAATAAGAAATGATTATTCAATTTTATCAAATGTTTTTTGGCATCTGAGATAATTATTTTTAAATTTAAATTTATTGATGCTGTATTTATATTATTTTTTAAAAGACGGTTCCTTATAATGATTGAGAGTTAGGCTTTTAAGTTAGATGGGCTTGAGTTTGAAACCTGACTCTTTCAGACCGGGGGCCAAGATGAGTTAGTTGCTTAACCTCTCTAAGCTTTGGTGTCCTTGCATAGGAAAAGGTGATTGTGTCTGTTCTTGTAGAACAAGGGGACAAAAGCACAGAGTAAATACCATTCATTTTCATCATTGTGACATGGAATCCTGGACACCTCTGGAGCAACTTCTTGCTAATATTATATATTTAGCTCTGCATTCATAAATGAGAGGAGGCTGGAGAGTTTTCGCTCTTTTCCTGTGCCCCGGATTCTTAACATAGCATAAGAATCACATGTTCCTTACAAGTTTCAAATAACTCATATGTAAAACTAGTTGTATGAACTCAGATTTTTAGTAGATAGTTCTGATAATGCTTTCAATTTCTAAATAACAATAGCTGCCATTTATTGGATGCTTATCAGTATGCGACAAAAGCTATAATGACTACTTCATACATCTCATCTTATTTCATCCTCACATGTAGGTGTCATTTATATTCATCTGAGAATCTGTTATTATTGTTTCCATCTTACAGATAAGAAAATTGAGGCTTTGAGAGGGTAAATAGTTAGATCAAGCTCTTGCAGAGAACGAACTGGGATATGAACCCAAGCTGTCCGACTCCAAGTTACCTGCCTTTAGCAGCAAGATATCATGCTGCTCCCCAAACTTCTTTCTTGTTATTTTGATCTGCTTTTAAGTTTCCTGTGCTTTATGGAATCAATTTTGCTAATTTATAGTTTTCTAGGAAATCATTAACTTTAGTGAGATTTTATTTTTAATAGTCTCACAATTTTTGAGCTCTGTTTCTATGGACATTTATTCATTTTAAGTTTGGCTTATTTATGGTTCTTCCTTTTTTGATTACTCAAAACTGCATATTAAATTAGGAGAGAAAAGTCTACTAATGTGGAGGAAGCTGTGTAAAATTATAAATTGGAAACAAAGTTTTTTCTTCACTTAAAATATTTTGTTTCCATCCACATTTGTTTCCCTTTTCCCTTCCTCTACCCTAGTCTTTAAAGAACAGAATGCTTAGGGCTAGAAAGAGCCTGAGGGGTACTTTGCTGGCCCCTAATTCAGTGGGGCCTGGAGAGGACCTCTACCTGTCCCAGGTCACACAGTTAGCAAGGGAGAGAGTTAGGAGAAGCCAGGCTTTCGTCTTCTTGCCTCATTCTCTTCTGCCATATCATATGCCATGTTATAGCTCAAATTATTAAATTTTTAAAACAATAAATTAATGAAGATTGCAAAGTAATCTCCATAAAAGCTTTAAAATTTTTTAAAGCTACTTCATTTCAAAAGCTTGATAAGGTCAACTTAACAATATTGATTGCAATTACTTCAAGCAATTTTTAAATAAATCATCCTCTATGGTGCTCTTGTTTGAAACCACTCTTTCTAGAGTGAATCTATCCAGAGAAAGCACAGTATCAGGCAGGAAAAGGCGTCTCCAGTATTTCACCTCTGATGTTATGCTGCATTACTAGGAAGGTCATGAGAGAGCTCCTTTATCAGTAGAAGGGGCAATAATTAAACGGAATCCCACCATAACTGGGGGTCTCAGGATTTCCACCCATGTCCAACGAGAACAGAAGGAATGCTCTCAGCACTCTGCTGAAGTGTGCATTTGCCTGGCTGGTACTACATTAGTTTGGGTCTGGACGTCAAAACCCAGCAATGTGAAGGCGGGTGGGACAGCCCCCATATTGGTGATGGAAAAAAGAATACCAACCTTTCACATGGTCCAGGAGAGCTTTTGCAACATAATTCCCTTCAATTGCTCATTTCAGAGGTGTTTGGTACGTGTGTGTGCAAATGAGCAGGTGTTTCTGCCAACTGTCTGATCAGCAATCTGCAATTAGACCCCAAGGAACAAACTGCTCATTGTGGTTAGGGGCCATTAGCCACTGAAATTATGTCATCTGTCATAATTTTCTTACCTCATCCTGCCTGGATCTTATCTTCAAACTATACTCAAAACAAACGCCTAAGTTTCCTAGAATAGAACAACCAAGTTTTAATAGCTCTCCTGTAGTCGCCATTTTGGTGAAGCGTTTTGGGGTTGAATAATACTTAATAACTATGAGTGTTCCCCCGTGCTTGGCATTGTATAAAGGTCTTTACAAATGGTATAACTTGCCAAGCCCACACGAGAACGCTGTGAGGTAGGTACTGTCCTTCTCATATTACAGTACAGAAATGGAGGCACTGAGAAGTTCAATAACTTAAATCCAGAAGGGAACAGAATTTGGATCCATCTTTCATCCTGTTCATTCTTATGCTACCTACTGATGCAGGGACTATGCATCATTTGGCTACCCAGATGCTCATAATATATTTTTAAGGGAAAATGTAACATTTATTCAATGTCTGCTGTATAGCAAGGACTTCCCCCAAACTCTTAATTTCCAGTCAAGAATTTTGTAAGTGAAACACACACAGAGCTTAAGTAATTTGCTCAAGTTCATAGCGTTAGTAAGTAGCAGGGTGGAAATCAACCTGGTGGTTGCCAGGGTCTACAAGAGGCTCATAGTGTAGTAAAATGGTGGAATGGCATCTGGGTAATCTAGTTTTGTACACAGAGCCAAAACAAGATATTGGTGCTAAAATAATGAAACATTTATTTAAGGCCGTGATTCTCAACTGGGGCCAACAGCACATGACTCAGTGGGGGCATTTAGAAATATGTGGGGTCATATTTGGTCATTGTGGTTGCTACTCTGACTTGTTGCATCAGTGGTCTTGGAAGAAGCCAAGTGTCCAGCAGCGGGCCAAGCAACTCTAGGCAACAAGGAAGTTGTCTAGAGTCAGGCTCCAAATACCAGAGACAGCTAAGAAAAACCGACAAAGAGGAGTAGTAGGAATTTAAAATGATTACATAAAAGTCAAGATTGGTAAACTCAAATGCCTTCAGGGGTGAGCCAGGGGCTGAAGAGTACATGTCCCCAAATCTTTAAAGCACATCATCAGGCCAAAATCACCTAGGCCCCCAGACTGTTTTTTTTTAATGAAGGTTTTTCTGATCTCAAAACATGTTTATGATACATTAAGTGAAGAGAAGCTGTTAAATAGAATGATCCCATGTTTTTAAATAATTGTGTATGTATATACATATTTACATACACATTCACAAATTATATTTATGAGCATATACAGACAATTTCATGGAATAAAATTTGAGGGGATTTTATAAAATGTTTTATGTGTATTCTTGATTCATCTGCAAATATCTAGTCATTGTTTAATTTTTAATAAATAAAGGGTTAGAGGAGCCTTAAAAAATGACAACTATGAGTGTGGTATAAGAACACAGCCTTGGTAGCTTTCTGGCCATCCCATTTGATGGGAGAGGGAGAAAAATTTCTGTAATTAAGGGCAAATGCAACATTCAACACAAAATAAATCAATACTGAAGCATTAGAGTAGAATGCCTTAAAAATGGAACACTGTTGATTTTGCAGACACACTGGCCTATCTTCTGGCTGTTTTCCTTGATTTTTATGTCTTTCGTGATGCATAAAGCTCTCCTGGTCAAGTCCAGTCTTCTTTTTGCAGCTGCCCCATTAATGAGTCCAGTACTGAAATTTGCTTGGGAAGTTAGTACCTATACTAAGACATATGTTTGTCCTTTTTTTACAGTCAAGTAACCAAATCCTTCAAGACCATTCATTTCTGTGTTTCCTTCCCAGCATCTTAGCTCTGCAGTTTGGATTCTGTGTACAGTCACTCTGAGCTTTCTTTCTTGAGTTTACTGATCATTGAGGAATGTTGGATTTTCTATTTATTTGTCTATAGAATTCAGGGAGGTAGGAGATGGGTAACTTCCTGAAGTCTTTTGTAGCGTGTTGGGACAGTGTCCAGCTTCCCTGTGGCCCCTTCCCACCAACACCACAGTGAGCTAATGGCTGCTCTCCTGCAGACGGAACACAGAAGCCCTGGTGCTCACCTTTGGGTGCTTCTTGCCAGCACAGTGATGGGTACTGGGACAAAGCAGAGGCATAGCTCTGACACAGACACAAAGGGGCATTTGCCCATCTAGAACATTCTTACTCCCCCTCCCACTTCTCCACACCCATCTCACATATAATATCTAAACAAAATAAACCAGTCATGTCTAGATCCTGAACACATCCTTATAAATCAAACTAAATAAAACTCTTTGAGAGTGATAATATTAGATGTGCTTGTCTCATTCAACTTTAAAAGCAAAGGCTAGATAGAGTTAGGTTCCTTTGGGAGAAGTGTCTAGAATTTATTATGTATAATAATAAATTATTACTTATTAATGAATAAATTGGTCAGTTTGCTCCTAACTTTTGACCTCCCAAGAGGTCATTCTGAGAACTAGCCTGTTGGTCTGTGAAGGGCATGGGGGAGATGGTGGTATTTCTCTCTGGAAACTTCCAGCTGGCCACCACCCACAGCCCTGGCAAAGTGGTGGTGGCAAACCCACACACTATCTCCACATCATTGCCTTCCTTTTAGGAACTTAGTCCCAAATTTGATGTTTAGAAAGCCACAGTGTGAAAACTACAAATGAAAAATGTCAGGACTTTCCATACAGCCCTTAGTACTTGGAAACCCTGGCTGAGAAAAGAAACCTCAATGGCAGACTTTTTAAGGTTCACAGTCTACAGTTAGGATTCTGGCTAAGATGGAGGTTAGGTAGAAACCCTTTGCTTCCTCACACAACCAAAAGGAGGATAACCACCAATCTAAAATCAATAAACAACCCGAAGTGCCAGAAAATCAAACTGCATGGAACTCGGACAACCAAGGAATTAAAGAAAAAGCCAACCAGAACAACCAGACCAGTAAGAACCTGAGGTGAGGTGGCAGATGGCGAGGGAGGGGCTGGCTGAATGGGAAACTGAGACTCTGAGCTGACTGTGGACCACTGCAGTTGCTGCAGTGGGAGAAACTGCCAGTTTCACATGAGCGTTCACTGGAAAGTAGGCTAGAGATGAGCAGGGGAGCTGCACTGTTCCCTCTCTGGCCCCACCCCCATAAGAAGCTGCAGCACAGCAAGAAGGGTTACCCTGCCCTGGTGAATACTTAAGGCCCCAGCCCCTTACAACTTAACAGGTGAGCCAAGACAGAGAAATGTGGCCCAAATGAAAGAACAGTGCAAAACCTCAGAAAGAGAACTAAGCTATGAGGAGAGAGCCAACCTATCTGATGGAGAATTTAAAGCCCTGGTAATCAAAATGCTCACAGAATTGACTGAGCTTGGTGAAAAAAATGAAAAGATGAATGAAAGATACCAAAAGTGAAATAAAGCAAAATATTCAGGGAACAGTGACAGAAAGGAAGCCAGGACTCAAAGCAACGACTTGGAAAAAAAGGAACATCCAACTGGAACAGAATGAAGAAACAAGAATTCAAAAAAGTGAAGAGAGACTTACGCACTTCTGGGACAACCTGAAACATTCCAATATCTGAATTACAGGGGTGCCAGAAGGAGAATAACAACAGCAAAAAAATTGAAAACTTATTTGAACAGATAATGAAGGAAAACTTCCTGAATCTGGTGAAGGAAATAGACTTCCAGGAAGTCCAGGAAGCCCAGAGAGTCCCAAAGAAGTTGGACCCAAAGAGGAACACACCAAGGCACATCACCATTAAGTTACCCAAGATTAAAGATAAAGAGAGAATCTTAAAAGCAGCAAGGGAAAAGGAGACAGGTACCTACAAAGGAGTTCTCATTACACTAACAGCTGATTTTTCAAGACAAACTTTGCAGGCAAGAGGTGCTGGAAAGAAGTATTTGAAGTCATGGAAGGCAAGGACCTACATCCACTATTACTCTATCCAGCAAAGCTTTCACTTACTTTTTAAAATTATTTTATTGTTGTTCAATTACAGTTGTGTGTATTTTCTCCCCACCATTCCCTCCTACCCCCTTCAAACCCACCTCCCTCCCTTGCTTCCACCCTCCCCCTTGGTTTTATCCATGTGTCATTTATAGTAGTTCCTGAAAACCTTTCTCCCCACTGTTCCCTCCCCCCTCCCCTCTGGCTATTGTTAGATTGTTCTTAATTTCAATGACTCTGGTTATATTTTGTTTGCTTTTTTCTTTTGTTAATTACATTCCACTTAAAGGTGAGATCATATAGCATTTGTCCCTCACCACCTGGCTTATTTCACTTAGCATAATGCTCTCCAGTTCCATCCATGATGTCACAAAGGGTGTAAGCTCCTTCTTTCTCTCTGCTGTGTGGAATTCCATTGTGTAAATGTGCCATAGTTTTTTGATCCACTCATTTGCTGATGGGCACTTAGGTTGCTTCCAGCACTTGGCTATTGTAAATTGTGCTTCTATGAACATTGGGGTGCATAGGTTCTTTTGGACTGGTGGATCAGAGCTCTTAGGGTGTAATCCCAGCAATGGAATTGCTGGGTCAAAGGGCAGTTCCATTTTTAGTTTTCTGAGGAAATTCCATATTGTTTTCCACAGTGGCTGCACCAGTCTGCATTCCCACCAACAGTGCACTAGGTTCCCTTTTCTCTGCATCCTCTCCAACATTTGTTTGTTGATTTGTTTATGTTGGTCATTCTGACCAGTGTGAAGTGGTATCTCATTGTGGTTTTAATATGCATCTCTCTGATGGCTACTGATGCTGAGCATCTTTTCAGTTGTCTCTGGGCCCTGTGTATGTCCTCCTCAGAGAAGTGTCTGTTGAAGCCTTTTGCCCATTTTAATTTTTTTTTTTGTCTTCCTGAGTGGAGTTGTATGAGTTCCTTACATATTTTGGAGACCAAGCCCTTGTCCGAGGTGTTATTGGCAAATATGCTTTCCCATACAGTTGGTTCTCTTTTCATTTTAATGCTGTTTTCTTTAGCCATGCAGAAGCTTTTTATTTTGATGAAGTCCCATTTGTCTATTCTTTCCTTTATGTCCCTTGCTTTAGGGGACATATCCGTGAAGATGTTGCTGCGTGGAATTTCTGAGATTTCCCTGCTGATGTTTTCCTCTAGGACTCTTATGGTGTTACGACTTATACTTAAGTCTTTTGTCCACCTTGAATTTATTTTTGTGTATGGTGTAAGTTAGTGGTTGAGTTTCATTTTTTTGCATGTAGCTGTTCAGATCTCCCAACACCGTTTGTTGAAGAGGCTGGTTTTGCTTCATTTTATGCTTCTTTCCCTTTTGTCAAATATTAATTGACCATAGACTTGGGTTTATTTCTGGGCTCTCTGTCCTGTTCCATTGGTCTATGTGCCTGTTTTTATGCCAGTACCAAGCTGTTTTGATTACAGTGGCCTTGTAATACAGCTGGATATCAGGTATTGTGATCCCTCCTGCTTTGTTCTTCTTTCTCAAAATTGCTACAGCTATTTGGGATTGTTTATGGTTCCATGTAAATTTTTGAAATGTTTGTTTTATATCTGTGAAATATGTCATGGGTACTTTAATAGAGAGTGCATTGAATCTATAAATTGCTTTGGGTTGTATGGCCATTTTGATGATATTAATTCTTCCAATTCATGAGTATGGTGCATGCTTCCATTTGTTTGTGTCTTCCTTAATTTCTTCCTTCAGTGTTGTATAGTTTTCTGAGTACAGGTCTTTTCCCTCCTTGGTTAGGTTTATTCCTAGGTACTTTATTTTTCTTGTTGCTATATCAAATGGGATTTCCCCCCCGATTTCTGTTTCTGATGTTTCATTGTTGGTGTACAAAAATGCCTTTGATTTCTGAGTATTGACTTTGTATTTGGCTGTTTTGCCAAATTCATCTGTTAGGTTGAGTAGTTTTTCGGTGGAGTCTATAAAATTTTCTATGTACACTGTCATGTCATCTGCAAACAGTGACAGTTTTGTTTCCTTCTTCCCAATTTGGATGCCTTTTATTTTTTTTCTTGTCTGATTGCTGTGGCTAGGACTTCCAGTACTATGTTGAATAGGAGTGGTGAAAGTGGGCATCCTTGTCTTGTTCTTGATTTTAGTGGGAAAGCTCTAAGTGTTTCTCCATTGAGTATAATGTTGGCTGTAGGTCTCTCATATACGGCCTTTATTATGTTGAGGAATGCTTCCTCTAATCCCACTTTGCTGAGTGTTTTTATCATAAGTGGGTGATACACCTTATCAAATGCTTTTTCTGCATCTATTGATATGATCATGTCATTTTTGTCTTTTGTTTTGTTTATGTGGTGTAGTATGTTTATTGATTTGTAAATATTGTACCAGCCTTGCATACCTGGATGAATCCCACTTGGTCATGGTGTATGATCTTTTTAATGTATTGCTGGATGTGGTTTGCCAATATTTTGTTGAGGATTTTAGTATCTATGTTGGTCAGTGATATTGGCCTGAAGTTTTCTTTCTTTGTTGTGCCTTTATCTGGTTTTGGGATTAGAATGATATTGGCTTCATAAACCTCTTTGGTTGGGTTTATTCCTAGATATTTTATTTTTCTTTTTGTTATTTCAAATGGGATTTTTTCCTTGATTTCTGCTTCTGCTGTTTCATTGTTGGTGTACAGAAATGCCTTTGATTTCTGGATATTGACTTTGTATCCTGCTGTTTTGCCAAATTCATTTATTAGGTCAAGCAGTTTTTTGGTGGAGTCTATAGGATTTTCTATGTACACTATCATGTCATCTGCAAACAGTGACAGTTTTGTTTCCTTCTTTCCAATTTGGATGCCTTTTATTTCTTTTTCTCATCTGATCGCTGTGGCTAAAACTTCCAGTACTATATTGAATAGAAGTGGTGAAAGTGGACAGCCTTGTCTTGTTCCTGATGTTAGTGGAAAAGATTTTAATTTTTGCCCATTGAGTATGATGCTGGCTGTAGGTCTCTGATATATATGGCCTTTATTATGTTGAGGAATGCTCCCTCTATTCCCACTTTGCTGAGTATTTTTATCATAAATGGGTGCTGTACCTTATCAAATGCTTTTTCTGCATCTATTGATATGATCATGTGGTTTTTGTCTTTGCTTTTGTTTATGTGATGTATTACATTTACTGATTTGCGAATATTGTACCATCCTTGCATCCCTGGAATGAATCCCACTTGGTCATGGTGTATGATCTTTTTAATGTATTGTTGGATGCAGTTTGCCAGTATTCTGTTGAGGATTTTAGCATCAATGTTCATCAGTGATATTGGCCTGAAGTTTTCTTTCTTTGTTGTGTCTTTATCTGGTTTTGGAATTAGGATGATGTTGGCCTCATAAAAAGAGTTTGGGAGTCTCCCATCTTTTTGGATTTTTTGGAATAGTCTCTGAAGGATAGGGGTTAGCTCTTCCTTAAATGCTTTGTAGAATTCTCCTGTGAAACCATCTGGTCCATGGCTTTTGTGAGTTGGGAGTTTTTTTATTACTACTTCAATTTCTTTTGTTGTTATTGGTCTGTTCAGGCTTTCTGCTTCTTTTTCATTGAGTTTTGGAAGATTATATTTTTCTAGAAATGTGTCCATTTCACCTAGGTTTTCAAATTTCTTGGCATACAGTTCTTCATAGTAATTTCTTATAATCCTTTGTATTTCTGTGGAATCTGTTGTAATCTCTCCTCTTTCATTCCTGATTGTATTTATTTGGGTGTTCTCTTTTTTTTTCTTGATGAGTCTGCTTAAAGGCTTGTCAATGTTGTTTATCTTTTCAAAGAACCAGCTCTTGGATTCATTGATCCTTAGAATTGTGCTTTTAGTCTCTATGTCATTTAATTCTGCTCTGATCTTGGTTATTTCCTTCCTTCTGTTTGCTCTGGGCTGTCTTTGTTGTTGTTCCTTGAGTTCTTGTAGAGGTAGGGTTAAGTTGTTTGTTTAGAATGTTTCTAACTTTTTTAGGTGGGCCTGTATCGCTATGAACTTCCCTCTCAGGACTGCCTTGGCTGTGTCCCATAAGTTTGGGGTTGTTGTGAGTTCGTTTTCATTTGTTTCCAGAAACTTTTTGATTTCTTCCCTAATTTCATTCTTGACCCATTCATTGTTTAATAGCATGCTAGTCAACCTCCATAATTTTGAGTGTTTTGGGTTTTTTCCTTGAGGTTGGTTTCTAGTTTCAGTCCCTTGGGTCAGAGAAAATGCTTGATATGATTTCAATTTTCTTGAATTTGTTGAGTCTCGTTTTCTGTCCTATCATATGGCCTATCTTTGAAAATGTTCCATGTGCATTTGAAAAGAATGTGTATTTAGCTTCTTTGGGATGAAGGGCTCTATATATATTAGTTAAGTCCATTTCATTTAGGGCATTATTCAGTGCCACAATATCTTTGTTGATATTTTGTTTGGAAGATCTGTCCATTTTGACAGTGGGGTGTTAAAATCCCCTACTATAATTGTGTTGCTGTCAATATCTTTCTTGAAGTCCTCTAAGATTTCTTTATGCATTTGGGTGCTCCTATGTTGGGTGCATATATATTTACTATATTTATGTCTTCTTGATAGATTCTTCCCTTGAGTATTATGAAGTGACCTTCTGGGTCTCTTTTTATGGCTCTTTTTTTGAGGTCTATTTTGTCTGATATGAGTATTGCTACCCCAGCTCTTTTTTTCCTGTCCATTTGCTTGGAAAATTTGTTTCTAGCCCTTTACTTTCAGTCTGTGTAGGTCTTTTGTTCTGAGGTGGGTATCTTGTAGGCAGCATATGTGTGGGTCATGTTTTCTTATCCATTCCACTATTCTGTGTCTTTTGATTGGGACATTTAATCCATTTACATTTAAGGTTATTATCAACAGGTACTTATTCATTGCCATTTTTTTTGTACCTGTGTTCCTTTCTCTTTCACTTTTTCTTCCTGTTCTTAAAGCAAAACTTTTAGCATCTCCTGTAGAGCTGGCTTGGAGGAGGTATATTCTTTGAGGCTTCTTTTGTCCAGGGAGCTCCTTATTTGGCTTTCCATTTTAATTGAGAATCTTGCTGGATAAGGTAGTCTTTGTTGCAGGCCTCTGGTTTTCATTACTTGAAATGTTTCTTGCCATTTCCTTCTGGCTTGAGGCATGTCCATTGAGAAGTCAGCAGCTAGGCTTATCAGGGCTTCCTTGTATGTTACTTCCTGTTTTTCCCTTGCTGCCTTTCAGATTCTCTCTTTTCTTGGAATTTTGCCATTTTAATTATGATGTGTCTTGAAGTGGGCCTCTTTGGGTTCCTCTTGATTGGGACTCTCTGTGTTTTCCAGATTTATGTGACTTTTTCTCTCATCAAATTAGGGAAGTTTTCCATCATTATGTTTTCAAACAGGTTTTCTATCCCTTGCTCTTCTTCTTCTCCTTCTGGTATCTCTATTATACAGATATTATTATGTTTCATGTTATTCTACATTTCCGTTAACCCCTCTTCATTCTTTCTGAGCCTCTTTTCCTTGTCTCACTCATTCTGGGTGTTTTTTTCTACCTTGTCCTCCAGCTTGCTGATCTGATCCTCTGCTTCATCAAGCCTGCTTTTGATTCCTTCTACTGTGTTCTTCAGTTCAGAAATTGTATTCTTCATTTCCTCTTGGCCCTTGTTGATAGTTTCTATTTCCTTTTTTGTGTTGATATACTTTGCAGTGAATTCATTGTAGTTTCCCTGTAGTTTCTGGCAATTCTCTGTGAACTCATTGAGCTTCCTGATAACCATTACTTTGAACTCAATATCTGAGTTGACTTGCCTCTATTTCATTTAGCATTCTTTCTTTTTTTTTTAATTTATTTTTTTAATATATTTTATTGATTATGCTATTACAGTTGCCCCATTTCCCCCTTCACTCCCCTCCACCCTGTGCCCCCTCTCCCACCCACATTCCCCCCCTTTAGTCCATGTCCATGTGTCATACTTATGAGTTCTTTAGCTTCTACATTTCCCATACTATTCTTGCCCTCCCCCTATCTATTTTCAACCTACATTCTATGCTACTTATTCTCTATACCTTTTCCCCCTCTCTCCTCCTCCCACCCCTACTGCTAGCCCCCCCATGTGCCCTCCATTTCTGTGCTTCTGTTCCTATTCTAGTTGTTTACTTAGTTTCTTTTGGTTTTGCTTTAGGTGTGGTTGTTAATAATTGTGAGTTTGCTGTCCTTTTACTATACATGTCTTTTCTTTATCTTCTTTTCTTAGATAAGTCCCTTTAGCATTTCATAAAGTAAGGGCTTGGTGATGATGAACTCTTTTAATTTGACCTTATCTGAAAAGCACTTTATCTTCTCTTCCATTCTAAATGAGAGCTTTGCTGGATAGAGCAATCTGGGATGTAGGTCCTTGTCTTTCATGACTTGGAATATTTCTTTCCAGCCCCTTCTTGCCTGTAAGGTCTCTTTTGAGAAATCAGCTGACAGTCTGATGGGAACTCCTTTGTAGGTTACTGTCCCCTTATCTCTTGCTGCTTCTAGGATTCTCTCCTTCGTTTTTACCTTGGCTAATGTAATTATGATGTGCCTTGGTGTGTTTCTTCTTAGGTCCAACTTCTTTGGGGCTCTCTGCGCTCCTTGGATTTCTCGGAAGACTGTTCCCTTTGCCAGTTTGGGGAAGTTCTCCTTTATTATTTGTTCAAATAACTTTTCCACTTGTTGGTCTTCCCCTTCTGGTACCCCTATAATTCGGATGTTGGAACATTTAAAGGTGTCCTCGATGGTCTTAAGCTTTTCTTCGATTTTTTGAATTCTTATTTCATCATGCTTTCCTGCTTGGTTGATTCTATCTTCCTTCTGGTCCACTGTGTTGTTTTGAGACTCAGATTCCTTCCTTTCACAATTGGCTCTCCTCCGTGTGTCTTCCTGCATCCCTTTTATGGTAATCTGCATTTTTTCATGTAATTTGCATCCAAAATCAACCAGTTCCGTGAGCTTCCTGATCACCAGTGTTTTGAATTGTGCATCTGATAAATTGGCTATTTCTTAGTCACTCAAAAGGATGAGTCCTGGGGGACTGATCTGTTCTGCTGGAAACATATCTTATGTCTTTCCCTATCTCTCCTATTTATTTATTTATTTATTTATTTATTTATTTATTTTTTTCTCCGGTCTGGTCGCTCTTGTTACGTTGGGGGGCGGAGCCTTAGGTGTTCACCGGGGCTGGGCGCACCAGTCGCTAGATTGTGACGTTATATGTGGGGGCGGGAGCGGGGACAGGAGGGATCAATGGCGACCCTTCCATTCTGCTGGAGTCAGAAACTTCCCTGGGCATCTGGGCCGTGAGCTCTGCCCTGGTCCACAATCGCTGCCCCACTGATTCCCCCAGCCGCTGCTTGCGTACTCAGGGATCACCGCTGCACCGCTGTGCTCCGGCTCCCCGGATTGCTGTTGTGCAGATTTTGCGCCAAATTTCCCCCGACCTACGCGCGCCTGCGACCCGTGCCCGCTCCGCTCGTCGTCCCTTACCAGTCTGGATGTACGGGTCTACTTCAACTTCTTGGCTGTCCGACTTCCATTTAGATAAATCCTCTGACAGTTCTGATATTATGACTGCAAATCATTGTTGTAAATTATTGTTGTTCCGTTCTTGGTTGTGCGAGGAGGTACTGTGCGTCCACCTATTCCTCCATCTTGCCGGAAGTCTCTCCCATTTAGCATTCTTTCTGAGACTTCCTCCTTTCCTTTCATTTGGGCATTGTTTCTTTGTCTTCCCATTGTTTGTGAGACTCTTACTGTTAGCCTCTACTTCTTAAATTTATCTGTTCTGACTCCCTGGGTTTATGGTGTGAACCTCTATGGTAGAATACCTGTGACATTCAGTGGTGCCATCCCCTTGATCTCCCAAGCTCACTGGTCTCAGGCTGTCATTTATGTTGGCTCTGTGCATGCCTTTGGGTTTTGATTGTTATTGGGTCTTTCTTTGGTGGGCCCTTCCCACCAGCTGGTTAACTGAGGATCACTCTGTCCACCACATCTTGTATTCTGTTGTGCAGGTCTGGGCAGATTGTGTTGAAGCTGGTTCTTCTGTGTGTACAAGGTTTTGAGGATTCTCTCTTGCTCTTATTCAGTTATTTGTTCTGGGTAATTTCTCCACTATTTAGTTGTATTTTCAGATAGGTCCTGGGTTGAATTAGTGTGGCTTCTACTCCCTCCTTTACCTTCTTCTGTTGTTATCTGTTGGTGGTTCCTTTGTTGGTGGGTTTCCTCTTCCATCTGGTATCCTTGTGTTCACAGCTTCCACTTACTCATCTGGTTTTTCAATGTCCTCTACAATTTTTGGTCTCCTATCTTCATATATGCTGGGGTACTCTTGGATGTTCACTCAGTTTCTCAGTAGATCGACTAGGTGTTTCACCCATGTGCAGAGGGGAAGAGGGCTCTGTTCCAACCTGTTTCGCCACCATCCTAAGTCTCAAGTCCCAGAAAAGCTTTCATTTAGAATAAAAGGGCAGATAAAGTGCTTTCCAGAAAAGGCCAAGTTAAAGGAGTTCATCATCACCAAGCCATTATTATATGAAATGTTAAAGGGACTTATCTGAGAAAGAGAAGATAAAAATATGAATAATAAAATTATAACTCACAACTATCAACAAATGAACCTAAAAGAAAAGAAAAACAATGAAAACAAAAACTAAACAAACAACTAGAACAAGAACAGAATCGGAGAAATGAACCTCACACAGAGGGAGTTCAGTGGGGAGGGGAAAGGGAGGAAGAGGGGGAAATGTACAGGGAAGAAGAAGCATAATTAATAGACATAAAATAGACAGGGAGAGATAAAAATGGCATAGGAAACAGAGGACTCAAAGAACTTATATGTACAATTCATGGACACAAACTAAGGGGGAGGAGAATGCTGAAGGGTTGGGGATGCAGGGAAGAGCAGGGAGAAAGGGAGAAAGATTGGGAAAACTGTAATAGCATAATCAAAAAAATACTTAAAAAAGGATTCACAGTCTGTTTCAGGACAGTGGGCTCCACCTCTGTGCTCTATAAATATCATTTCAAAAGCTTTGAATTATCCCCTTTGTCTTAGAGTAAAGTCATGTTCAGCACATGTTGATGGAATTCATAAAATTATTTTTTAATTAAATGTGTTTGTAGGGCTGTAACAGCAGCCACAGTCTTGTTCCCAGAGTCCAGTGAAGCCACATAGGGTGTGTGTGTACATGTGTGTGTATTTGAGGTTTGGATTTATTCAAAGACTCTCTCCCAATGTATTCACTCTAGTTGTACCTGTTTGTACTTCAAGCAGCAGGTGAAGGCTCTTGTGGGGGAGAGAGGATGGCCGGGTATGTAGGCACCGACTTGGAGCACAAGTCCAGGCCTGGCCTCTTGCCAGTTGTAAAACCTCAGTCATGTCCTCAGATCTTTAAGCCTCTCCATGTTCATTAAATAAGGAGGGAAACAATAGCTAGGCCACAAGAGTGTGTAAATTGGATAGGGTAGTGGGTGTGCCAGGGTCTCAGCAATGGATGCTGCTGCTTATTTTATAGATTCAAAAGCTGACAATTGGTGACAGAAAAGCAAATGACCCCTGAGCAGCTGAACTTGCCCCAGGAGAACTGGCTGTGAGGCCAGGAGTTCTGACCGGCTGCCTTGCCTCCTGCAGGTCTGAGTGGCCCTGCTAGCGTTGCTACTTGGAAACGAGGTGCCCAGGGTGGTTCCTCTCAAGTCTCTCCCTGCTGCCCCGGGAAGAGCTGAGCCCCATTCACAACCCCTGGATGCCCTGCAAGAAGTTCATCATGCTGACAGAGTGAGTGAGGTTTCCACCATGCTAACTCGTATAGCTGGCTTCCAAGCATGCATACCACCTTCCCTTGGTTTCTCATGCCTTACTGTCCAGAGAGGCTAAGGGATCTGCCTCAAGAATCACAGCAACACCAGATGGCCACCTCTGGCTCAGGGCAGAGATGGGTTTGCAGCTGTAGCAGCATCTCTGTAACCTCTAACTCTGATTCCATTCCTTTCCCAACAGAGACATGAAGCTCTGGCATGGCTTAGTGATTGCAATCGTGTCCTTTGTCCTGCAGGCCTGCTTCCTCGCAGCTATCAACTACCTGCTCATCAGGCACCTGGGTAACTGGTTCAGCATCCTCTCCCCTCCTAGTTATTCTCAGGGACCATTCCCAAGCTTGTAGCAGGACCAGCTCCCTTTGGAGTCTCTGAACATCACTTGGAAACTATGAGGATCCACTGGCTAGATGGCCCCTCACCATGTAATCCCCACACTTACCCAACCTATTTCTGGTTGGGAATGACAGCCCAAAGTCCTTCCACTACCCAGACCTTCTGCACAGAGACAAACTTCTATAATGCTTGTGAGGGTGGCCTCATTTAACCTGGGCCTAATTAATTTTCTTCAGCACCATGAACGGGCTGAGCATGAATCAATGGCTTTGAATTGCAACAGAAGAGAATATGGTTAGACTAAGAGATCATCTTAAACCCTTGACCTGCTTTGCAATGGAAAGTGGAGAAGTTGTGTCTTGGGAAGACATCACAATTAGGAAAATAAAATATTTCTTTGGCTAAGAGAGGAGATTGGACAGGATAATGTTCTGAAGGTTTTTTCCAGTAAAGGATTTTTAGGCTTTTCTCATTCATTCAGTACAGCAGGGAACACAACAAAACTCCCTGCCCTTCAGTAACCCACATTCCATGAGGGTACAGACAACACATAAAATAACACACAAAATACATGGGTTAGATGACTGTAAGTGCTAGGGAGTAAAGCAAGCAAGGCAAGGCTATGTGGATGGAATGGTGGTTAGCTTCCCTGAGATGCTGACATTTGAGTATAAACTTGAGGGAAGTGAGGAAGTGAGCTACACCTGTAAAGGCCCTGAGACAGGTGAGGGTTTGGCCCATTTCAGCAGCAGCAAAGAGGCTGGGGTGGTGGAAGTGGAGGAGTGGGCATGAGAGAAGGAGGCAAGGCCAGAGAGGGAGTGAGGCTATGGAGGGTCTTCAAGGTTGGGGCTCTGGTTTTTTTCTCCAAGTGAGGTGAGGGGCATGGCAGCAGAGGAGTGCTGAGATTTGAAAAGATCCTTCTGAATGTTTTTCTCTAATGAGGGTTATGTTCAGAAATGGGGTGTGCCTGACCTAGGGAGCTTTCCCTTTTGCTCTTGCCCTGTTTCCTCCAGCCAAAAAGAATGAACAGTTACTAAAGAGAGCCAGGCTCCAGGACCCCAGGTCCAGCCCTGCGCAGCACCACTCACCCGCTGCCCAGCACCACTCACCTGCTGCCCAGCACCACTTACCTGCTGCCCAGAAGATGGAGACTCGGGCAGAGAGAAGCACCCCAGTGTCTGAGCCCCATTGCGGAAGTGAGTAGTGGGGCGCAGGTGAAATGGTCATAAAGTGTATTCTGCTCTGTCTGGACCCCTGGAGAGCCTCCCTGCAGCAGCCCAAACCCACCCCAGGTTCCTCACCCCCAGCCCATCAAAGGCCTCACCCCCCGGCCTTTTCCAGAAAGCTGTCCATCCTGTCACGTGAGACAGACTTTGTTGGACTTGTGTGTGTCTAAGCTCTTTCCTAGGTTTGGCCACATGTGAGCAACTGCAGAGGGGGCTTGGGGACCATTTCTACTCCTGTCTTTGTAATACTGAGGCATCTTTTCTTTCACCTGGCCAGTTAGTGGTAGGGCCAAGATCTTGACTGACTGCCTAACTCTAGCCATGGCTGGTAACATCCTAGCATCATGGTAGCTGGGCAGTGTCATTGGCTGGTCCCGGAAGCTGACTCAGCCATATTCCCAGAGGCCCCTTCTGTACAGCCTTCGATCCTCATGTATATGTGGGTGTTTTAATAAATTTAAGTGTTGGCAATGGTTCAAATGTATGTCTGCCTGTGGCAAGTGGACCAACAGGCTCGCTACCCTCTTGTTTTCTATCTCAGGGTTTGAGAGACCCACCAGGTCACTATTCACACAGTGGAAATTGTTTTTTTCTGCAGCAAGACAATTACCCCTGGAGGTGCACTTGCCAGAGATTATACTTTTTCCATTGGTTTATCTCTTGATTGGTTTGGGCTTGCTCCATCCTTCTAATTTGATCTTTTGAGTTGGAGAGATCTGATTGTCAGGCTTCCTCAGCACTGAGATGAGGCCTCAGGCCATATGGGGACCAGAAGATGCTACTCAGAAGCATCCAGTGTTTCAGAAGAATGGGAGAGGCACTGGCCTCATGATGACCCCTGACCCCAAAGCTGCACCAGAGCCTGGCCAGAGTCAAAGACTCTTTTCTTGTCAGGGGGCTCAGAGATCATCATCCAATCTTCTTGTTGTCCAGGAGACAAAACCAGGAAACAGAAAAGGATGTAACCTGCCTAGAGTTAGTGACAGGCTAGACTAGAACCTGTGCCCATGACTTCTGAGGCCAGAGCAGTTTGCTTTGGGCCACGTTGTCTCAGCATGTCCCTGTTTCTTCCACCCAAGCATAGGCAAGCCTAGTTAGTTTTAGATGGAACCGGACAGAGCAGCAGTGCCTATACCCTTGGCCATGACCCTGCCTGTTTTTGGTGGCTCTCCCACCACCCTCTCTATTACGCTCCTTCTCCCCTGTTTGGGAGTTCTGTATCTCTCTTCCCTACTCCTCTTTGTATTGTTGACTCTACCTCTCTCTTTGTCTCATCCTCCCTTCCATCATCTCTATTCTTTCCTAACACCCTTCAGCTTTCTTTAGAACAGTTTCTATTCCTTTCTAGATGACAGTGACACATCCTCAGATAGCTCTGACACCTCGGACAGCGCCAGCAGCTCGACTCCCACCTGCCAGGTAATGGACACCCCTAGTGATCCCAGACCTTCATGTGCAGCCCCGGGGTCTGGGAACTCAGGCCATCCTGGGTTCCTGGATGGGAGCAAGGGACAAGGGGCTTCTTGCGTCACTGCAGCATCCTCAGGTGAGGGTGATTAGGCTTTCCTCGCAGTCCCATATCTACATGGATCATCCAAAGTGGGTTTGAGTGGCCTGTAAAAATGGAAATGCTACTGGGAAGCCTCCTTCCCCCCAAACCCTGGTCACTGGGCCACTACTCTGAGTCCTGAGCTCATTGAATTGATTCTCTACATCTTTCTTCCTTAAACCCATGCATCTCCTGAGGACAGGAGGAACAAAGTCACTGGCAATCTTGCCCCTGCCCTGGCCCTGCTCTCAGACATGACTGCCTGGGGCCCAGGTTCTTTCTCATCCAGCCTAGGGCAAGCCTCTTTGGATGAGAGTTCAGTCCTGGGGTCCTGCCTCCTCCAGACGGGGTAGGAATCTTGATCTACACTTCTCTGCTCTTTTTCCATAAGACCACCAAGGATGTGAATTACACACAAGTAGTCTTTTCAGCCACTGGAGGGCGAAAAAACAAATCTGCGCTGGATTATGAGAACATAAAGGAAACGACGGATTATGTCAATGTCGACCCAAGAAGTCACAAGCACAATTGCTAGAGTCCTGTGAACCCTGCTGTCTCCAAGCCAGGGGAGTACTCTGTGGTAGCCTTGTAAATTCTAGGCTTTAAAAAAACTCTTACCTGAGGGTATGTTTATTGACATTTATTGATTTTGGAGAGAAAGAAAGGGGGTGGAGAGAGAGAGAGAGAGACACTGACATTGATGTGAGAGGGAAGTGCTGATTGGCTGCCTTCCACATGCGCCCTGATCGGGGATCCAGCCCCCGGCCTTTTGCTGTGTGTGACGATGCTCTAAACAACTGAGCCACTGGCCAGAACTAGGGTTTTATTTTGTTTTGTTTTTAAATGGAGTAAAGTTCTCTACAAATTCTTGCACTCAATTTGTAGGAGGTTTACTTTTTGTTTTTTAACAAGGCATAGGAAAAAAATAGGCTTGCATGTCCGCAAGAAAGATTTGGATGAAATGTTAGAACGAACTCAGGGATAAGTATGAAAACATCAGAACATCTTACTAGATACAGTGGTGACATCTCCATAGAAAATTTTTAAAAATATTTTAATCAGCTATAGTAGAGTCCTGTTTGGCAATCTTACAATTAAATTACTCTTTGAGCTCTTTGATTATTGGCAATAAACAACTTCCTTAAAAGTTTTAAATAACATAGTAATCATTGGTTTCTCTTTTCCTCTTGCCCAACCCGGCCTGTGTCTGCTGAGGAACCTGCTTTGCCCTCAGAACTTTAAACGGTCCCACTAGCTTGGAAAGCCCGCTGTCACTCGGCTTTCGGATTTGCTGTTTCTCGTGAGCAAAAGCTGGCTAATAGAGTCTGGTAAACGCCGACCAGCATCGCAATCTGTTATTACAAGAAAAATCTTTCCAAGTTTAATCCAATAAAATTAAACATCTATTCCTGGTTTGTTGTTTCTTTTTTAACCAGTTGGGGACAAAAGGACACTTTGTTAACTTGATTAGGAATAGTTTATCTCAAATCAGCAGATGCACGCTATTTAACTGTAAGGTCCTACACATGGTCCCTTCAGATAATGAGCCAAGTAAGAGTGTCCACACACCCATTTCCTTCACCATCTGATAGTGCTGTAGGAGTTCTAAGCAGTTCAATAAAACATTTAACAAAAATGAGGGCCATAATTATCGGAAAGGAGGATGAAATTTGTCATTGTTTGCAGATATCTTAGTTCTAGAAAACTTCAGGGAATTAACTTAAAATGTTTCAAAATTGCTTACATGCAGTAAGCAGTGACTAGAGAAACATACAATATACTTTCTTCAACAGCTAATTAAGACAGAAAATGAAAAAAAGTTGCTCACTATAACTAAGCACCTCAAAATGTGGAAACCCTAGGTTTACTCTGCCAAATGCAGCCCCCTGTCCAGTGGCATTCAGATCTTAGAGACAATTCGTGAACTTGCTCCATCTGCTGGCTATAAATGATTTTCTAGACTGGTACTGGGAACAGTGGGAGGATTTCATATTCCCAGGTTCCCCTTCCTCAAGAAGATCTGAAAAATGGTTCTGGGACTAGAAATTATTGCTAATCTACATGTCCCTTTACCTTTGGCCTGCCATGGTTGTTCTTTTCCTGCTAGATTTGAATTTTTGTGTGCCTCCCACCCTCGAAATTCATATGTTGAAATCCTAACCCCTGACGAGACAGTAATAGGAGGTGGGGCCTTTGGGAGGTGATTAGGTCATGAGGGTGGTGGCCTTATGAATGAGATCAGTGCCTATGAGAGACATGCACAGAGCTCTGCAGCTCCTCCCATCCAGTGAGGATGCCAGGAGAAGTCTGGGGCCTAGGAGAAGACCCTCACTAACCATGCTGAAACCCTGATTTTGCCTCCAAAACTGTGAGAAACAAACTTCTGTTGTTTGTAAGCCACTCGGTCTGTGGTATTTTGTTATGGTATTTACCTCATGGGCTAAGACATCTCCTCAGAAACTTTCTGAATGGGGAAAAACAGATTCTATTGATCAGAGAGGTAGAATGAGGACTAAACACAGACAACAACACTGTATTTGCATCCAGCAGTGAAACTCTACTTCTTTTTGATCTCTTTTAAAAAGAAAAAAATAAGCAGAGGACTGTAGAGGTTCCGACATGTCACAGCACACCTGAAAGACTGCACAGGGACACTGCTGAGACAGCCCCCCACTAGGAGAGGGGTTGGCTGCAGCCGTGTGCAGTAGAGTGCCTGGTCCTGCAGAATTCTGGGTAGGCTGTGGGAGTGGGGAGGGGCACGCATAAACAGAAGGCTGGAGCAGCTGGGTGTGCGGGGTCAAAGCATGCAAGACCTAGTTGTGGACACAGGCAAGAACATGTGCAAAATAACATGTGACAGAGGGGAATTAACACAGAGCAGTGAAACCAGAGCCTGTCAGTGTTAGGCCAACTGGGTACAAGAGTGTTAGAAGTAGGTGGACTTAATCCGAGAAAACACCCCAGAAAGACATGTCTTCTGGCCTTAGTTTAGGGAGAAGGGTAGACATCTGTTGGTGGGAGAAGAGGCAGAAGAAAAGGGAGTGGGCCTGACTGGACGCAGGCTCCCTGAACAGCATGCAGAAGGGTCTATGCCAGGCTCAGAGACAGCGGAGATGCCCTTTGCCTGGCAGTTGCTGTTGGAGGGGACAGAGACCTGAGCATCGCCAACCATCTGTAAGGTCTCTAAGGAACTCTGCTATGACTGGCTTCAAAGGTATGACATTTTATAGCAAATAAGTATGTCATGGAGGTTAACAATAGCACCCGCCCTGATTGCTTATAAAGGGGAAGCGTTCTTGGAGAGCCTTGTTTCAGAATTGAGTAGAAAGTGGGACTCCAAGCAACTTACAGAGGTTTGACTGACTGTCGAACAGAGTAAAGGGCTTGTTTCCTGTCCTAAGGAGTGTGAGCCAATAAGCTGGTGACTGGAGCCAGCTAACAATTTGAACTGCTCCCTAAAGTCGTTGCTAGACATACTTCTAGAAATAAAATGGCCTTTTGCTTGTGACACTACTGTGAGTTCGGAAGGTTAGCTGCTTAAATCTGTCTGAAAGGTCGCCTATACGAGAAATCACCCTTCGAGGAGCATTCCTTCTAGTAGGGAGAAGTCACTTTCTCCCATGTTGTATGTCGTTGGAACCTCCAGGGAACAACCATGCTGCCCCACACTGGGTCCCTCTGTGGGTGGGAACTGGATGAACACTTTTCCAGAACTATCTTATAACAAGAGACGGAGAAACCGATTTGCTACTGACAACCAGTTGCTGATTGATTTAATGATAATAATGAACTGGGATTATATAGTGGACCAGAATGAATTTGACTCGTCTTCAATGAATTCTTATTCTAAAGGAGCAGGTGCCCAAATGCTCACCATAAAAGGTCAGCAGAATTCTACAAGGGTCACTGTCCTATTGGCCAACAAGACCCACGTGGATGAAGAGGCATTTTATGCCCAGCATCAGGGGGCGTTTTGCTCCTGGGATCAGGACAGATTTCTGGGTCCAGAGGGGTTTGCAAGAGGCCTTCTAACGCAAGCGCCCAGCCTCTAAACCAAACACACTACAATAACTCCATCTTATCTGGAGTTTGTAGTTTTGTTTTCTGTTTTTGAGGTGCCACTAGCTCCCTCAAACTTTCACCCTTTCAGGCAGGAATTTCTACATTTAGTCTTTTACCTGCAGTAGAAACCTCTTGCTCTTTGCCCTTCCTTGCCAAATACGTCCTCTGTGGGCTTAGCGAGAAAGAAGCCTGTACCCAGGTATCTCAGGAGAACTGGGTCAAATGAGAGGCCAAGGCTCTAGAACTTTAGGGAAAGTTACTATGGCCTTAGAGCTGGGAGGCTGGTGACTTTCCCAGCCTGCCCCTCCAGTCATTACTGCTTCAGACGCACTTTCAGCTCCACACTGCCACTGTGTGGCTCCAGGGAAAATCACAGAATACTCTCTTATTTTTTTCCCTCTTAAACTGGGTGAAGGGGTTCCAGGAAGATGGATCACCACCCCTGCTCTGCTAAAATTTTACTTTAGTTTGCCTGTCATTACAATTGTCCCTAGGAAACAAAAATGCCTAGAAATGTCCTGTTTGTTAAGGAGTTTTATTAATCAGTTGCAACCACATCATGGGCTCCTGACCCAGTAGTGAGGTGCTGCAGCCTGGGCTGAGTCTATAGCCTACTAAAAGACTTATTTACATAAAAAGCACAAACAGAGTCACCTGGAAAGGTACTGGCCTATACTGGACAAAAAAGAAAGCCATTCTGAGAAGTCCCCACACTCAACCAATTAACCTTCTCCAGCCATGCTCTGCCCTGCCTGGCCCCTCACCCCCCACTGCTATGTGGGTTCCAAGGGACTGAAGTACTGTATTTCACAGAGAGTTGGCCTTCTGAAGCCAGCTATCAAAGTGAGATTGACCCAGAGAGCACGGCACCCCTTGCTTCCCACAGAGGCCCACCTCCCCGAACCCCTTCCCAAAGGCCTGTGAGAACTTCTTACACACACTGCAAAAGCTGTCATTCATAGATCCAGACGAGACCCTGCCATTTTCTCAGAGCCATCTGGGATAGGCTCCTGAGGCCCCTGCCCAGTGTCCAGCTGCTCCTCACTGGCTTCATCATTGGACAGCCCCAGCTTTCTGAAAAAGATCAAATGCAGCCTTTCTATGAGAGGAGGAGTGCGGGCCCCAGCCACCACCTCAGGTAAATCCCTAGTGTGCAATGCAAAACTGGAAATATAACAGCGGTATTATTTGCTACAGAAGGCAAGAGTAGATAGACATAGAAGGTGCTCTAGCCAGCCTTGATTCCATGTCTCCCTTCTGTCCCTCTGAACTATAGAGTCTCCTGGACCCAGTGCCCTAGAAATTACCCATCAGATGCAGCCCAAAGCCAGGCTATCATTATCTTCTCTAACATCAGTAGGATGTTCTGTTGTCTACAGTCTTCCAAGTCCCTCCAACAAGGTGGCACTGTTATTCTTTTTTAACAAATAAGGAAACTGTTGCTCAGGCAGATTGGATAACTTGCCCAGGTTCACACAGGTAGAAAAGGGGTGAGACTGGGGCTCAAACCCATATCTTTGAGGTACAAGATTGGTGTTCCTTCTATTTCCCATCCATCATGATGAGCAAAGATTTACTTAGTACCTACTGTGGGCACTAGAGTCAGGAACTGTGGTCTGGAGCAGCTCATGTAAGCAGGAGCAACTTCAACAGCTCAGGCTGGCGTGGGGAGCACCTACGCCTCAATCCACCAGGGCAGGTGGACAGGGAAGAAGTGGTTGGATATCAGGGACTCACGTGGGCAACAGAGCACAGGGAAGAGACTGTGGGTCCTCTCCCTTGAGCCTTGGTCCCACTGGGCTCTGGGCCCTGCCCTCCAGTTCTCTAGCACTGAAGGGCTGGAACGCTTGGTTCACTCACAGCACTCAGCTTAGTTCTTTTCTTTTAAAGAAACCTAAGGAGGCTTCTGAGAGCTCAGTGGCCTCTTGAAAGTGGATCCCCAAAGTCACACTCATTTCTCAAAGCCCCCCTGGGAGAGGAGAACAGATCGAACCTGTTTCCTGGAGCTGCTCCCAGGAGCTCCTAGTTAGATTAACAGCCTCCTGCAGAGTCCAGAGCTCACGGACTTCCGAACAGCCTGTTCATCCGCAGTCCTGTCTGATTCTCACAACTCTGAGAGCAAGCATTTCACCTACGCTGGTCATCAGTGCTGACATGGTGATGAGACCGGGACCCAGTTCCTGACTTTTCAGTGATGCTTTTCCCACCATCAAGGCCATCGAATTTGGGTGAATTCGAGCCCCTGGAGATAACTCAGGGCAAAGCGCCAGATACTGCCTGTCTTTCCCCACATCAGCATCACAGAATTGAGGGTGAAAATGCACAGTATGGCCATGGAAGGACCCTCAGTCACCAGAATTCAGTCAAAAAGTGTAAAGGTCATTGTCATGAAAATCCAACAATTCTTCTGGAGCCTGTCGGTTACAGCACCCTTTGTGTATCTCTGTCATGATATCATCTCCAGTCTTGCAAAGTCACGAAAGATCGGAGCTGAAAAAGACCTTAGAGTGCATCTTCGTTCCATAAGTGAGGTGACAGAGGCCCAGAGACGGGGTGGCTGGCCCACGATCATACAGTTACCTGCAGGCGGAGGCGAGTGTTACATCCCGGGCTCCTGACTTGAGCGCAGTGTGTGCAATTCATGTGAAAGCTCCGAAGAGCCTCAAGTAAATCCGGAGCCACGACCCCATCACACTTCTCAAGAGACGTGTTGTGTTCTGTGCAGCCCCAGGGGAAGGAGCTGTCTGGACACCTTGCAGGGCGAGTGGGAGCAGCCTGCCCTGCTGCCTCCGAGTCCTCCTCCATTCTAAATTTTACTGTGGCCCTTTTCTTCCCCTCCCTCCCTCCCCTCACCCTCAGTGGGCCAGACCACTGAAAATATACAACACTCTGTCCCCACCCTAAAAAAGGGCGTGGTGTGGGGAGAAGAGAAACTTGAATTTGCAGAGTGAATGCTGGTTACCTGGTGCTGTACTAAATACTACATCTTGAGTTAATGCTCGTTACCTGGCATTGTGCTAAATACTATATCTCTCTCCAGTAAACACAAGGGCATAGTGGGCGGAGCCCCCTGACCCATTCACTTTTCTTCATTAAACGATCCTTCCTCTACCAAAAAATAAAATGAAAAGTAAAAAAATCCAGGATCCAAATAGGGTCCTTCTCGGTTTTTCACTTCTGTCCACTCCTGGTTGGGCTGACTGTGCTTAGTTAGGTTAGGTCGGGGACACATAGTCAAGGTCAGAGATCAGCCTCTGAGTTGCCACGTGTGGAGCCCCAGACAGGGCTGACCTAGTCCTGCCCCAGATCTGGGGCACCACATCTGCCACATGGGTGTGTTCCCAGATACCCTGTGAGTACTGCAGGATCAGGGAGTGGACAGTCTCTTTATCCCTGGCTCCCAGCATGAGAGATGGGGAGCGAATGCAGGCAGGCCAGACACCAAGTGTGGCCATTCTGGCCTTTTCACGCTGCCTAAACTGGGCTCCCCTAATTCCAGCCCAGACCTTCCCAGAATTTGCAGTGCTGAGATGAACTGAGACCCTCCTACAGCCCCACGGGCAGCATCAGACTCCAAGGAATGTTCCCTAAAAGATGCCTGCCTCAGTGACACCTTCCCTGTCCACCCACTCTGAGTCCTTTGGTGACTCTTCAGGCCCAGGCCTCCCACTGAGGCTGGGGCTGAGGCTGGGGCTGAGGCTGTGGGTGGGCGGGCAGCTGGAGCGGGTCAGCAGCAGTGTGGTGCGGCGGCTCGAGAAGCTGCCATTGGAGAGCTGCCTGCGCATCCGGGGCTGCGGGCCCCCACAGCAGGCCAGATGGCGTAGGGTGTGCGGCCACAGGTGCCTGTTGAAGCCCATGTAGATCCAGGGGTTGCAGCAGCTGCTGAGGTTGCCCAAAAGCATGGTAATGGTGAAAACCACATTGGTTGAATCTGCCAAGAGAGAAGCATGGGGAGCCTTAGAATGACAGCTGGAAGGGATCTGAGAGGGAATCCGGGTTTCCATTGAACAGAGGAGAAAACTGAGTCCTAGAGAGGTGAAGGGGCTCACTTGGGTTCCTCCATTAGGGAGAAGCACAGCTAAGACTTGAACCCGGGACTCCCAACTCCAGAGTCTTAACTTGCTGACTTTTTTGTAACTACAGGGTTTGCTCCAAGATGACTTTAGAGGTAGACAGGACTGGCCCAAGTGGGAGATGCTGCCTTTGTTCCACGCCTAGACCTTGAATTTTCTAATGGATGTAGACCTAGGGTAAGGCAACTTCTATAAAACTGACAAAATAACCATGACTCTAGGCCACGTTTGAGTATCCCCATCCCCATTTATGTCATACATATGGGTGCACATTGGCTTCTGGATTCTGCCCTCCTTGACCCCTCTGGGGCGGTCCCACTCATTCTGTCGTAGACACCTGCTGTGTCCTGGCAGAAACTCAGCTGAGAGTCGGGGGCAGGGGGAAGGAGACAGCAAGCTCTAACACAGGCACCCAGGGGTGGGAAGCCAGGAGGCCAGTGTGCTGTGGAGGCGACCTGGGTGTACTGGAGAGCAAGTTAAAAGGGCCCCAAAGGGCTTCCATTTCTCTAAGGGAGCATTCTGTTCCTGCATGCCTTGCTCAGAGAGGCCCATGGTAAGTGGTAAATCACTCTACATAGGTGAGGGATGTGGGGTTGCGGGACAGGTTGATCATGGGGATGGGCACAGCAGACAGGCAGGAAAGGGCACACTGGGAGGCACTGTAGCCCTTTCCTCATCCTCCTGCTCTCCCTTCCCGCTCTTTTCCACTTGCTCCACCCCCCATCCCCACCACACACACTTGCCTTCATCAGGGGCGTTCCTGTCCCACACAGTCCACATCTGGACACTGAAAAAGGGTGCCCAGCAGATGATGTAGGCCAGCACAATGATGAAGGTCATCTTCACAGTTCGGATCTTGGCCCTTGAGATCGTGCTGATACTGCTGACCCGGGACGGCAGTCCCCTCGTGGCTGCAGCTGGGGTGGGAGGCAAGGCCCTGTCCCAAATCTTCCAGCCCCCTCCTTCTACCCTCCAGGTCTGTGTCTTGACTTTTAGGTTCTTACAGATCTCGTAGCAAATGAGGCTGTAGCAGGCTGTGAGCATGGCCACAGGCAGGATGAAGATGGCCAAGGCAGTCCAGGTGATGTAGGCCCGTGACCCCCAAGGGAAGCGAAAGTCTGCCCAGCAGTCCAACACCCCCGAACCCTGGATCACTTCCCGCAAAGAAAAAATGAAGAGTTGAGGGAGGCTGAGGATGGCGGCCAACAGCCAGGGGGCGGCGATGAGTGGGTAGGTAGACTGGCTGGGCTGCTGGAGGCTCCTCAGGGGGTGGCACACAGCCAGGTAGCGGTCCAGTGTCATGGCGAGCAGCATGTAGGTGGAGGCGAACATGCTGAGTGCCTGCAGGTACTTGACAGCCCGGCAGAGAGGGTCTGGGCCCTGGAAGCGGTAGGTGATGTCCCACAGCAGCTGGGGCAGCACCTGGAAGAGCGCCACAGCCAGGTCCGTCAGAGCCAGGTGCAGCACAAACAGGTGCATGCGGGCACACTTGCGGCCCTGCTGGCCCAGTGTCAGCAGCACAGTCAGGTTGCCCCCTGTCGTCAGCAGCAGGACAGTGGCCAGGACTGTGATCTCCACCTTGGCCAGCTCCTCATCCCGGCCCAGCCAGGGTGTGGTGGCGTTGGGCGCAGAGAGGGTGGCCCCGGGGATGGAGTTGGCAGCCCAATGAGGTCCAGAATCCATGGTGGAAATTTGCTGCGAGGGAAGGGAAGAGGGAGAGAGCAAATGGAGAGTGGGTGGCCAGGAGAAGTTCAGGGATGAACTGGAGTGGGGACCAAGGTTTAGTGGAGAAAAAGGAGAAAGGCAGGGTGACAGGGAACAGGCTGCCAGTAGGTGGAAGTAGGTGAGGACGGGGCTAGAGAGAAGGAAGGAGAATGAGGTAAGGAAGATGATGATCCCAAAGAGCTAGAGAGTGAAGGGAAGGTATCAGGGAGACCGGGTGTCAGGAAGGGCAGAATGAATGAGGCTGTGCAGGGTGAGACTTCTCAAAGGAAAAGAAGGCTTGGGGGGCGGTGCTAGTCCCAAATCCACCTCAAATTCACTTTCTCCAAACTTTTATGGAAGCAGAAAGCAGATGTCCCTAAGCCTGCTCGGAGGTACAGTCAGGGCCATCCGTGTAGCCCTGCCAGCCAGGGGCTGCAAGTGGCAGCAGGAGCGCAGAGGCTCGGCAGGGCAGGGCGGGCAGATTTTATAAGCTGGCAGCCGAGCCCAGCGGCCAGCGCCGGTTGGCTGTTGCCAAGGAGGGCGGAGTGAGGCTCAGGCCACTGGCGCGGGAGGGGGTTATCGAGGGAGGGTAAGGGGACAGGGACTGAGGGGCGCGGCACCAGGGACTAGGAGCGAGAGAAGCAGGTGAAGAAAGCAGTGCTCAGCAGCCGACTGGACTCACGGACCTGCAAACTGACAAACTCATCTATGGTATACCCTGGAGCCTCGCACTGACTCCCGAGACAGGTGCGCACCTGGGGATGGGGTGGCCATCACCCACCGCCTGCGACTCTGCGCATGACAGCGTTGTTGGGCACGCTGCCTGCCCCAGGCTCCTTTAGGCCAGTGAAGGGTCCAAAGTCTGCAGGGGAGGCACACAGGCAAAGCAGCGCCCCACACGGAGCCCCCGCCCCCACCAGGGAGCATGGCTGACCACAGGCCTTGGTGGGAGACTCAGAGCCAGGCAGGGAGGAAGAAAAAGCAAGGACGTGTGTGGGGAGAGGGGTGGTTGTGACAGAGAGGTGGGGTGGAAGCAGCTAGACCTAGGGCCCCATTGCTCTTGATGGGAGGCGCTGACTGGAGAAATTCCGTAGGTGTCTGCAGGAGAAGGCTTAACCCCTGGCCTTCCAGGCTCTCTCACAGCAATATCCTGAACGCAGTTAGCATCCTGCGAGGTGGAAAACGGAGGCCGGAGTTCTATGCTCTCTCTCGAAGATCATAACTAGAAAGCAGTAGTTGCAGGACTAGGCCCAGGGCAGTGTGCTCTTCCAAGTGCAGACTTAACTGGCATCCAGGATGCAGGGCAGTGGTGCTGAGGGCAAAAATAAACCACTGCTTCAGCTCAGCAGAGAAGGCCGTCTTCGGTGCAGTGAGTAGTGTGTGGTGCTGGTGGTGGAGTTCGCTTTATTTTCCATTCATAGACAAGGTGGGTTGTTGGGACTCTCTCCAGGGTATATTAGAAGTTCATTAGCAGTGACGACAGCATGGTCCATGACCCTCAGAAGGGGCAGGGTCCATCATTGTCCTGAGGCCCTCTCTTCCTGCCTTTTAATCAGACCAGCCCCGTTCAGTGTCGCTCACTCACCCACACACCCAGGTAGCATCACTTTTCGAAGGGCCACCTCCTGAGTACCTACCACTTCACTTCCACCTCATCCCGTTGCCACAGCCCAAACACTCACCGTTTCTCACCTGAACACGGTAGCATCTTTCTTTGGTACTCTGCGGCCCAGCTGTGCCTTCTCAAGGATTTTGCTCTTCATATATTCTTATTTTAAGTCTCTACTAATTCATTCCCATCTGCAGGCAACCAAAATCTAGTGTTATCTGTTGAAAAAATTATAGGCTTCCCCTCCAGCTGTTACAGTCTCTTTCCCTTCACAAAAAAACATCTCAGAAGGGCTGGCCACACTTGTCTCCATTTTACAGTGAGAAATAATTTGTCATTTATTTCAAATTATATTTAAGTTATGTACATTTAAGCATGTTTTTAAAACATTAAATATTGTATAAATGCTATCATACTATATATACCATTCTGAAACTTGATTTAAAAAAACAATTTGCCTTGGCTGGCATGGCTTACTAGATTGAGTGTCAGCCCATGAAGCAGAGGGTCACCACTTCAATTCCCAGTCAGGCCACATGCTGGGGTTGTGGGCCAGGTCCCCAGTTGGGGTGCGTGAGAAACAACCACACATTGATGTTTCTCTCCCTCTCCTTGTCCCTCCTTTCCCCTCTCTAAAAATATAAAAGTATTATCTTTAAAAAATGTATTGGGGTAACTTTGGTGAATAACACCATATAAATTTCAGGTGTACATCTTTATAATGGAACATCTGAATGCTCCATTGTGCACTGGCCATCCGAAGTCTAGTCCCCTTTCCTCACTCACCGTGTATTGGACCCCCTGTACCCTCTGTGTTCTGCCCTCTAACCCCCTTCCCCTCCGGTAACCACCATTCTGTTGACTGTATCTATGAGTTTGGCTTTTGCTTGTTTGTTCATTTGTTGCTTTTTGTTTTATATCTCACATATAAGCTAAATTATATGGTTTTTGTCCTTCTCTGTCTGACTTGTTTCACTTCGGATAATACTCTCAAGAGCCATCCATGTGGTCACAAACGGTAATATTTCATTGTATTTGGTAGTTGTAATATTTCATAAAACAATTTTTATGTCTGAGTATAATTCCATCATACATATTTACTGTGTTTTCTTTATCCAAACATCCATCAATGGACACTTAGGTTGTTTACATGTCTTGGCTATTGTAAATGATGATGCAATAAACATAGGGGTGCATATATCTTTTTTTTCCTTTTTATTTATTTATTTATTTATTTTTATTTTAATCATTGTTCAAGTACAGTTTTCTCCCCCCTACTCCCATTCCAGCCCACCCACCCAACCCTCTCCCCTTTCCCCCCAATATATCTTTATAAATATGTGTTTTCAAAGTTTGGGGTGTAGATACCCAGAAGAGGAATTGCTGGGTCACATGGTATCTCTATTCTTAATGTTTTGAGAAACCTCCATACTGTTTTCCATAGTCACTGCACCAGTTAATGTTCACAAGGGCTCATTCCACAATGCACAGGGCTCCCTTTTCTCCACATCCTCACTAACACCTGTCATTTCTTGTCTTTTTGATAATAGCCATTCTAACAGGTGTGAGGTGATCTCTCATTGTGGCTCTGATTTGCATTTACCTAATGCTTAATGATGCTGAGCACCTTTTCATATACCTGTTGGACATCTGCATGTCTTCTTTGGAAAATATCAATTCAGATTTTCTGCCTATTTTTTAATTAGATTGTACATTTTTGCTATTTTTTTTTCCATTCGGTAGGTTGCTTTTTAGTTCAATTTAGTTCTACTTGTTTATTTTTCCTTTTGTCCCAGATTCAAAAAACCATTGTCAAGACCTATGTCAAGGAGCTTACCATCTCTGTTTTCTTCCAGGAGCTTTATGATTCAGGCCTTACATTCAAATCTTTAATCCATTTTGAGTTCATTTTGTGTTTGCTGAAAAATAGTGTCCAACTGCATCCTTTTACATATGGCTGTCCAATTTTCCCAGCACCATTTATCAAAAAGACTGTCCTTTCCACATTGCATATTCTTGGCTCCTTTGTTATAAATTAATTGACTGTATATATTGCATGGGTTTATTTCTGGGAATACTGCTACTTTTTAGTTTTTTGGTTTTAAGCATTATTTATTGGCTTTCCCTTTGGTAGATGAGCATACAGTGTCCTTTCAACACAGAGCCACTACTCATATGCATACTTCCTGTACCCCAGCCTCATCTTCCCAATATAATTGTGGGAATAGTGATCTGTAGGTCTCCATCTGAGGCTGACTTTGTATCAACTGCAAATTGAATCTTAAGGGAATAATAAAGATTTTACAAAGCCTCCTGCCAAAGACATTTAAAAAATTAAAAAGACATAAGTCATAATCAAATAGTGTAATCTAATTCTTTACAAAAGGATTTGCTTCCATGGATCTGAATATTGGCTTCTATATTACTAACTAGTAGACTCAGAGGCAGAGAAATTGAAATTGTTATAAGTTTAAATTGTTAGATGCCACTTCAATTAAAAAAGAAAGAAGGATTCTATTTTCATATATTCAACTTTAATATAATGTTTTCAGGAATAGACCTCTCATGAAAAATCAAATTTTTCTCTCATGATATATACTTATCAATATCTCTTCCCTTAATGATCTTCCACTTTGGCCAAAAGGGTGAACTCAAAATCATTCCTGCATTAGTGTTGGCCAGTGGACAGTGGGGATGTGTGCCCCTCTTGTGCCACACAATGACCAGGGCAGAAAAAGTGGATATGGGCATTTTTCTTCTGCAGCCTCTGGGTGCCTAGTCTGCAGAGGCCTCTTCTTGGTTGGAACTCAGAGCCCTCTCAACATGCTGAGTTACTTGCCAGAACTAGCATTTCACAGAGGTGCCAGGTCCCTCTCGACACACCTGTCATCCACTTGGTACTGGCCTTTCTGCCTGCCTGGGCAACCCTTGATTCACAGTCCCATAAATGTCTAGATAGAGGAAGCGTTCTGGGGAAGATGGGCCATTACAGGGACTAATGCATCTTTTACAGCCAGCAGCAGGCCTTGCTGTCGCCACCATCTTCTGTTAAGTTGGCTTAATGCTGAGACTGATGGAAAGCTGACTGGTAACAGGAGTGGGTGTGTAGGGTGAAGAGTCAGCCTAATCAGTGTTGATTTCAGGGCCTCCCAGAAAGCCTCCACTTTGTTTTTCTTGCCATAAAATATCTTGTACAGTCATAGAATTTTGGAGTTGAAAGGAACTTAGCTTTTGGTTGAGACCAAGAGGCTAAGGAGTAATGGAAAGAAACTCTGAGATCATTGAGTCCCATTTTTTCATTTCCTCCCCCAAAAAAATCCATCCTGAAAGACAAACATATAAATGAGGTTCTCAACATCATATGATATCGGAAGTGAGAATGTGACCAGGACCCAAGTCTATCTGTGTGCTCTTTTTGCCCTGTCATATATTGGTCCCTCATGGAAGTCCCTCATTCATATTGGCTGCATATGAGAATCTCCTGAACCAATTGTAAAATGCCCTGGCCTCTCCACCTGAGATTCTGATCACTGGCACAGAGCAAAAGTTTCAGCTCTGCAGCTAATAAAGCCAATTCAGTGCTTAGCACATAACAGAAGCACAAGAAACTTCTGTTGAATGTTAATTCAGAATTTAATGAGCACAAATGAGTAAATTAATTATCTGCACTGGGTAACATTGCTTTATTTTTTAACTTTATTGTAGAAATGTTTAAACATTCAAAAAAGCAGACTTCCAGCCAAGGTGGAGGCATAGGTAAGTACAGTATTTTTCGTACTGTAAGACACAGCCCCCCAAAATTTGGGAAGAATAGTGGTTGTTAATACTACTGTTGAGTTCTGTTGACATTTACATTGGTGAAATATTGTGTTATTTATGTTATTAAGTATTTTATCACATTTTTGCTTCAAAATTTTTTTCTGATTTTCCTCTAAAACCTAGATGCATCTTATGGTCTGAAAAATAGGGTATACTTTGCTTCCTCACAGAACCAAAAGAAAGACAACAAAATTAGAAACAAAAACAACCAGAACTGCCAGAAAAATCAAACTGTATAGAAGTCTGACAACCAAGGAGTTAAAGTAGAAACATTCATTCAGACTGGTAGATGGGACAGGGACAGGCAGGCAAGGCACAGAGGACTTGTGGCAAGGCAGTGGCTGGAGGACCATAAACTGGGAGGAACAACTGGGGAGTGAGACAGACTGCGCAACCCAGGGTTATAGTGCAGGAAAAGAACGCTTAAAAACCTCTGGTTGTAAAAACTTCCAGAGGTAGGGGTTGTGGTGGTGGGAGAAGCTCCCAGCCTCACAGGAGAGTTCATTGGAGAGACCCACAGGGTCCTAGAATTTAAACAAACCCACCCACCCAGGAATCAGCACCAGAAGGGCCCAATTTTCTTATTGGCAGTGGGGGAAGTGAGTGAGAGCCAAGCAAGCAATATTGTTCCTTCTTGGACCCCTCTTCCACATACAGCACCACAACGCAGCAACATGGGCTGCCCTGCCCTGGTGAATACCTAAGGCTCTGCCCCTTACTACATAACAGGTACACCAAGACAAAGAAATATGGCCCAAATTAATGAACAGGTCAAAACTCCAAAAACAGAACTAAGTGACAAGGAGATAACCCACCTATCAGATGCAGAGTTCAAAACACTGGTAATCAGGATGCTCACAGATTTGGTTGAGTATGGTCACATAATAGAGGAAGAAGTGAGGGCTATGCAAAATGAAATAAAGAAAAATATACAGGGAACCAACAGTGAAGGGAAGGAAACCAGGACTCAAGTCAATGATTTGGAGTAGAAGAAAGAAAGAAACATTCAACCAGAACAGAATGAATAAACAAGAATTCAAAAATATGAGGAGAGGCTCAGGAACCTCCAGGACATCTTTAAACATCCCAACATTCAAATCATAGGGGTGCCAGAAGGAGAAGAGGAAGAGCAAGAAATTGAAAGCTTATTTGAAAAAATAATGAAGGAGAACTTCCCCAATCTGGCAGAGGAAAACAGACTTCCAGGAAGTCCAGGAAGCTCAGAGAGTCCAAAGAAGTTGGACCTAAGGAAGCACACACCAAAGCACAACATAATTACATTACCCAAGATTCAAGATAAGGAGAGAATCTTAAAAGCAGCAAGAGAAAAGGAAACAGTTACCTACAAAGGAGTGCCCATAAGACTACTAGCTGTTTTCTCAAAAGAAATCTTGCAGGCAAGAAGGGGCTGGAAAGAAGTATTTGAAGTCATGAAAGGCAAGGACTTACACCCAAGATTACTCTATCCAGCAAAGCTATAATTTAGAATGGGAGGGCAGATAAAGTGCTTCCTAGATAAGGCCAAGTTAAAGGAATTCATCATCACCAAGCCCTCATTATATGAAATATTAAAGGGACTTATCTAAGAAAAAGAAGATGATCAAAAATATGAACAGTAAAATGACAACAAACTCACAACTATCAACAACTGAACCTAGAAAATAAACCAAAAGCAAAAACAAATTAAGCAAACAACTAGAACAGGAAGAGAATCACAGAAATGGAGATCACATGAGAGTTATCAATGGAAAGAGGGAGGGAGGAGAAGTGGGGAAAAGGTGCAGGGAATAAGAAGCATAAATGGTAGGTACAAAATAGACAGGGGAGGGTTAAGAATAATATAGGAAATAGAAAAGCCAAAGAATTTATATATATGACCCATGGACATGTGCTAAGGGAGGGGGAATGCTAGTGGGCGGTGGGTTGCAGGGTGAGAGGAATAAAGGGGAGGGGAAAATGGGATAACTGTAATAGCACAATCAATAAAATATACTTTAAAAAATTCACAAAAGCAGAGAGAATATTGTATAGTATATAATTTGCCTTTGCCAGAGGCTTTCTGGAGAGTAGATCAGAGAAGTGACTGTAATGCCCTACCAGGTCAGGTCAGGTCTAGTTACCCTGTGTGCAGTGCCTTTGGGAACCTCTTGGACCATAACCCACTGAACATGTGGCTGTGAGAGATGCAGGTGAGAAGGCTGAGTGGCTAGGCATCCTGGCAGCCAGAAACATGGCAGACAGTTAAAGAAGTGTGGTCCATATGGATGCTCCCCATACCCAGCCCCAGGACAGACCTCAGCTCCAAGAAAGAGAGGCAGGGTTAGTACTAAATATTATCACCGGTGCTGGGGTTGAGTCCCCAGAGGGACTTAGCTCTGCAATGGCACAGCTTCTTAGCACTGGAGATGATCCTGTTATCCTCAAATGTCACTCCCCTGACTTCCTTTGCAGGGCTGTTTGAACTTCCTTCATTAATTATCATCAGTTCATGAGAAAGTTTTCACTTTTCTCTTAAGTTCATCGTGACTATCAGAATGCCATAAAGTTTCCTTGGAGTTTAATGAAATGATGGCAATAACTTGCAGGATAATTTCATAGAATCGCTTCCTAGTTTCCTGAAAAGCTGGGGGCCAGCTGAACAAGTGGGCTTGAGTGTTTGCAGCTAGCAGACCAGGATAGAGGGGCCCTGGGTTGGAGGCAGGACTGGAAAGGGCCCTGTTGCTGAACCCACTGGTGGGGAGGGTGCGAGACAGCTGCTAAGTGCAGCTTCCACCTCCAGTATTCCTCCCTCCCCAGAGAAGCAGAATCTCCAGGCTCACTGTTAAGCAGTCTCATGTCTATACCCTACCTCCCTTCCTTCAGCTCCAGGGAAGGAAGAGGTTTGCTCCCAGTGCCCTCTGAGCCTGATTTCAGAGGGAGGTCTGCACTTCTTGCCCATCCTTCTTCCAAGTTCCCAATATCCTCATGCTGTGTGCAGTACCCCAGGGATCACTCATGGCAAGTTCACTATCCAGGTTGGGTGGGGGGTATGGATGGGTACAGCCCATGTTAGAGACTCTCTTCATGTATCTTCTCATCAACACTTACCTCTTCTGTGCCCACTGTTGGCAGACAGGAAGGAGAGCTCATTAATCAATATTGCTGATGTGTACAGGGAAGCAGCATGAATGACTAAGGTGTCTACTCTTCACTCCTGACAATAATATCTCCAGCTCTCACCATAGTTCTTGGTACATAGTGGGTTCATTGGAAGGATCGATGTAAAAACTGGAAATAGCACTGAACCTAAAGTTGGGAAACCTAGTTGTCCTCCTGGTACTGTTAGTAACATGGTGTGTCCTTGAAGTCACTTCATCACCCTGGTCTCAGTTTCCTCTTATGTAAACCAAGGTGGTTGGTTTGTTTGATGTTGAAGGTCCCTGCAACTCCTCTTTTCCAGTTCTGTGATGGTGTAACTCCACGCCGTGGGTATAACCCTACCCACACTGAGCTGCTCATGCTAAATACTGCCCCCTCAGGAGATACTCAGATTTAAAATAAGCATTCAGAAAAAGAGCACCTAACCCAAGGAAGAGTTCTAATTCTGGAAATTCAGAGCCAAGGGAGCCAGGAAATTCAAAGTCATAGGCCAGATTAGTTTTGTGGGGACAGATTCTGAGCCTGAGTCCCAATCAGCAGCTGTCCCCAGAGGGAGTCTCCATGTCACACAGCAGCACTGACTGCAGAGTGTTACAGGAATGTGAAGGGTGAGACCTCATCCTGAGAGCTAATGCCACTCTCTGAGATGCCTCCCACATTGGCCCATGCCTATGCCCCTTTCCCAGGGTCAGATCTAAGTTCATGTCTGGTTGTTAACATACTTCTACCTTCAGAATTGGGTAGATTCAAGAAATGGCACTCTATAGCCAAAATAACATTTTTTAAGGACCAGACTGAAATGGAATCATCAGTGAGTTTCTACAGTGACGTTTGAATGAAAAGAAGGAAGATACACTGGCCGGATTTGCGTGAGCCTGTGTGTTAGAGAGATACAGACTTGGTTTTATGTGTTTCTTTTTCTGTATCTACCTGGTGCCAACACTGTACAGACATGATCTCAAATGCTTGCTGCAAGCCTGGAAAGTAACTACTGTATTGTTGCCCTTTTTTTCAGTTAATGATCAGCGAGGAAATTGAGATGATTCAGGGAGGTTAAGTGACTTGTGCAGGGCCCCGTAGAACCAGTAAGTGAAAAACCAGGATTCTAAGTTTCTTTAAGAGAAGACTCCAGAACTCAGTCTTTCTGCAAGAATGTGATGCACTCTAGTACTTGGAAGAGGTGACATAAAAAGGCAACAGCAGCCCCACTGCACACTTAATAAAAACAATAATACTCATAACAACTAATGTTTACATACCCTTTGGAGTTGACAAGTTGCTTGATCTTACATGATCTCATGTCATTCTCCAGGTGGGTATTTCTGGTCTAATTCTAAGGATATTGAAGTTCAGAGGCACTGACTACTAGGCCAAGATTACACAGGACATAAAAATCGAGATAAGGGACAAAGCCAAATCTCTTTGGGGTCCTCATAAGGAGCATAAAAGGATTCTTAGAGAAAAATTTAAAGAACCACTGCTCTAAGCCAGCCCTTCTCAAAGTGGCATTTCTGCCTCTCTTTTTCCAGTCACACAGAATTGAAATGCAGGAATCAGAGAGTCATGAACAGCTTTAAGGACAGCTTTAAACCTGGAAGGGATCTCAAAAATTATCCAGCCTGTTGGTTTCAGAGTGGAGCCTGAGAGTTCCCCAAAAGTGCTCCAGGCACTGCCCTGGGAACAAAGGGAAGGCCAGGTGGGCTGGTCTCCAAGAAAAATTGTTATCAGTAAAACTGGCACCAGAGGCCCTCTCATGAAGAATTGCGTTGTCTTAGGAAAGGACCTGACAAACTGCGGGGAGATGAGGCGAGAGCCTGATGGTATGATTTGGAAGGCAGGAACGAAGAGGTGGTTGAACACGAGCATTAAAAAAATAAACAGGATTTGGAAAGTGAAGAGTGAGACTAAGGACAAGGGGGAGGGAGGGTGAGTACAGAAGCTGCAGAAATCCGTGTGGGACTTTTAACAACAGGAAAGTCTCGTTTCAGTTCTCTGCTCCGATGGCCCTATGAGGCACATCTGTTCACCCCGCGGCCCCTACACTCCCCTACACGTCACTGAGATGATGGAGAGGGGACTGAGAAAAGGTTGCAGCGTACATTTCAGTCAATGTTGAGCCAGAGATGACAGCAAAACCTCAAGATGCTGGATGAGCAGATAGCAGAGCCCAGCATCAGAGCCCCAGGTGATGAGGCCCAAGCAGAAGCTGATGGATGTCGCAGTGCGTGGGGTGGGAGTTCAGTGGTCTCCAGATCCTGAGGAGCAGGTGACTTGGCTGCAACTAAAACAGGTACATTTAGCCCCCCAGCTGGCCTCCTTGCCTTGAAACTCCCCACAAATGATTCCACTTTTTCTGCTGCCTGATTATTTACCCTGAAAATGCTGTTCCTGTCACAGCTCTTCCCTGCCCATAGAGCTGCATGGTTTCCTGCTTCCTAAATTGAACCAAATTCTGTAAGCCTGCCCTGTCACACCATGGTTACCTGGGACTTCACATGTTTAGAATAGGACTCGTCATTTCCGTTAAATTAGTTTTTCCTCCTGAAGACAATCTTAGCTCATGATCCCATTATCTATATCTGTCATCCAAGAGAGAATTGTCCATGAAGCTTCTGAGTTTTCTTCAGCAGCCCAAGCACTTGGGTTGTACACCCAGATGTCACTGACTGCACCGTTTGCCTCTAGAGTAACCCCCCAGGTGTGCACTGAAAGCCATTCAGAAGCTCCTTCCTTCTCTTTTCTCCTCTGAATATTTTTTAAAAATCACTCCAGGATGAAACTAATCAATCAACATTCTACCAAATGCTAGAGGGTAGGAAATGGGAAATAGAATCTTTTTAGGGAGATGAAATATAGTGGAATTAATTTAAGAACAATTAAACCCAATGTGTATCCATTTACTAGGTCCCTACCAAACTTAACAGATAATGCTTCTCAGGGTGGAGACGATAGCGCTCCAGTACCACGGTCTTCTGGGAGCACCTGCACGGAAATAAAAGGCAGATTCGTGACCTCCACCCCCTACCACTCCCACCCTAGAAGGGGAGAACCAGGGACTTATATTTTAAATAAAATTTCCCCACCAGCTTTTGAGAATCACCACAGCATAGGAAGTACAAAGGAGCATAGTCTGTGTTTAGGCAGCCTACGGTCTAGGCAGGGATGATAAAAAAGCCGGAAGGTGATCTAATCACTGTGTGTTTTAGAAAGATTATTCTGGCAGCAGGGCACGGGGTGGACTTGAGAGGGAAGCTGGAGGCAGGGGATCCACTCAGAGGTGTCGCAGTAAGCCCAGAGGGAGATAAGGGCTGGAGGTGCTGCACGGGAAGGAACAGATGCCGCGTGTCAACTCCCATCATAGACGTGTTTTTTCATTGCAGGCAGTCACCAGTGCCGTTTGGGAATTGGGAGGCTACAGGTGACAAACAAATGAAGTGTATAAAGGGGTCCGAAAAAAACAGTCCAGTTATGCTAGTCGTGGTCTTAAGCCCTGGAAAGATGATGGTCTGCCCTCTCATATTATTCAGAATAAAACAACCCTCAAGGCTCATAGGAATGCTGAAGTTTTTTAAAGTTTTTTCTAAATTTTCCACTTGCAATGCTGTGGATAAATTCACTAGATGGACCTTTTCTTATCTTTTTGCTTCCTCCACTTTGCTGGGCTGTAAGAGCAGGCTTAGTCTTCCTGTGAGGTGATCGGAACCAGGTGGGTGCTGGGGGAGCGGGTTGGAGGTGGAAATAAGGCAGAGGGCACTTTGGGAGGGGTTGGTGGCGGTTCCCCACGGGGTGATGGACACGGATTAGAAAGTGAGAAGGAGGGGGGCTCTTTCAGGAGGTGAAACTGACAGGCCAAGGAACTGCAGCTCCTGGATCAGGCTGAACTCAGCCCAAACTGTTCTAGAATCTAGGTGAGTCAGCTGGGTAACAACTGTGGACATTTGTCCAGAGTCGGGACAGGCTGTCTTTGTCCTTGTGTCCCACTGCAATCAGCATCAGGTCCATGGGGCTCTGACACCTCAGAAGGATGCACCCCTTGACTTCAGGAGAAGGGTGAGAAAATGCCACTGGCTAAAATAAAGCCAAATGATGAACCAAGAATGGGTGAACTCAGTCCTCTGTAGACCCTGCTCTCAGGGGAGCTGTGTGAAGCCAGTGAGCCTGAATTGGAAATTTAAATACAGATCAAAATCTAAAAGGCCCTAATTTGTCCTATAGTTTTAAAACAACAACAAGAATCCTGTCTATTTTTTCTGTTCATTTTACTTTTTTAAACCAGCATTCTGAAGCATTTAATCACGGGGCCCTTTAAAAGCATAACTGACTGACTGAATCTGGCCCTGACATGTTTTGTTTCTTTAGTAGAGCATTGAAAAAACATTTTTGAAGTAGCTGCCAACATTAAAAAACCAGGTGCTCTCACCTAAAAGTCCAAATTACCAACTTCTCTAAAAAAGCCAGACCCGATCACTTCGGGACCTCGCTCCCACATGGCCGCAGTCTGTTGGGGCCGAGCGGCGGTCATGCCGGGGAAGGACCGGCCCTCTTCACGGCGCCGGAGCCCCGGGGACTCACGCCACTGGGCATCAGTTGCCGTTTGTCCTCACACCTGTGCTATTTTTTCTTACAGAAAAGAGGTTTAAAAGCCTATTCATACTCAAGTTGCTATTGAAATTGTTCTTTTACTCAGCCTGTTTCCCTCCTTTATGTTACATACCCAGCCCCTGTCAGTTCAAGTTGCAAACCCTGTTATAACTCCCACTGACATCACACACACACAACCGGATGAAGGGAAGGGGGCCGAATCGCGTCCCAACCATTCCTGCCTCACACACTGGTACAGAAATATGAGAACTGGTACTTCAGCAAGCCTTCAGTCCAGGTGATTCCAAGGTGACCATGAAGTCACCTACCAAGACAACTGCAGGAAAGCACTCTTGGAATATAGCTAACATGAAGAAAATTGTCTTTTGAGATGGTGTTCTGTGGCTAACAAAAGAATAGGTGTCTAGAAAGAGGCATGTCAATGAGAAAAGTCCACTCAAGAGTATTCTAGGTGCAGAAAGGTCCCAGGGATTCTTCCTCTGCCTCTTCTGCAGCCTTAGAACAATCTCTTTTGCAGTCACTCCCTTCCTTTGGGCTGATGCATGCTCACCAAGCAACAAGCTGGTTATAAATTCTATTCCAGGAAACGTGTGTCATGGAAAACAGCTGTGAATATTCTGGTCACTGGACAGCCATACTCATTCATTCATTGCTCACGTGTAAAATGGCCTCTGGCATGCATGTTTCTTGCAAGGAGTGGTTAGTACAGGTCTGCATCCCCCAGGACCTGAATTATAAAACTGAACTCCTGACCTTGCAAAGCCGAGGACCAGAATTTCAATGAGTGGCATTCTCACCGAGGGACAGAGAGACCTCCCAGGTCTCATGGGCCACAGGAGGTCTCCTGATTTGGTTTGCTCCCAAGCTCCCCTTGTCCACAAGAGCTGTTGCTGGTCTCTGACCCTGACCAGGGCCTTGTGCTGTGCCTGACACAGAGGAGCATTCTGTAAGTGGGGAAAGAATTTTGAATAGAAACATGTCAGCAGAAGCCAGGTGACCCCCCCATGGGAGATGCTTGAGAGGATTCTCCTCAAGCTCTGCTTGGGAGGCTGTACTTTTTTTTTTTAAGAACTGTCACCCTGGCTGGCGTAGCCCAGTGGATTGAGCGCGGGCTGCAAACCAAAGCATCGCAGGTTCGATTCCCAGTCAGGGCACATGCCTGGGTTGCAGGCCACAGCCTTCAGCAACTACACATTGATGTTTCTCTCTCTCTCTTTCTCCCTCCCTTCCCTCTCTAAAAATAAATAAATAAAATCTTTTTTTTTTTTTTTTTTTTTTAAGATTTTATTTATTTATTTTTAGGGAGGGAAGGGAGGGAGAGAGAGAGAGATAGAGAGATAGAGAGAGAGAGAAACATCAATGTGCGGTTGCTGGGGGTTATGGCCTGCAACCCAGAAATGTACCCTGGCTGGGAATCGAACCTGGGACACTTTGGTTCCCAGCCCGCGCTAATAAAATCTTTTAAAAAAAAGAATTGTTATTTATTTTTAGAGAGAGAATAAAAGAGGGAGAAAGAGAGGGAGAGAAATAACCATGGGTGAGAGAAACATTAGTTGGTTGCCTCTTGCACGTCCCCAACCAGGGGACTTGGCCCATAACCCAGGCATGTGCCCTGACCCCTGGAACCGAACCAGTGACCTTTCAGTGTTCAGGATGATGTCCAACCCACTGAGCCATGCCAGTCAGAGCAAGAGGCTGTACTTCTTGATGTCGGAAGTCCCTTTGTCTCAGATTCTACAACTCAGCTTCCCAGGCTGGCTGTAGCAGAGCAAGGAGAAGCTACAAGAGTGCCGGCACTTGGCCAGAGGGTGGTCTGAGGTGGGTCCCTGAAGTGAAAGGGCAGTGTTGCCCAGCTGGCATCCATCAGCTTCCTGGTAACCAGAGGTGCTCTCCTGGGATCCCTGGATGCCCAGGAGGGGGAGAGGACAAAGGGGCAGAGAGAAGGAACACGTGAAGAGCTCAGTTTTCCTCCAAGCAGAGCAAGGCAGAAGGGATGGGGCCTTGTTGTGTGGGAAGAGGAGACCTGGCCTCTTCAGAGAGGACGGGCAGGAGGGGCCCAGCAGCCAGGGTGGGTGTGCATGGACCAGCCCTGCCCCAGTGTTAAAAAAATGTTGTGCATCCTTTAAGTAAGGAGAGTTTTATGGTCTAGTGTTGTGTCCTGTCAACACCCGCGGGTGGTGAGTGAATGGAGAGGATGCAGCAGAACCCCCAGGCCCTCTGTGCCCCACTCTCGACAGGCACCCAGTGTCTCAAAGGAGAACTGTGCTGGATGAACCTGGTCCTGCTATGTTCCCTTGACTACCACAGCATTACAGTTGCTTTTGCATTTTCCCGGAAGAATATTATAATAAACCCTACCACCTAGATTTAACAGTAGATTTAACAGTATTTTCCGTTTTCTATATTTACTTCTTTTTTATGCAAACCTCAGATGTCATACAATATGAAGCTTTAAAAAATAAGGACATTTTCTCTCATACAACTGTGATCATCTGCATTGTCCCACATAACCACATACTGTTATCGTACCTAGGAAATGAGCAATAACCCCTTCACATCTTCTAAAACCCAGTCTATATTCAAATTTCCCCAATTGTCCCAGTAATGAATTTGTACGGTTGGTTTGTTGGCAGCAAAGCTTTTTAAACAGTGTTCCCAACAGCCTTGGGCTTCTGCACAAAAGTCTTAGAGGCCAGCAAGGGTGAGGCCTAGCTGCCTACCTCCCCACCCCGTCCCACTGCTTCAGCTAGAGCAGGTTTTATTATTAGGAACAAAAGAGTTTCCCTGTTAAGAAAAAAAAAAGACTTGACAATCATTTCCACTAGGCATTACTTCTGTTATATTTTCAAAGAGTATGCCTGGCGTTGTAACTGCCTTAAATCAGAGGGCTAACTCTGCAGCAGTGGGATTAGGGAGGGCCTGAGGGGGGCGGTGGGGGCGGGGGGCGGGGGCAGGGAGATTAGCAGAGTCAGATGGCTGAACAGGAGAGATTTCATTCTCACTAGGCTTGAGCCTGGACTCGCACAAGCGGCCTTCCCAGTACCTGGAGTCCTGTGGGTCCCCTTGGTAGCCTTCCCCTGGATACTCACACTCTTTGCTCCCTGGGTGCCTGGATCGCACTCTGTGAATCTGTCCTCGTCCTTGCTCATTTGTGGGGCAGTGTAGCACACTCAGAGATCAATGAATTTTGAAACCCTCCCCTGCTCAGTTTATATTTTCCACTTTCCTAGGTACACTCCCAAGAACCTGACCTCAGAGGAATGGTCTTCCGGAATTCTAAGCATTACAGTTTGCCATGACCAAAACGAGAGTAACACAGCATCAATAACACAGACCCATGAGCGCCAAAGCAAGAGCTCTTCCATCACAGGTGCAGCACATCCGTAATCTGAGCCAGCCCCGGGCTGCAGCTGCTGGTACACCAGCCCACGAAGACAAGCCTGACAGCAAGAGAAGTAGGAGATTCTAGGAAATTCTGACCTTCTCAAGGAGCCTCAATACGCCCAGTTTTCCATAAGAGTGCCACACCTCTCTCCTTCCGCAGGACATGTGCCCAGATTAAGCTTCCAAAATATTCAATTTGCTTTTGAGGGGTTTTTTTAATTCTTCTTTTTCTTTTCTACCCACCCTCCACCTTCACCCCCCTCCTCTCTGGCAACCATCAGTTTGTCCTCTGTATCTACAGGTCTGTTTCTGTTTTGTTTACTCATTTGTTTTTATTTTTGTTTTTAGATTCTACAAATAAGTGAAATCATATGGTAGTTGTCTTTCTCTGCTTGGCTAATGTGCCTTAGCATAATCCTCTCCAGGTCCATTATGCTGTTGCAAATGGCAAGATTTTATTCTTTCTTATTGCTGAATAATATTCCATTATACACACACACACACACACACATACACACACACATCATGTACTCTTTTTTATCAACAAACATCATTAATATCGATGCCTTTTATTTTGTGCTTTTGTACAGAGAACTGTCAAATAATCGTAATTGTAGTAAATGTTTCTGTCTGATAAATATCAAAATCTCAGTAGCGTTCATTGTGGTCAAATCAGAATTTAACCAAAACTATCATATGCCAGCACATACAATCATCCCTGTGGTGGCTGAAAAACTGGCTCAAAGACATGGAGGGTACATGTTGATGAGGGAGGGCCGTGCTTGCAGAAAGCTGGGTCTTTTTGATCAGTTTGAGTCCTTTTTTACTTCATCACCAATCTCCCCTCTGAGCTTGAACATAGGAATCTGCTGACCATCCTTGAAGTCTAAGAAGACCTCCTGAAGATGCCACCTGTTAACCGGGGCATCCTGGATGAGCTGACCTGGAGACGGCCTGCTGACCTGGATCCAGAGTCGGGTGTCTTCAGCTGGGCATCAGCAATGCCCATGAAGTTGTACTTGTCAGTGAGTTGGAGACAGTGAATGTTGAGGGGAGCACCCAGAGCTCCCAGGGCCTCAGGGTGGCTGTGCATCTGCTCCAATACCAACCGCTAATAGGAAGCCCTGAAAAAAGTTTTTGTATAAAATAATACAGGAGGGCACAGCCCCTGTGAGTCATCACACCGGTAAGGTTTTCCCAGAGGCGCTGGCATCCTGCCTCCTAGAGACTTTGGCCACTTCGTAGCACAGCTTTCTTGACAGCCATCACAGGAAACTTGTCCTGTCCAGGCTAGAAGTACCACATCTCTGAAAGCACGAGGGTTCCTGCGGGTGTGAGAAGTTTACCACGTGCTCTTTGCCCACTCATCTATCAGTGGACACTGATGTTGCTTCCAAATCTCAGCTATTTTAAATAATCTGCAGTGAACACAGGGTTTCATATAATTTTTTGAATTAGTGTTTTTGTCTTCTTCAAATAAATAACCAGAAGTGAAATTGCTGGGTTGTATGGCTGGTTCTATTTTTAATTTTTTGAGGAATCTCCATACTGTTTTCCATAGGCTCCACCAATTTGTAATCCCACCAACAGTGCATGAAAATTCCCTTTTCTCTACATCCTCGCCAACATTTATTTTGCTTTTGAGATTCTTAAAGTTATATTTCAACTGATGATCTCTATCTTGTCTGTCCTGTTACACTACAGAATCATAACCTCCATTAGGACAATGACAATGTTTCTTTTATATACACACATATCCCAATGAACACATATACCAATGAACACATATTTATCCACTAATATGCATATTATACACAAATTAACACAGCTTGGGCAGAAAACTTGAGAACATTTGAAATAAGTAATCCTTTCTTATCACAGATATTTTTGTAATTTTCAGTAAGTACCAATAAAACTCTACCTTGCCCTTGAATCTAACATTGAATATCTACTAAATACTTGGTTCTGTTTGGATATAAGAGATACATAGCCTTGGCTGATGGGGCTCATTGGATTGAGCACTGGCCTGCAAATCGAAAGGTCGCCAGTTCAATTCTCAGTCAGGGCACATGCCTGGGTTGTGGGCCAGGTCTCCAGTTGGGGGAGTGTGAGAGGCAACCAATTGTTGTGTCTCTTGCACATAGATGTTTTTCTCCCTCTTTCCCCCTCCCTCCCCTCTCTCTAAAAATAAATAAAGAAATCTTTAAAAAAGAGAGAGATGCATAAAATATGGTCCCTTCCCCAGGCAGGATGTGTGCAGTTTAGTGGTGACACATATCTTCCCATGAGAATGATGAACTCTTGCCTATCCTTCAAAACTCAGCTCAAATGTCACCTCCTCCAAGATGCCTCCCCTGCTTACTCAGGCATGTTTCATCCCTCTCTTCTGTCTGAGTCCATACTACTTGGTGAAAACCTCTAGAGATAAATTTTAGACAGTTACTGTAATTATTACTTTACCTGTGTCCCCCCCTTAGACAAACAACTGGGTGTTTGGGGGAAGGGGAAGGGTCCTATAGCCTGCCCTCGGTGACAGCTTCCCCCTCGCCCCATGCCTTCGATGGAGGCTTTTTTCTGGTAGGATGACAGACATGCAAATTAGCATTTGGAACATTGCTACTCCATGTAAATAAATGACAGTCCTCCCTGCCCCTTTTTCCTGAGAGTATAAGAATAAAGCATTCTTGCAGGGAGGGGGAACAGGTAGCCAAAGGGTAAAAAGTCTCAGAAATACAAGATGACTAAGTCCTAGGGATCCACAGTAGGGCCCACAGCTAACAATACTGTATTGTACACTAAAAATGCTAAGAAACTATATAGATTTTATATTGTGTTAAAACACACAAAAAATAATAAATAAAGAGGCAGGAGAAAGCTTCAGGAGGGGATGGATATGTTTATGGCATAGAGTGTAGTACTGGGTTCAATGGGGATATACCAGCTCACTAATTTTTATGTATTAAATGTGCACCATTCTTGTATGCCCAGTGCATCTCAATAAACTGATACAGAATAACCAATAAAGAGTGTTAGGCCTTTGTGAGAGATGTCTAATGGGAGGTGCAGACTTGGAGGCTGGGCACCCTCACTTGCAGGAGATGAGGAGACTTGGGGGAGTGCTCACGCAGCATTATCCGAAATGAGAAAGATGGTAGTAGTAGATAATAATGGCTGTCAGGAGAAGGGGCAAGACCTGAAAAGAATCTGCTGGTAAGGGCCAGGGAAAAGTTACATCCGAGGAGGTGGGCACCTGAGGGAGAGGGTTCTGGCAGCCGAGCTGAAGGGGAAAGAAGGTATGGCAGTGAGCTGAGGGCGGCAGAGCTCTCATTTAGGGTGCCGGGAGTCATAGAAAACACAGTGGCCAGAAGGTGCAGGCAAAACAAAGCAGGACCCTAATTCCAGGAACTTCGTTACCAGACAATGAACCCAGGCAGAAACTCCACCAGGAGGACCCAGAGGGGACTCAGGCATTGCAGCTGGTGAGGAGGCACTGTAATACCGTGGTCTTAGAGCTCGGCCTCCGTGAATGAGCAAATCACTCACCTCTCGGCCCACGTCCTAAAAGATGAGGCTCCCAGATGAGCTGTTGAAAGGAATAAATGATATTATGCACAAAAATGACTTAATAAAGGATAGTGCCTGGAATATGTTAGGTCCTAGAAAAGTATTTGTAGTAGTAATGGTAATTGTGGAGGGATTAACAGGAGCAGAGTTGGCTGTGGTAATAATAGTGAAGAACTAGTGAAAGGTTCGATTGCTAAAATTGAGGTAGCTGTGAATTGGCATTGACCTTGAAAGCAGGACACCAGATTCCAGTACTATTTTTGCTGAATGATAGATATGTGATTTTGTTCCAATCAACCAACTTCTCTGAGCCTCAGTTTCTTCAGCTGTCAAATGCAGGCGGTCACACTGCTTGCACCCTCCTCCCAGACTTCCTGTGCAAGTTTCATCAGCCCCGGGATCTGCCACCACAGCCCCTACCCCTAGCAGACGCTTGATGAGTGTTGCCTGAACCTGGACTGACCTGATGCTGGATGCTCTTTCACTTCCTCGAGGCAGGGTGAGGTCCAGCATTTGGACCAGGTCTCAGCTGAGGGACTGTGGTTCAGGGTGGGGGTAGGGTGGCAGAGAGTTAGGCAGGTCGCCATTCCAGCCTTTGAGTTAAAGGAACTTGGCACTTTTTCTAACTTTTGGCCATTTAAGTGTTAGATTCATTCATTAAAGTTGGGAGTAGATGAGAATCCAGGTCTGTGATTTTTAACCTGAAGCCCAATTTCTGGGCTTTCTCGTAGCAGATGCAGCAAACTGGAAAATTTGAAAGTAAATACGTTTTCATGGACATGAACCACAGAGTGGTGATTGTGGGGCGAGGGAGGTACAAGGGGACTAAATGGTAATGGAAAAAAATACAATAAAATTTTAAAAGAGAGAGAGAGAGAGAGAGAACCTCATTTAAAAAAAAAGTAAACACATTTTGAAGAGAGACCAGAAAACCAAGATAGAAGTCCCTGCTTCTCTTTGATGAGGTCTTTGCAACCTGCAAATGATGTCATCATATTGCTACTTATAAAAGAACTGGACAAAAAGTTCTATTTTCACTTCCTTCCAAGCCATTCATGTGACTAGGAAGATGGTAGTGAGTCTCTAAGAACTGTTTCGTAACTGCCTTTGTGCCCTCTCAGAACTGTTTCGTAACTGCCTTTGCAAAACAGAGCCAAGCTATCCCGGAGGGCACTCAGTGCACGGGCTCTGAGCAGGGCCTGCAGTGCCTGCTTTTGGCGGCGCCTGCAGTGGGAGTCGTGGAGACCAGGCCTATCTCACTCACGGCCTAGGCACATTCTCCCTCCAGGATTCAGGGGCCTGTCAAATGGGTATTGGATCAAATTAACAGTGTATTATTTTTAAATTTAACCTTTTCAAAAATATTTTATTTATTCATTTTTAGAGGGAAAGGGGGAAGAAAGAAGGAGAGAAATATTAATATGTGGTTGCCTCTCACGTGCCCCCTACTGAGGGCCTGGCCTGCAACCCGGGCACGTGCCTTGACTGGGAATCAAACCAGCAACCCCTTACTTCCCAGGCCAGCACTCAATGCACTGAACCATACCAGCCAGGGCTTAATTTGATCTTTATTGTGTTTTTTTCCATTACCATTTAGTCCCCTTACAACTCCCTGCCCTCAGCAATCACCACCCTGTTGTCCATGTCAATCAGTCCTTTTTCCTTTTTGTGCAATCCCTCCATACCCTAACCTCCTCGCCAAACTAGCTGTCACCTGCTGTCCATCTGTCAGTCTGTTCCCATTTTCCTTGTCAGTTCAGTTTGTTCATTAGATTCCACATATGAGTGAAATCATATGGAATTTGTCTTTCTCTGACTGGCTTATTTCACTCAACATAACGTTCTCCAGGTCCATCCGTGCTGTCATGAATTTTCTTCTTTTTATGGCCAAGTACTATTCCATTGTGTAAATTTCCTATAGTTGTTCCATCCACTCATCAACTGATGGATACTTGGGCTGTTTCTATATCTTGGTGATTATAAATAATGCTGCAATGAACACAGGGGTGCCTGTATTCTTTTGAATTAATATTTTGGGTTTCTTCAGATATAGTTCCAGAAGGAGGATAGCTGGATTGAAATGCAGATCCATTTTCAGTTTTTTGATGTATCTCCATACTCCTTTCCACAGTGGCTGTACCAATCTGCACTCCCACCAACAGGGTAAAAGGGTTCCCCTTTGTCCACATCCTTGCCAGCACTTGTTGTTTATTGATTTATTGATGATAACCATTCTGACAGGTGTGAGACAATAGCTCATTGTGGTTTTAATTTGCATTTCTCTGATGATTAGTGATGTTGAGCACCTTTTCATTTGTCTATTGACCATCTGGATGTCCTCTTTGGGTAAGTGTCTATTCAGGTACTTTGCCCATTTTTTTAATTGGGATTTTTGTTTTTTTGGTGTTGAGTTTTATAAGTTCTTTATAAATTTTGGATATTAATCCCTTATCAGATGTATTGGTGAATATGTTCTCCCATTTTTTGGGTTGTCTTTTTATTTTGTTGATGATTCCCTTTGCTGTGCAAAATCTTTTTAGTTTGATGTAATTCCATTTGTTTATTTTTTCTTTTGTTTCCCTTGCCTGGGGAGATATTTCTGATAAAATATTGCTACAAGCAATGTCTGAGATTTTGCTGCCTATGTTTTCTTCTATGATTTTTATGATTTCAGGTCTAACACTTAAGCTTTTGATCCATTTTGAATTTGTCCTTGTGTGTGGTATAAGAAGGTGGTCTAGTTTCACTTTTCTGCATGAATCTAATTTTCCCAATACCATTTATTGAATAAACTATCTTTAGCCCATTGTGAATGCCTGCTTCCTCTGCCAAATATTAATTGACTATAAAGGTGTGGGGGTTTTTTCTGGGCTCTCTATCCTGCTCCATTGATCTATGTGTCTGTTTTTATATGCCATTACCATGCTGTTTTGATTACTATAGCTTTATAGTATAGTTTGATTTAGGTAGTGGGATTCCTTTAATTCAAATTAACATCTTAAAGCTCACGGATGCACTTATCATATTGTATCCATCTTGGTGGATCTGGTGTTTGAGTTGAAAACATTCTAAAGAGGGAACTACCCATCCCGCTTGCCAGGACTTAGGATTTCCTGAATTGTGGGACTTCTAGTAAAACCAGGACTGTCCCCCACAAACTGGGACAGCAGCCACCCTACTAAAGAGCCTCCCATTTTCCTACTGTTGATTCCAACAAAAGGGGACCAGGTGAGAAGAGTTGAGATAGCACACCCCCTTTTAAAGCAGAGGCTATCAAATGTTAGCTTAAAGCATAATCCTTTGGAGGGTTCATCCCAGCAGCTTTCAGGGCCCCTTCACTAAGTTCTGCTTCCTTAGGTCTGAGTACGACCGGAGAACTTGCGTTTCTAAGCAGTCCCCTGTCAATGCTGCTGCTGCTGCTGCTGGTGATCCAGGACTACATTTAAGAGCATCTGTTTTTACACACTGGGGTCCCACCTGATCACATTTCCAGACATTCATTCTTTTGGCACTCAGCTAGTATTTGTTGAGTAACTCCTAGGTGCCACATGCTAGGCCAAACAGTGGGTGGCTAAAGTAGACATGATTTCTCCCTTGTGGAGCTTGCTGTTTAAGGGGTAACAAATAAATGAAAATCATGAACAATTAAAAGTCGTGCCCTGGCCTGGTAGCTCAGTTGGTTAGAGTGCTGTCCCAATACACCAAGGTTGCAGGTTTGGACCCCTATTTGGGTACATACAAGAATCAACAAGCGAATGGATAAATAAGTGGAAGAACAAATCAGTATTTCTCGCTCTCCCTCTCTCTCCCCCTTCCTCTCTGTCTAAAATCAATCAATCAAAAAAATTTTTTAAAACTTGTGACAAGAGCCCAGGAGAACAAGAACAAGGAGCTGGTGTGAGGGAGAGTAAGGGCAGGCAGCAGGAGCTGTCTTGAACAGAGAAGTCATTGAGAATGTCTACTGAAGTGAAACCTGAAAAATTAGCAGCCAGCCAAGCTGAGTACGGGGAGAAAAGGACTGTGAGCCAATCACGTGGAGTGGAGGTGGCTGGCCTTGCCTCTCCTTTGTACCCTGCATGGGCTGATTCACCAGATATTAAGTTACATACATCAGTTTAACACCTCCACCTCTTCTGGGTGTGGACTTGGGCTGGAGGCTGTTCTAACAAGGGGCCAGCTTTACAGTTCCCTGCTAGCTGAGCTGGAGGTTCCAGGGCTGCCAGCCAAGCAAGGAAGTTCAAAGCCAGGCCCTGTGGCCCAGGGACTCAGGAGTCCCAGGTGCACAGCCATCTGCAGTTGCCTTTTGCATTCTGTGGAGATTTTTAAACTATTGCCCAGATGGAGGGTTGGATTAAATAGCTCTGGCAGGTAATCAGAGACCTGAGGTAGGAGGGCAGCAGCCAGAACAATCTGTGGAAAAGCCTGTCCTAAGTAAGCAGGTGACGGATGACTCCCTCGGGGCAAGAGATGGGGACTATTTCTTGATGTATCCATAAACCCTTTGTCACTGGAAAATGACCACAGAACACAGTTGAGCGGAAAGCAAATCCTTCTCAGAGTAAACTAACAGGCCCCATGCAGCCTTACATGGCCAAGAACTTCCCCCTTGTCCTAAACCGCATGCAGGAGAAGGAGAGAAGGGCAGGCCTCGCTTCACAATGTTACAGTCGGGGAAACAGAGGCTCAGAGTGGGGGCTTCGAGGATGGGGCAACAGGACTGGATGCCCAGGCTCTGGTTCCTGTCCTGCCTTGTCCCCAGCACACTGCCTCCCTTGGGGACAGCTCTGTGAGGAAGGACTTCGTGCCCGGGGCACAGTTTAGAACACCTAGTCTGGGCCCTGAGGGAGGCAGGATCCGGATGAGATGAGCATAGATGGGCTTCATAAATGGGTCTCAGTCACGTGCTCAATAAACATTTACTGAGGGTGCTGGGCTAGGTTCTGGGAACGAGAGAGATCCTGGCTCAGCAGGGGGAAGGAGACAGAGTCGCTATTTGGGCACAAGGCCCTATTTCATTTATCTCTGTATTATCAGTTCCTGTCACATGGAAGACACTCAGCGCATGAAAGAAATGAGTTAAGGACGTACTGATTTCCCTGACGTAACCCTGGCCATCGTAGGCACTCCTTGCCTGTTTTCTAAACACATTCCAGTTCTTCCACTTCTTGACAGAAGTCTCTACACAGGAAATCTCTGGGAAGAAAGGTGCCAGAGAGAATAGGTGAAATGATGAAGATTTGGGAAGAAAAACAGTGAGGTAAGGATAAAAGCAAGTGGAAAGAGGAAAAAAGAAAAATATAGAAACTCAGATGGAGCAAAACTAGAGGAAAAAAGAAATGCAATTATAGCACACTACATGTTCTGGTTTGATAACACCTCAGGGTCACGAAAACCTAAACATGGTATCAGGTGGATGGGAGAGGAGAGTGGGGGATGCTCACATTTAGGAGAGACGCCTCTGTTATTGGGGGAAACAAGTAATGCCTAAAACTGAGAAGTCACAACAAAGTCCTAGATGTTTGTTTTTCAGATACATGAAGGAAACCTCTTTCAAAGTGGCTGACCTTGAGAAGGACAGGAGGTGGCTTTAAAACCTTCCTCTACTCCTGGGTTAGTCTCCCAGGCCTTTGCCGACCCAGGCAGCGAGCAGTTCTGCATCCCCTGGGTGACCAACCCATCCAAAGAGAAGGAAGAGTCAAATAACAGGAGCTGTAAAAAAAAAAAAGGAGGACAAGGACAGGCCTTTGAATAGAGAGGGGTCAGGAGGGACCCCAGCCAGGCCACTGCAGGGCCAACTTCCGGAAGTCAAAACCTTTTACAATGGGTCTGGCTGGCGTAGCTCAGTGGATTGAGCTCAGGCTGAGAACCAAAGTGTTGCAGGTTCAATTCCCAGTCAGGGCACATGCCTGGGTTGCAGGCCATAACCCCCAGCAACTGCACATTGATGTTTCTCTCTCTCTCTTTCTCCCTCCCTTCCCTCTCTAAAAATAAATAAATTAAAAAGTAAAAAATAAACTATCATTTAAAAAAAGTCTTTTACAATGGTATTTGATTTTCTGGGTTGAATAGGAACCTTCAACCAAATAAAAACTATATTCCTTGGTCAACAGCTGAAATAATGGAGAGAACCGCAGGAAGGAGGGGGGAAGGGTAGAATCAAAACCAATCTTCTGGTAGCTTGCTCCTTGCTCAGATGGCCCCATTTTCTCCAGACTGATTCGGCCCCACACAGCTTGAGGACAATGGAAGAAGGCCCTTAACAGAGAGGAGCACAAAACCGAGGCAGAGAACAGAGTGCCAGCGCGAGAACTGGTCTCAGTGACCATCTTTTCTGACTCTCTGTAAGAAACGGCCGGTGATAAGTTCAGTGCAGGTGGGTACAGAGGCAGGCAGGGCAGAGCTGTGGGCAGATTTGGGGTGTTCTGGTTTGTTTTTTCCTCACTATACCCCTAATGAGAGACAAGGTAAGCAGAACTACTGTCTGGTACAGTGAGCACAGGCTGGAAATCAGGAGGCCTGGACTCCAGCCCCAGATCTAGTGAAGACCGATTGTTTAAACTTGGGAGAGCCACTTAATTCCAAACCTGAACTTTCTCACTTGTGGGCTAAGTGACGTTCCATGAGGTTCCGATTTTAGCCCAGAAGGTCAGGGTCCAAGTTGGAGAGAGAGGAATTTCATACTCATATCATGTCTGGAAGGTCTTATTTCATACCTAGGATTTGTGACCTTCTAGACCCTTGCTTAGAAATCTAAATTCCATACTGGGAACAGCAGATGCTAGGCCTAATGTCCAAATTGCATAATTGGTGGGGCACACGAATGCCGTGATCCAGGTTCTACAGAATATATTTCCAAGGCCATGTTCCATGCCTGGAAGTCTAGATTCCACAGTTGGAGGGCAAGATTCCAGGCCTAGATGGCCAAGTTCTAGGTGCAATAGCTGGTGGGTAGATGACAGTCAGGTTTTCCCTAAATGCCACAGAAAGCCAGGTTATAAGCTGGGAGAGAGAGACTTCACACAGTTTGGTAATTCATGGCATGCCTAAGTCCTAATTCCATATCTACATGGTCTGTTTCCATACACAGAAGCACTGGTTCTATACCTAGTGTGCCAGCTCACATGCCTGGTAGAGCAGTGTTCATGAGTGGAGAACAAAATACTATGACTGAAATGATGAGTTCCATATCCAGAGTTCCAGCTCCCATGCTCGTATGCCATGTTCCACTCTTGGACATCTATGTGCAGTGCCAGGACCCCTGCTCGTAGAGCCAGGATCCATTCTGGGACCCGAGCTTCCATGCACAAAGCACCACAGTCCATGTTTGTAGGGCCAGGTTCCGTACTTGGATATGTGACTCCACACATGTATTTTACACCTGAAGAGGTAGGATTCCCACCAGGAGGGAAATGCAAAATCCCTACTTGGAGAACCATGGTTCAGGTTTGAAGGGACACATTTCATACCCGTTCTGTAAGCTTTCATGCTGAGAGAGATAGGCTCTGTGCTGGGAGGCCCAAGGACCTTACAGCGAGCACTCACGTGGAAGGTCGGATTATATATTTAGGTAGAATTAATGCTTCTTAGAAGACCTCAATCAGTCCAGATTTCATTTAGGAGTGTCAGGTTCTACGCTTGGAGATTAAGATTCCATACATGGGTTTTCATTTCCAGATTTGGAGAACAGGTTTCATGTCTCGAATTCTAAGAGAATCCATCTTCAATTTCCTAACTTTTAAAAGTACTCACTCTCTCTCTCTTTTTAAAGGCTTTATTTATTTATTTTTAGACAGAGGGGAAGAGAGGGAGAAAGAGGAGAGAAACATCCATGTGTGGTTGCCTCTCACATGCCCTCAACCAGGGACCTGGCCGCAACCTGGGGCATGTGCCCTAACTGGGAATTGAACTGATGAACCTTTGGTTCACAGGCCAGCACTCAATCCACTGAGCTACACCAGCCAGGGCATAAAAGTATTCTTTCTTAAGATTAATTTGCCTTATAGCATGTCTGAGGGCAAGTTGTTGTACTGACTCAACTTTTCCACCTCCCTTTGCATAGTTACTATTCTCCATTTTATTAAGAATGAATGAATGACACCTTTCCTGAACTTAATTATGGTGTGTTGCACAAGGGTGAAAAAACCTCCAGGGTAGTAATAGGACAACCTAAAATATTGTAGTTAGGGAAGCCTCTTTCTATTCAAGACATTGTAATGCTGCACGAGGGCTATGCATCTTTCTGTCTTACCCATATTTCTGATGAGGGGGAAGCATAGCATAGAAACAAGGTATTTTGGGGTGCCCTGAATTCATGTGTATTGCAGAGTGAAGTGACAGGAGTAATGGCAAATTCTGTTTAATGATCTCGCCACTTCTATCACCTGGTTATAATAAAAAAATGCATGACTACTATGGGAGAGTTCTGTGTGAGCAAAGCAAAGAGGGTTGAAATAGTGAACCCAGCACAGACATTTCACCCAGGCTACACACTCACGGCAAGGCAAGCTGTGCCTTATTCCTTTCTCCCCTTGCTCCCTTTTATCCCTCTCTCCTTTCTTTCTGCTCTTCATTCTCCCTCCATCCCCCTTCCTGTTCTCCCTTCTTCCTTTCCTTTCCTTCCTTCCTTCCTTCCTTCCTTCCTTCCTTCCTTCCTTCCTTCCTTCCTTCCTTCCTTCCTTCCTTCCTTCCCTCCTTCCTTCCTTTTGTCTGTCTTTCTATTCATCTTAGAGTTCACACATCAATATTTGTAGTACATCTCCATTGAGTATTCTGCATTATCTCAAAAAGAAAAGAAGTCCCACATTTATTTTCAATAGATCAACAATGTATCCTTGACCTAGGAAAAAGGTATTGAAAATAAGTAGAGGCACTCTGTATTTCCTTAAACATTCATTCAGACTTATAAATGAAAAACTTTCATCGTTTTGGACAAAGGACTGTTGATATCATAGACTGATATTTAGTTTCTGCTTGGATACAATCTCCTGTTGTTCCTTGGGTTTGGTCATTTGTGTTATGTACTCATTAGATTTAGATTAACTTAATGGAGATATATAGTGAATTCAACTGTAAATAATGCACTTAAAATGATAATAATTGCTTTATATTTTGTAAGCACCACACTTACCAGAGGCTCAATACCTTCTTTTTCTTTTGCTGTTTATCGCCACAAGGTATATTAAACTACACACTCAGTGGTGGAACACTTACTTATCTATAGGATAGAACAAAATATTCTTAAAATGAAATCTAGTATATAATGACTTGAACACTTTACAAAACCAGCTTCTTAAGTTTATATTGGAAACACATCATTTAAAATGTTTAAAGATAATTACATTAAAAGATACGATGTCCCTTGCATAATCTCAAGTAGAGAGAACTAGAAACCAAACTTAAAGTCTGCACAGCCAAAACCAATCCTGAAGCCACTGTGCCTGCCACTGGGTATGCCTAATGCTGGACAGGGACACTATGCCAAGCCCGTGACTCTGTTGGGTCTAGCAGATTATGTCTCTTTGCCACCCCCACGATCTCACCTGAATGGATTCCATTCACAGCCCCATCTTCATGACATTGTCCTCCAAACTGAAATCAGACACAGAATCACTGACAGGAGAAGCCTGTGCTGTGTGCCTGCATCCTAGCTGCAAGGGAAGCTGGGAAAATTTAGCTTCTATTTTTAAAAAATCAAACTTACTGGATGAGAGAGTTCCCAAACATAGAAAGATTGTTCAAAACATCTAGATGTCTAAAACAAATGATAGCCCTGATCGGTGTAGCTCAGTCGGTTGGGTTTTATCCCACAAAGCAAAAGGTCACTGGTTCAATTCCTGGTCAGAACACATGCCTGGGTTGCAGGGTCCATCCCAGGTCAAGGAGTATAGACAAAAAGCAACTGATCATTGTTTCTCTCTCACATCGATGTTTCTCTTTCTCTCTCTTTCTCCCTCTCCTGCCCTTTCTCTAAAAATAAGTACATAAAATCTCTGAAAAGAATGCTACCATGCAAAGTATGTAACTGCCCCATGATTTAAATATAAATATTTTATTTAAACCGGCACATGCCTGAGATTATAACATTCATTGTACTATAATACTTTACTATAATATTGAGACAATTTCCTGTTCCTGTTGAACAAATGATGCATGCTTCTTTTTTAAAAATGCATTTTATTGATTATGCTCTTACAGTTGTCCCATTTTCCCCTCTTCATTCCCCTCCACCCTGCACACCCTCTCCTACCCACATTCCCCCCTTTAGTTCAAGTCCATGTGTCATAAGTTCTTCTATATTTCCCATACTATTCTTACCTTTCCCTGGTCTATTTTCTACCTACCATCTATGCTACTTATTCTCTGTACCTTTTCCCCCTGTCTCCTCCTCCCACTCCCCTGTTGCTAACCCTCCATGTGATCTCCATTTCTGTGATTCTGTTCCCATTGTAGTTGTTTGCTTAGTTTGTTTTTGTTTTTGTTTTAGGTGTGGCTGTTAATAATTGTGAGTTTGCTATCATTTTACTATACCTGTTTTTTAACTTCTTTTTTTTTAGATAAGTCCCTTTAACATTTCACATAGTAAGGGCTGGGTGATGATGAATTCCTTTAACTTGACCTTATCTGGGAAGCACTTGATCTACCCTTCCATTCTAAATGAAAGCTTTGCTGGATAGAGCAATCTTGGATATAGGTCCTTGCCTTTCATGACTTGGAATACTTCTTTCCAGCTCCTTCTTGCCTGTAAGGTCTCTTCTGAGAAATCAGCTGACAGTCTGATGGGAACTCCTTTGTACGTTACTGTCTCCTTATCTCTTGCTGCTTCTAGGATTCTCTCCTTTATTTTAATCTTGGCTAATGTAATTATGATGTGCCTTGGTGTGTTTCTCCTTGGGTCCAACTTGTTTGGGACTCTCTGAGTTTCCTGGACTTCCTGGAAGTTTATTTCCTTTGCCGGATTGAGGAAGTCCTCCTTTATTATTTGTTCAAATAACTTTTCCACTTGTTGCTCTTCCTCTTCCCCTTCTGGTACCCCTGTAATTCAGATGTTTGAACATTTAAAGATGTCCTGGAGGTTCCTAAGCCTCTCCTCATTTTTTTGAATTCTTATTTCTTCATTCTTTTCTGTTTGGTTGTTTCTTTCTTCTTTCTGGTCCACTCCATTGATTTGAGTCCCAGTTTTCTTCCCATCACTACTGGTTCCCTGTGCATTATCCTTCACTTCACTTAGTGTAGCCTTCATTTCTCCATCTAATTTGTGACCAAATTCAACCAATTCTGTGAGCATCCTGATCACCAGTGCTTTGAATTGTGCATCTGATAGGTTGGCTGTCTCTTCATTGCTTAGTTGTATTTGCTCTGGAGCCTTGATCTGTTCTTCCATTTGGGCCTTGTGTGTGTGTGTGTGTGTGTGTGTGTGTCTTGTCAAGTCAGTTACATATGAGGGGCGGAGCTTTAAGTGTTCACCAGGGCAGGGCAACCCAGTCACTGGGTTGTGACACTGTATGTGGGGGAGGTCCAAGAGGGAACAATGGCACTTGCTCTACTCTCTGTCGGACCTCAATCCCTTGCACCACTTCCCCTAAGCAAACTGGGCCTTCTGGTGCTGATTCCCAGGTGGGTGGGCTTGTGTATGTTTTAGAACCCTGTGGGTCTCTCCTGAAAACTCTCCTGTGAGGATGGGAGCCTCTCCTGGCACCTCAATCCCCACAGGTGTTTTCAATCAGTGTTTTGAGGCTTTATTTCCCCCCACTGGAACCCTGGGTTGTACGGTCTGTCTTGCTCCCCAGTTTTACCTGGTTTATCTGTGTGTGAATGTGGGACCTGATCAGCCAGCCACCTTGCATACCATGTCCCGCTTCACAATCACTGCCTCACTGGGTCTGCCCATTGCCACCCCATGCCCAGGGTCTGCCTGCTGCCATCCTGCACACCCAGGGTTTGTCAGCTGCTGCCTTGCGTGCCCAGTGCCACAGCTTTTTTTGCTGAGACCCCTCTCCACCTGGCTGCTGACTCTGCCCCTCCTACTGGTCTGGATGAACGTGTCTATTTTAACTCCTTGGTTGTTGGACTTCCATGCAGTTCAGTTTTCTGTCAGTTCTGGTTGTTATTTTGTTTCTAAATTGTTATTGTCCTTATTTTGGTTGTGTGAGGAGGCACAGTGTGTCTATCTCCATCTTGGCCAGAAGTCCTGATGCATGCTTCTTAATTTACTTTGAATTAATTGCAAAAAGGAATGATAAGGCAACAAATAAATCTTTGAAAATACACGTTCTGTAGTGTTTGGTTTGGAGTTTGCATATTAAAACACACAATGAAAATCAAGGCTTGATGTTTTATTCTTCCATTCTGCATTTGAGAAACTGACTCACTTTTACAAAAATTTAAGAAATGAAGCAAACACCAATTCTACTTTAAGGATGGAAACCCCTTGAGACAATATGATAAACCTGTCAGGTGTCACTAGCCACTGGTTAGGAAACACTGCTTTACTCTTCTCTATGAGGTGCTTGAATTTCCACTATCTGTTGCTTCCTGAATGGGCTGTGACACAGTCACAGTTGGAATGGTAATATCTAACCCCAGACTTGCCCTGTAGCCTGAGGTCCAGCTAGTTAGTTGACTTCATCTTTGGCTACTTGCTGTTGAAATCACATTACATGCTTGAATTGATCAATGAATGGATAGCCAGGGCCATTTTGAGTGGCTGCCTTCCAACCCTCCAAAAATCAAAATAAAAAATGAAATATAAAACTGACCCAAAACAAGAACCAGAGGACTCTTCAGAACAAGAAATCTACACTGGCTCTAGAACGCCCCCCTCAGTCTGGAACTGGAACCCCCTGAACAGCTGTGCTGCAGTGTCAAGTGCAAGAAGGCTCAGGTGAACCCTGTAATAGCTTATCCCATTTGGCTTTTCATTTGCTGGGAATGAAGACTCTTTACACTGACAATGTGTTATTTGCTGAAAGTGCTTATAAATGGCTGCCTGAAACCTTTTAGCTTATTTGTTCATTTAGAAGTGAAACAGTTGGGACCTTATCTTTACTTAATGCATATGGTATTCCGGTTATAACCAGAGACCTTTTAGTTAAGAGAAAGTGACAGCAGCTTTTGCTTTCAACCAACCCATAAAATGAAGATGAGGGAATAGATTAAATACTAGAATAGGAACCTATCCCTTAGCAGCCCTGTAGGAGTTAGAAGCAAAGGCTCCTGCTATTGAATAGATAACCTCTGTGAGGTGATGAATGATACATGTTAGCAAGGATCCCTCCTTAGCTACTCCCTCTCAAAAGGTCCTCAACCCAGAGTGGCCAATACCCGTGGTGGTACAGAGGGTGCCTAGCGAGACTGAGTGGGCTGTACTGGCTTTCCTCACAAAGTCATGTGCCCAGTGTGGGGCTGTGTCTGCCATGCGGGTGGGGCATGCCCCGAGTGTCTCCATCATGCTCTAAGCCTGCCTTGTTCAGGGCTCACCCCAAGTGTTTCTCAAGACTCTACAAAGCCTTACTGGCAAGTCTGACTCATATTGTTCTCTCCATCTCCTCCCATCTCTCCAGTTTCTACTTATCAACTGTACTAATCATTTCGGCACTTGGTCATATGCTGTCTTCCCCTGTTAGTTAATTACTTCATGTGTGTATGTCTTGGCTTCCTTTGAAAGAATTAATCTATTGTTACTGTATTTTGCTCTGATCATTGTATTTTTGAACTATCGTTCTATTGTGCACTGGAATGAGTGGGCATTACTCTCCCAGGACCCTCAGAAAATGTTCCAAGTGGGACACCTGGAATTTCAGACCTCCAAGGGCTGGCTCCTTCCTGAGGCTCCATGAGAGATGATGTGACAGTCCTGTTAGTTTCTTGAAGTAAAATGTGGGGCCCAAGTATAGAAAACATCAGAATTGAGTGGGAAGGACTTCAGACCAAGAGAACACTGGTTTTTGTTCAAACAGAAGGGCTGTGTTTATCCAGGAGAAGGACAAGATGCCAATCTCGTCCTCCTGGGGCACAGGAAGGCAAGATGGCTGTGGTCTGTCCTCTGGCTGAGAAAACTGCTGGTAAAGGAATTAGATAAGGTGATGGCATGTCAAAAGAGCCCTTCTACATCATCTTCAGACCAGAAGCTTGGTTTTTGGAAACTTGACCGCTTTTATACTATCTATTAACTGGCTTGACTTTCTTTCTGCTCTCCCCTAGTATCAACAGCTTGGACGATGCCCACCTGTGCTAAGGGGACCCAGGGAGAGGGCATTCATCAGCGGCCAGGTCAGAGCTTTGCGGAGGGAGCCCTGTACTCTCGAGGGTTGTCTGTCTTGTGCTAACACAGGAGGTGATTCCCTTACTTCCCAACTGACTCTTAGACCCCACGGGAGGAATTCAACCCTCCCGTTGGTGAACGGATAGATGAGGGTCTGAACATAAAACATCTGAGCCAAAAAGTAACTGAACTGCAACAGCAAAAGGCCTTGGAGTTGCCCGTAATGGTTTTCAGATTGTGTTCTTAGAGAAAAGAGATTGCCTAGTGTTTCTTTTATTAAAAAGTTAGGGAATGGATCATTTTTTTCTCAATTTCTGGAACAAAAGGGGAAAGATTAAACATAAGGAAGGACTTCCTGATAATGAAAGGAACAAAGACAACAGAATAGGAAGATGCTTCCCTGAGAGAGTTTAAATTTGGAAGATTTGTACAAAGTTGATATCTTAAAAAGAAGATGAAGGAGGAGAAAAAGGAGGGGATGAAGGAGGGGAGGAGATGGAGGAGGAGGAGGAGGCTGGCACAGACTTGGTGACTGAAGGGTGAAGCTTTCCCCCTCAACTCCTCGTGGAGAGACCAGCAGTCAAGAAGACACATGACTGGCCTCTCGCTAATCCAAACTGTCCTTTCCCTTAAGGGCATAATCTTGAACAAACACTCTTATTTAACCTGTTCTGTTGACAGTAAAGTAAAAATAATAGTAACTGTTTTGATTCTTCGGAAGATTGTTTGGAGGTCAACAGTCAACGAACTGTTTGAGGGAAACCTTTGCACATTGTAGAGTACACTAAAATCAAAGGTGTTATGGGGGCAGGCAGAAAACTATACTTGAACAACAATAAAAAATGTTAAAGTAAAATAAATTGAAAGTGTTATTATTATTACCATTGTTAATTCTTTTATCTTTTTAACCCAGGACTTGTTGCTTCCTTCTCTCTGGCCTCTTAAACATAAATCTCTGTTCCTTCTATCAGTTTCCAAGAATAAGTGGAACCCCAGCACGCAAGCCTCATCTGTATTTACTCAGCTAATTCAGGCAGGTTCAGGCCTGTGTGGGTGGGCAGAGAGGGGTCCGGGTGCACCGGAGAGACAGCCTATCAGGGAGCTGCTTATGTAACAGCGGTGAAATCTGTGAGAGTACACACTGTTGGACATATAGGTGCTGCTTTTTAACCCTCTCATCTCTCAGACACTTCAAGTGAACCTAGATTAAGGGTAATCAGCCATGTAAACAATGGCCTTAGCTGTCAATCTACAAGGAGGGGCAAACATCACTCAGTGCGCTAAAATATCGCTAGAATAATTTGAAAGGATATTTTTTAAAAAATCATAAATCTTCTCATGAAGAGTCCTGAGTGGGGTTGGAATACTCACTCTGATAAGCCACTCAGGCTGAAAGTTTTTATGTACTTACAGCAAGTTTAAGCCTCGGACAGTGCCTGGGACTCCACATTGGAACTCGGTAACCACTTGTTGGCTGACAGACTGAATGAAAGAGTATGCGATTTCTGACTTGAGCCTGAGGCAGGCAATGTTCAGGCCTTTACGGCATCTGGGCCCCAGTGGAGCCACGAGGAAAGTCCAGGAGGGGTGCGTTCCCTGGGGTCTGCAGAGCGGGTCCCAGCCTGACTGGCCAGTGTGCAGGACCCCGAGTGAAAACCCGGGCTCTGTGCTTCCCCCTGCTGGGCCTCCTGGGGACTTGCAAGTCCTCCTGCGGGGAGTTGACCTCAACAAAGACCCTGTCGATGCAGTCCCCCTTTCAGATCCTGCTTCATGAAAAAAATTCAAGAAGTCGCGTCCTCATGCATTGCTTAACAGGGTCCCATTTGGGAGCCGACTTTGAAAGGTTATAAAGATGCTGGACATGTGGCTGCTTTGCTTATTTGCTGGATGACTTTGGACAAGTTACCTGAACTCTGGGCTTTAATGTCCCCCATGTACATGGAAGCCACATGTTCCTGGACTGCTGGCGCCCACCGGTCCCAGTGAGGAGGCCACACTAACATCAGTGCTAGAATGTGTTGAGTGCTTGGCTGCCAGCTGCAGAGCTGCACAATCTCAGAGTCATGCTTTTCATCTCCCCTGTCCTTTCCGAGGCGTGTAGGCAGTCCATCGCCCGTGCCCATGTTCTGCCGACAAGCTGTTTGGGGACAATCCCTGGCTACTGCCATCGCTGTGGTGGCTGGGGTCTGATTTAAAAAACAAAAAGTTTATAAGGACCTTTTCTTATTGACAAAGCTTTAGTGACACATCTTATAATGTATTTTCAAAGGATCATAACTTTTAGGTAGAAAATACAAAAATATGGACATAAAGAAGAGACCTAATTATATAGGCACAGCTTTAGGAAAAGCTTGAGAGCTGACACTGTTGCCACATCCTGCACAAGGCCTCGTCTGTTCCAGTGTCGTTTCTGGCGTGAGGACAGCAGGTGGCAGCAGCATCAAGGCAGCAGCTTCCTGGTAGCAGAAGCTTCCTGGTAGCAGAAGCTTCTGAAGTTTCGAATGGTTCTCAGATGAGAAGGAGCTTTTAGTAAAAACCTAATCTAAAAATCTAAACTCAGCATGAGAACAAAATCAAAACGAGTGAGGAACTGTGCCGTCAGCCTCAGCCAGTGCAGAGCCAGATGGTGTTGCCTGCCTGCCTGCCATCCTCAGAGCCATGGCTTGTCTTTCCGAGGAATTCTGGGCTTTCTGCAGACAGTGGCCAGGAAAGGAACCCGGCTCTGTCTCTCCTTGGATAGTCATGTGACAGGGTCCCATCCTGCTGGGGCTCTCATCATACGTTGAAGCCTGTTGGCCAGGAAAGAAGCTCTGGCCAGGGGCGAACACACTGAAGAGGTCAGCTCAAACTCAGGACAAATTTCTGCATAAAAAAATAGCTTGTGAAAGGAGATTTTGCAGGCAATAAAAATAAATGTAGTACTGATATATACTACAACATGGATGAGCCTCAAAAATATCATGCTACATGAAAGAAGACGGTCCCAAAAGTCCCCATAAAGCATTTATAGGAGGTTGATAATAGGCAAACCTAGGGACAGAAAATGGACTGGTGGTCATCTAGGGCAGTGATTGAGGAATGACTGTAAGGAGTATAAGGTTTCTTTTGGGGGGTGATGAAAATGTTCTAAATTTAGATTATGGTCATGGTTGCCTAACTCAGTAAATATACTAAAAACTATTGAATTGTACCCTTCAAATGGGTAAACTCTATAGAATGTAAATAATTCCAATAAAGCTGTTTCAAAAAGAGATGTAAAAGGGAAAGTATACTAGTAGACTTCTATCACTAATATATTTCAAGTAAAAATAAACCTTAAATAACCATTTAAGGAGAGAGAGAGAGAGAGAGAGAGAGAGAGACTCCAGCTGCCACAGAGAAGAACAGGAGGTTGGTTAGAAATATGACTCAGGTATGCTGGTAAATATTACTTTTTGTTCAGATTGTGATATGATAAAGGCACAATGTGCTTCCTGCTTCAGCCACACACTGTCCATCCCTAAGAAGTACCAATGCACGCACACCGTGAAGAGTGACCGGAGGATGTGGGCTGCCATCACACTCGTTCAGAGATGCTGCTCTTCCTGGAAAGAAAACAGCGTAGGCCCATAGAAAGAGCAAAAGTCTGCAGCCTCACGTACCTGGTTTCAAATCCTGGATCCTCTTTGCTGTGAGGCCATGGATTTTTTATTTTTATACCCACATCTCAAGGTTGAGTAAGAATTCAACACAAAATGTGAAAACGCCTATTCCATAATAAACATGGTTCTTTTCCTAGAATGTTCATCCTTGCCAGCCAAATGACATTTAATCTGCAAATCCAGCTATGTCATGGTTTATTATTATTGCAACTCAAAAGGTGTTCTCTACTGCCCTCCACCTCCACCCACGAATCCATGTTCAATCAGCAATCTTATTATCACTTTTTATAGCAAGGAGAGGACCCTGCGAATTGAAAATTTAGGTCAATAACAGTATGATGTTGGGAAGAATCTGAGTGGGAGAGAACTCCTCCCCCCGGCTACCTAAAGTACGAGACTAGAGCCAGCAACACATGCCTACAATAATACCCTGGATAACACCATACAATGGAAACACCACCAGAACAACAGCTATGCATTCACAAATTCAAGATGTTGTATTCAGAAGCATTTCTAGGAACTATGGAATGTTAGGGTCAAAAATTCAACGTATCAGTCAACATTGTACTTTAAATTCATGCAAAGTTTTAACTATGAGCATCCTAGTAGCTTTGAGAGTAAAATTATACTCTGTTCACAGTGTAATGGGTGAGAAAATGGGCCTGGAAGCCAGGTTCTCATCTCTCAAAACTTGGTTTCACCTCCCGAGAAACTGGCACAGCTACTTCACTTTTCTGTGCCTTAGTTCCTTCATGCATCAACTGAGGAAATAATAGTATCTGTCTTTTTTTTAACAACTTTATTATTTTTTAAAAGATTTTTATTTATTTATTTTTTAGAGAGGGAGGGGAGGGAGAAAGAGAGAGAGAAACATCAATGTGCGGTTGCTGGGGGCCGTGGCTTGCAACCCAGGCATGTGCCCTGACTGGGAATCGAACCTGTGACACTAGTATCTGTCTTACAAGGCTATTGTAAAGGTTCTATGAATTAGTGTAAAGGGTTGGAACAGTGCTTAGCATATCCTAAGCATTCAACAAATCCATTAAGTCAACAAATGTTTATTGAATATAGTTGTGGCTCAACGCATCACTGTTTTAGATGCTGGGAATGCTGAAGTCAACCAAACAGATTACACCCCTGCCCCATTAAGTCTCATGAAGCTTACTTTCTGATGGGAAGATGTATATATATAGCTACAGATTGAATGATGTCCCCCTCCTCCAATTCACATGTGGAAGCACTAACCCCTGATTCGATGGTATTTGGAGTCTCTTGGGGAAGTAATTAAGGTTAGATGAGGTCATGAGGGCGGGGCCGGAACAGGAAGAGGTAGAATAGAAAGGTAGAGGCAGAGAGAGCACTCTCTCTGCCTTGTGAGAACACAGAAGGAAGGTGGCCCTACAGGCCTGAAAGAGAGGCCCCAGGAGAAATCAGTCCTGCATATGTCTTGATCTTGGACTTCTAGCCTCCAGACTGTGAGATACAAATGTCTGTTGTTTAAGCCACCCAGTCTATATTATTCTGTTATATCATCTTGAGCAGACTAATACAGATTTGTATGTAAATACATATTTGAAATAGGAGTCTTACATGGTGGTTTTACTGATGGAAAGAGCCCTATGCTGAACTACAGTGAGAAGCCTGCTTTCCCCTTTTAGCAATGCTAGCCACTCTCCACAGTGGCTTTGGAGGAGCCACTCGATGACTCTCTTCTTAGATTCCTGCCTGTGTAAAATGATGAACTAGATGGTCTCTGAAATATTTGGTTCTGCCCATCTTTGGTTGTAATAACAATTCACCTCCTAGGTACATTACACACACAAATGAGCTAATGCTTGGGGTAGCAGAGAGGGTGTCCTTAGGGTAGACACTGATTATCTGGATTGTCCTTTTCACATGGAAGATTAATTAAATCCCTATATTTGGATTTGGCTTCCTAGTTAGCAATGTTTCCTTCCTGGAAAAGAAATAGTCAGTGTGTGTCAGACAGAACAGCTCCTTCTGATCATTTCCTCCCTCTTCCTTGGCTAATCGTGAGCTCCGACAGTGCGATTCTCCTGGAACCTCTTCCTCCCCAGGTAACAGCCGAGAGAACCAGGCTTGTGTTTTCCCTGAGGTTTTTTGGTAAATGGCTAACATCTCATTGCTTCATTCTCATTTCACTTATTATCTTTACAAAACCTCAAAACTAAAAAACAAACCTGTAAATTGTAACAGCACAAGAAAATAATTTTTAAATTATTCAGGCATTTTGTAAAATTTGATTTTTCTTCTCTCACCTTTGAATACTTTCACTGGGGTGTCTGGGATGTGAAAGATTTACTCAAGTTCTCTTTCTCTTGGGGTCTCCAAATCCTCTGGGCCAGTGACGGCCTCTAGGAATGTATCTAAGGAAGCATTCAATCACTTCTGTTCTTTGGCCTTCGGGCGCCTTCCACTATCTAATACACTACAGGAAACAAGAGTCTTCCTCTGTTAGCTCTGGGGCAATGGGATTGAGGAACAAGCACAAAGAATTCAGAGTGTCAGAGCACATTGTATAATAGAGCTGCCATGTGGCTTGTGATGGCGGAGATATTTTTTCCTGGTGATGAGACTAGAAGGAGCTTCATAAATCTAACAGATGGAGTATATTTTCACTTCTGAACAGTCCACTTTATAATAGATTGTTTCTCAAAAAGGAATTAGAAATGAGATTTTTTTTAAATATAAAAATGCTCCATCTCATTCTTCACATAAATGCAAATGCAAATTACATGTAGAGACTTAGCAGATGGGCAAAAAATTGAAAGAAGTGAAAACCTCCTTTGTTGGCATTCTCACATAAAGGTGGTGGGAGTATACTTTGCTGTATGGAGGAAAATTTGACAGTATCTATCAAATACTATCATGCACAAAGCCTTGGATTCAGTAATTCCTTTTCTAGGAATTCATCCACAGACATTCCAGACATGCACTCAAAGATGTAGGTATACAAGTATTTATTGCAGAACTATTTGTGAAAGAGAAAAGAGACATAAAGGCCCAGGAAGAAGAGTGGCTAAGTAAGTTGGTAAGCTAGAGTATATTCATATAGGGGGGCACTACTCAAGAACAACCTCCACGCTGTGTGGCTAAGGGGGGAAAGGTGCAGAAACATAGGTAATTCCATTCATTTTACATATAGAAATTAGTGGCACAGGTTGCATCGGGGAAGGGAAATTTGAAAACAGTTTTTCATTTATACCCTTATTTTTCACTGCATATTTTTTAACATGTGGATTTTGTATCATTTGTGTTTCATTACATATTTTGAAATTTAATGAAAATTTTAATACCCACTAAAGTGATGCAAAAATATATAGAAATAGTAGCTTATATGCATTAAATTTTGCTGTATGTCCGGCACTGGTTTACTAAACACTTTGCACATATTGTGTGATTTGATTCAACCATAAACTTATAAGGGCGTTACTACTATTACCTCCATTTCACAGAGTAGGGGCGAGTTGTGGTAAAGAGAGACTGAATAACTCACCCATGGATTCCCAACTAGTTGGTGACAGAGCTGAGGTTTGAACTCAGGCAGCCTGGTTCCAGAGACCAGACTCTTAACCACCATATTACACTGTTCCTATATAGTCTCAGGCCTCCAAAAGGAACTCTTAATTATAGTGTAGCCAAAACAAAATTTAGATAACCAATTCAGATCTGCAAGAAATATCTTCTTTTTTTTTCTCTGAATTAACTTAAAACAGATTCCGAGCCCCCATCCTGCATGATTGACAGGAAATGTAATTCAGGCATTATTGGGGTTCTCCCCTTTAAGTGTTATACAAGGTCCTGGGGTCTTACCTGGGACCAAAGACTGGCAGAGACCCTGCTGGTTGTCAGCCCACACTGGTTACCATAGAGATGTCCTCTGACCCAGTTCAACACTCTCCAGAATGTGATCCTACCCATCCTGACCCCCAGCCTGCAAACTTCATTATATTCCAGGGAAATTTTCTCCTTCCCTTTTCCCTCTGCCTTCAAAGACATCAAAATATTCTCTCCAATGAGTTCAGGTTTTATCTAGAGATAGCCAGACCATTCTGCAAAAAAATCTCTAAGGTGAGAAATTACTAAGGGCATATTTAACTTGCTTAGGTCAAAGGAGAAGAGAAAGTATGGGAAGAAGACTAAGAAATTTACATCTAGATAAATTATCCTGCCACAGAGTCAAAGCCGCAGAAAACAAAATACTTTCGGATTGGAATTCACTTTCTTCATCATTTCCCTGCGCAAGGGCTTGACTTGGGTGTTTCTGGAATGATGGCTGTCATCAGTAAACAAAAGGATGTTTTCCATTAGCAGCAGATTTGGACCGAGACATGGGATGGTTAACACCTGCAGTTTGATTGCAAAGGCACACAGAATACACTGTGCAAACGGGTCAAAAACCTGATGAGGAAGTGAGGATAGTTTCCTTTTATACCTTAACAATCCTCAAATAAAATCAGTCACGTTCCCAGCCCCTGTTCAGCTAACCAAGTGCAGAAAAGACAAGATCGGAATCCAAGGAAGGAAGTGTTGGAATCCAGGGGCCTGGCATCAAAGAGAATGGACTTAAATAGAAACCAGGTTGATACCAGAACTTCAGGGTGGTTATAACAGGCAAGGAAAGGGAGATATATGATCTAAGCACAGAATCTTTTGACTGTAGGAGCCTGGGTAAGAGGTCTGCCCCAAATTCCATCTGCCACCAATGAGAACAGAAAGGAAATGGGTAGTGAGAGCCAAGCTGGGAAAGAGTCCAAAATGGGTGTGTCTCCAGTGTGTTTAGTAATCGCATCCAGCTCAGCAAATCTGAGTTTCTTTAGTCTTCAGGCTACTATCCCTCTTAATAAGCAAGAAACGTTTGATCTTAAGCAGTTTCTGGAAACCCAGTTATCCCCAGCCTTTGTCTAAGTTTTGCAGAGGAGAAGGAATGGCTACAGTAGAGGTCATGTTTGCTGGCCAGCTAATTCCTGGCCCTTTGCTCCACCTAGTGGACTTCCGGGATACAGAGGCTCTGAAAGGAGATCAGCGATGAGAAGGGTGTACTTTTGCTGATAAATCTGGACTTTTGTCCATTTCTTTATAGATAATACACTGTTCCACCCCAATCTGTCCTTGGTCATATTGAGTGACCTCCTTCATTTATTTCATTAAAGCCAAATGTGTAGTTGTGAGTTGGCAGAATCTAATGTGTCTCTTTTCTCTTCTTAATATACAAGTAGCGTTATGTGATCAGGAGACCCATGTCAGCACAGAAAAGTATATTTTATTATATCCTCTGGTGGCCAACCTCAAGCAAACTACAACAGGGTCATTTAGTTAAATAATAGCCCACCTACTTTCTAACTCCCTTGGAGGTCCTTTGAGCAATAACTGGTTAAATAGCCATGGGACTTTTTCAAGAAGCTTCACATTGAATTATAAAAGCACATGAAAGAATATTGTAAAGTACAGGAAAGCTAACAGTTTCAGGTACAAAGGGATTCAGAGCTGATTCTTACACAAGATCCGTGTGTGAAGGTAAAGATTAGCACCAGTCTGTGTTTAAGTCATTAGGGTGTACAAAGTGAGTTCAACATTCTACACTTATTGGATAGCCTGCAGTGTTCCTGTCCGTCCCTAGCCCCAAAAATCAATCAAATCATTATTCTTTATTCCTTACCTATAGTTGATATTTAACTGCTGTTATGGGTTGAATTATGTCCTTAAATTTTCATGAGTTCAAGTCCTAACTCCTAGTACCTCACAATCTGACCTTATTTGAAGACAGGGTCTTCACACAGGTAACCAAGTTAAAGTGAGGTCTTTAGAGTGGGCCCTAATCTGAATGACTAGTGTCCTTATAGAAAAGGGAAATTTGGACACAGAGACAAACACACAGAAACGAAGAATACCAGGTGAAGGTGAAGGTGGCCACTACAAGCCAAGCAGAGGGGCCTGGGACAGAATCCTTCTCTCACGGCCCTCAGAAGGAACCAGCCCTGTGACCATCTTGATCTTGGACTTCTGGCCTCCAGGACTGCCAGGCAATAAACTTCTGTTGTCTCAGCCACCCAGGCACTTTGTTACAGCAGCCCTAGCAACCTAATACATTGGCCTTTGGCAAATGGATAAGAAGCTCTCTACAAATCACCATCACCATCATCATCATCATCATCATCATCATCATCATCACCATCCATAAAATGCTAGAGTTGAAAGGCATCTCAGAAAATATATTGCTCAACTCTCTGGTTTTGAAATAAAGTGCCTAAGGTCACACAGCAAGTTGGTGGCTTAGTCACCCTTTCAGCTCAACCTTCAGCATACATGGTCTATCGTAGTCAGCCAGCTATTTCAAAAATGGTGGCAAAATCAGACTATTATGATGACTAGATCCAAAACTTTGTTGGAAAGAATTTCCTGGGCAACAGTATGCAAACATTGACTCTTTCTAAGTGTTTTCTCATGGAAGCATGTGCTAAACAGAGAATTAATTGCTGGCTAGATGCCAGTTGGAAGATTGATACCCAGTGGAACTGTGAGGTAACTTAACCTCTGGCTGGGCCTATAGGATCCACCATCCCTCTAGGCAGGCACTTGGTGGGTGTAATGGTCTGGCTCTGGCTGGAGGGCTGTCCCTATCCTCTGGCTGGAGGATGATTCACCAGAGTGACTTCATCACCTGTGGGTCAGAAGGTTCAGATGAGCAGGGTGGGGGCTGGGAGATCAGAGCCTGAGTATTCATAAGAGCGTGGAGATGTTAAAATAGTAAACACGCTATTGATTAAAGTACACAAGTAATTACTAGAAACCCCAAACCAGCTATCACTTACGATTATGGAGATCTGATCTAATATCAGACAGAAAGCCCAGTTTCAACTCTGCAGCAGAGGCCTTTGAAGAGTGTCCAGAAGTAATTGGCATTTAATCAATGCAGTCATTACCACGGCACATGGCTCCTGCGGCTTCAGGCACCCCCTCCTTGCAGCCACTGACCTGCAAAAGGGAGAAAATGTCTGTGCAGTTTCACCACTGACAACATTTGATTCACAGTCCCAGACCAGGTCCAAGTGGAAAATGTTAACATTTTTATATTTGAGAAATACAGGTTCACTGTCTGTAAGAATTCAATCTATATTGGTAGTTGTAGAAACACTTCCGGGTGTTTACCATTTAAAGAGGCCCAATCAGCATTAATTTTGATAGACAGGAAGGTAAATGCTACAGCAGGCTGCCAGGCATTTGCTTTTCATCTTATCTTCTTTAAACCTTCCATGAAACATTGGGAAGAATATGACTGCTTTCTCACTCCCTGAGATATGGAAAGAGCATGTGCTACTTATAACTTAGGGACAAAGAAGTATTGACCCTGCTCTTGGTTTTGCTTCAAAAAAGGGTTACCAGTTGGGTAGCAAACTGGGTTCTGATGGGAGAATATGCTTCTCGTGGAGGGTAGACACTAGTCTTAGGCCTGTATCCTCTCTCCTTTTCCTGGTAAGAATTCATAGTTTGCTTGCACCCACCTTGTAAAAGGAAACTAGGAGGAAGAGAAGACTCCCTTTCCCCTCTCAGCATCTTACAAGTCCTGAACGCATGACCAATGAGAGGAAGTGAGGAGAAAAAAATACGCTTGCTCTCAAGGAGCCACAAAATATTTACTTAGACAATGGAGGTCGATTTCAGTGCTTTTGAAAGGGTACTCCCAAATTACCCTCTTCAGAATGATCTAAGAGCTTGTCAACAACGCGATTGCCAGACCTCTGTGTGTGCTCTAAAGGGGAAGTGATGGGAATGGGACCTTGGAATGTGTGTCGTTACCAAGTGTCTCCAGGAAAGTGTCTCCAGCACCAAGTGTCTCCAGCACCATCTCAGCGGTGCTGCGCTCCAAGGCTCAATTTCTTCTCTCTCTACACTTGCCCTCTTGGTTTTATCCAGTCTAATGAGGTTTAAGTGTTTTTATATGCAAATAGCTCTCAAATTAACATCTGCAGCCCACACCTTTCCCCCAAATTCCAGAATTCTATATCTAACTGCCTGATTGATGCCTAAAAGACATTTTCAAAAATTAACTCCTCAGTTTTCTCTCTGAACTTGTTCTTTCTCATCTCAGTAAATGGCAGCACAATTGCCCCCAAAACCTTGGAGTCATTCTTGATTCTGTCCTTGGCATCTTCCTCACTCCCTCTCACACTCACATCCAATCCCTTAGAGCTCTTTCAAAATATACCCTGCATGTTCCTCTGTTCCCTGGGCTACTTCAATAGCCTTCTGTTTGGTTTCTCTGCTTACTTTCTGTATCAGTCAGAGTTCAGCTGAAATGTCATGACAGAGGCTTTCCAGCTACTTGAAGCAGAAAAGGATTGAATGCAGGTGTGGTAGATGGACGCTACAACCACCCTTCCCATCCCACATACCATTTTGCAATGTGACTTTGCCACAACTCCCAAAAAGAAATGGAGTCTATTTTTTCCTTTGAATCTGGGTCAGTCCTCTGATTAACTTTGACAAATGGAACGAGGCAGTGATGCTGAGTGATCCCCAGACCTAGCCGTATGAGGCTTTTGCAGTTTCCATGTTCACCCTCTTGAAAGGCATCCTTCATATAAGGCAGCTCAGGCTAGATTAGTGAGTGATGAGAGACCACATGGAGAGAGAGGGCTCAGAGTTTTAGGCACCCCATCCAAGATCCAAGAGAGGTGAGGGAGGCCATCTAGGACCTTCAGGCCTAGCATAGCTGACAACTAAATGCAATTACATTGTGTGAGCCCAGGTGAGATCAGCAGGAGTGCTCAGCCAACCTAAGTTTGGAGGGATGTTCATTACATAGCAACAGATAACTGAAATGTTAGTGAAGTTAGGGCTTGCAAAACTTTTGGAGGGTTTAGAGGTAGGCTCTAGGCTAGGCCTCCAGCAGTGACTCCCAGAACACCGCAGAACCGGCCTGCTGGAGAACTGCTACTTCTGCTATAATCCAGAAACTAAGGATCAGGAAGCCATCATCCATTTTTTAGGTCTAAAAACACACTACCTTAGCCATGATCTGGCCATCAGGAAGTCACTACAAGATCTGTTGGCTGCAGAGCCATACCACAGTCATTTTACATTAGCAAATGTGTAATTAATGTGCTATTACCACCTTTCCCACCACTTGTTAGTTCTGAATTCAAGACTTGCAAAAAACAAATTATATCTGTACCTCTAGCTTCAAAAGAGTCTGGGAAATCTAATCTTAGCTTTTTAGTCTATGCACTGCTGAAAGGCACAGAAAAAATGATTTTAAAATATGTTTTGATAAGCCCTAGAAATCTAATATACAGTACAATGAATATAGACAACAATATTATACTATAATTATAGAATGCAATAAATATCACTATAATGGCAATCTTATTATAATACGTAGTTAATATATATTAAGTTTAATATGTATTAAACATTGTACATCTTAAATTTACACAATGTTATATGTCACATTTAAATATTTTTTTTTGCTGTTATAGCATCTAAAATCATACCTTCACATGAGATGCTCCTTGAATATTTGTTAAATGACTGAACTAAAGCTTGACAAAGGAAAGTTAAAATTCAGAGATGATCGTCTCTGGTTAGCCCAGACTATGACATTTTGCACGCCTAGTACCCTGGTTCTGTCATTCTCCTTTATGCCTGTATCCTGGAGTATCATGAAAGATTTAGAATTCAAGGTTTTTTCAGCCCAGTACTCACCATCTTTACTATCACTGTGCAACCATCTTGAGTCAAGCACTTCTGGTATTTTTTTTTCTTTCGTAATAAATTTTCATTTAAAAGGTGAATGTGGGAGGATAGGAAGTTCCTGAAGGGCAAGCTCCTCAGTCTTTCCTGCTCCCCATGGCTTTGGCCACCATCTCTCTCGGAAGGCTTGTTCTCCAGGACACCGACAGCTTGATTTCTCTGGGTAACATCATGCGAAGGAAATTAGCTCAGTATGTCTTCTACTGAATTCCATCTGTAGCTCAGTGTTTTAAGGTGTTTGTGAACAAGGCTACAGAGCAATTTGATAAGACAAGGCAATGTTCCAGTCTCTGAGAATATTTCTCCCCTCCCAGAACATTTTTAAATACCACTGAACAGCCTGAAAATCTACCCACCCATGAGCAATCTCCTGCAACATACAGAAAGCTTTTCAGGTGTCACAATCTACAATAGGAGGTGGTTCCTTTGGGTAGAAAGATTATGGCAAGGATAAAGAGACAGAAAGCAAACTGTTTCAATATTCTGGGTACAGTTTTCCCCAAGTGAATCATTCCCATGTGCCTACTCTTACCACGGGCCCCTTTCCAGAGGAAGTGGGCTGTGTGAATGGAGGTGCAGAGACGCATTCTGATGGGCGAACTTCAGTGGTGCCCGTATTTGGCAGATCCAATTAATCTTTAGATATATAGCAGCCACTCTTCTGTAAGTCTCAAGAGGCAAAATTTGAATATGGATTTGGTACCTGTTTTTGCTTCCCATAATCTTGTTATGAAGATTTAGTAGTGCTCGTTTGAGGCAAGGCTGCTTCTGAAATTCTATATAAATTCATTTTAAATATTTTATTTATTTATTTTTAGAGAGAGGGGAAAGGAGGGAGAAAGAGAGGGAGAGAAATATTAGTGTGTGGTTGCCTCTTGAGTGCCTCCCACTGGGGACCTGGCCCACAACCCAGGCACATGCCCTGACTGGGAATCGAACTGGTGACTCTTTGGTTCACTGGGCAGCACTCCATCCACTGAGCCACACCAGCCAGGGCAATATAAACTCCTTTTAAATAAAAGCTTACAAGGAAGGCTGAGACTAGAGCACTTTGCAAAGGTGATCATTTAATTCACTTTTTATTTGAGACATACAGAAAGTTTAAAGAACAGGCATTTATTCTTCAGTGAAATTTTCTTGCTTGTAAGAGAAAAATCTGGACTAGTGAGAAAGACTTCAGTTCCAGAAAGAAGTGCAGCAAAGCTGGAAATTAAGAGTTTTGCATAGCTTTTTAAATTTCTCCATAGTGTAAAAGACTAGCATTTTTATTATTTATAAGCATACCACATCTCCCTTATTGAAAATAGAGATGCTATTGCCACCGTCTTAAAACAAAAATCAGCTAAAGTCTACTAGGGAAAGATGTATACAGGGAGCTTGTTAATGGCAAAGTTAACTTTGTTTGGATGGAAGACACCTACGTTGGAAAATAAAAAGAGCACATAGTCATTAAGCTAATTCATCCTGGCCCCTCCAAATCTCAGAGTGGTGTCATTTACTAGCCAGATGACCGTTGGGCATATTCTTTATAATAATAGGATTTACCTCTTAGAGTTGGCACGTGTAAAGCTGGTAGAACAGTGTTGGCATACAATAAACCCTCAATAACTGTTAGCTCACTTTCTCCTGTCTCCTCAGCAGAATGTTATCTCTGCATGAGAGCACAGCTTTTGTCTTACTCAGTTCTGCGTCCTCAGCTTCTATTTTTCCTACAGCAGGCATTACATAAAGATATGTTGAATGGATTAATTAATGAGAGTAGTTAATCTTCGGGGTTGAAAGTGAAAGAGAATTAGCCCTAAATTGCATATCTAGTGAGAGAAAAACAGGCTTTGGGTTAGGGTAGGTTAGGGAGGGAGCAAAGAACCCTAAAGTAAGATGAGAAGGCCCACATTCAAGTTTAAATTTTTCTAGCTCTCCGAGTGTAAAGACTATGGATTTCTTTCTTAATTTGTAAAATGGGAATAACTTCCAAGGTTATTCTGAGGACTAAATTAAGGTGTATGTGAAAGCTCATAAGAAACTATAAAGGGATATACAAAGACATGATATTAATTTTTATCTCAGTAAGTTTATCCATTGGATGACAATAAAATGATTCTATGAGAGTCTTGGAAGAAAGTACTTCCAAGTACTTTCTTCCAAGTTACTTAGTTAAATCTTTAGCTAAAGATTTAAGTACTAAAAATACTCAACCCCAGAGGTACCACAGACATAGACTAATTTTTTCCATCTGTGCAGTTTAGGGTAGATTTGGCATACACTCAATACCAGGCAAGAAAGAAACTATGGTTTAGGCTGCTTTTAAAGTTTAAAAAAAGGCAGAGAAGGAAACCATTTCTTTTTATAAGCATAAATGTTAAAATAGAGAAAGCCTTCATCAAGTAATGCATCGCCAGAGCAAGGCTATTTAATACATATCCTCCTACCTTTCCCCACTCCCCATTTATGTTCTAATTAGTTAGATGTTTTATATATAATGATTTATGTATTATGGTCACTTCCTCTTTATCGAGAAAAGACAAACAGATCATTCTTTATCAGCCACATGTGACTCAGAGGTCAAAAGAGCAGTTGTTTGTGGGATTCTATCTCTAGATTAATAATATTTAAAGACCTGGTTTTCAGAGCCAGGGATTATTGTAAACATTATGGCTTTAAGATTAGGCCTCACCCAAGATACTTCTACAGAGTGTGAGTTTGAGGTTGAGAGACTAACTTGAGGGAAAAAAAATAAAAGGGAAAAAAAAGCCATAGTGAGTGAACTGATGACTCACTGTCCCTTCCTTGAACTCCAGGAATGACAAGATGGAAGAGGCAAAAAAAAAAAAAAAAAAAAAAAAAGGCAGTGCCCCACTGCAGACCAGATGTTTCATGAAAGACAACAAATTCAGGGAACTGACAAATCTATATATGTTCTCAGGGTAAAGGCAATACATATAATTTTCATGATCAAGTTGTTAAGTATATCAAAGATAGGAAACTAAACTTGATTACACTTTACCATCAAAGTTGTCATAGTAAATCTGATCATTTTAGAAGTACTCTCCTGCTTAAAAACTATAGTAACTCTACATTGCTACTGGATCAAGTCTAAACTTACAATGGCATAGAATATTCTTTTTTTTAAATTAATATATTTTTTGAAAGAGAAGGGAAGGGAAGGAGAAAGAGAAGGAGAGAAACATCAATATGTGGTTGCCTCTCATGTACCCCATACTGGAGACTGGGCCTGCAACCCAGGCATTTACCCTGACTGGGAATCGAACCAGTGACTCTTTGGTTTGCAGGTTGGTGCTCAATTCACTGAGCCACACCAGCTAGAGCCAATGGCATAGAATATTGTTTATAACAAGATCCCAAACTTTCTTGATAGCTTTATCTTCTGATTTATTCTTTTTTAAATTATACTTTACTGATTATGCTATTACAATTGTCCTGAATTTTCCCCCTTTGCTACTCTCCACCTACACTGCCCACTCCCTCATGCAATCCCCTCACCATTGTTCATGTCCATGGGTCATGGTATAAATTCTTTGGCTACTCTATTTCTTACACTGTACCTTACATCCCCATGGCTCTTCTGTAATTATTTGTACTTCTTAATCCCGTCACCTCTTCACTCATTCTCCTCCACCACCTTCCCATTTGGTAACCATCAAAATGTTCTTGGTACCCATGATTCTGTCTCTGTTTTTCTTGTTTGCTTAGTTTATTTTTTAGTTTCAATTGTTGATAGATAATGTATTTTTTGCCAATTTATTGTTCCTAGTTTTGATTCTCTCCTTTTTCTTAAATAAGTCCCTTTAACATTTCATATAATAATGGGTTGGTGATGATGAACTCCTTTAGTTTTATCATGTCTGTGAAGCACTTTATCTGCCCTTCAATTCTAAATGTTAGTTTTGCTGGGTAGAACAATCTTAGCTATAGGTCCTTGTGTTTCAAGACTTTGAATATTTCTTGCCAGTCCCTTCTAGCCTACAAAATTTCTTTTGAGAAACCAGCTGACAGTCTTTGGGAATTCCCCTGTAGGTAACTAACTGCTTTTCTCTTGCTTTTAAAGATTCTTCCTTTATTTTTAACCTTTGGCATTTTAATTATGATGTGTCTTAGAGTGGGCCTCTTTGCATCCATCTTGTTTGGGACTCTTTGTGGTTCCTGGACTTGCATGTCTAGTTCCTTCACCAGGTTAGGGAAGTTTTCTTTCATTATTTTTTCAAATAGATTTCCAATTTCTTTTTTTTTTATTTTATTTATTTATTTTTTAGAGAGGGAAGGGAGGGAGATAGAGAGAGAGAGAGAGAGAGAGAGAGAGAGAAACATCAATGTGCGGTTGCTGGGGGTTATGGCCTGCAACCCAGGAATGTACCCTGGCTGGGAATCGAACCTGGGACACTTTGGTTCCCAGCCCACGCTCAATCCACTGAGCTATGCCAGCCAGGGCTGATTTCCAATTTCTTGCTCTTACTGTTCTCCTCCTGGCACTCCTACGATGCAAATGTTGGGCTTCTTGAGGCTGCTTATACTATCTTCATTTTTTTTTATTCTTTTTTCTTCTTGTTGGTCTTATTGGTTGCCTTTTGCTTCCTTATATTCTAAATCATTGATTTGATTCTCAGCTTCATCCACTCTGCTTTTGTTTCCCTGTAAATTGTTCTCTATTTCAATTAGTGTATCCCTCATTTCTGACTGGATCTTTTTTATGCTGTTGAGGTCCTTACTAAGTTCCTTGAGCATCCTTATAACCAGTGTTTTGAACTCTGCATCTGATTGATTGTTTATGTCCATTTTGTTTTGCTCTGTTTCTGGAATTTTGATCTGTTCTTTCATTTGGGTCATGTTTCTTTGTCTCCTCCTCTTGGCAGCCTCCCTGTGTTTGTTCCTATGTATCAAGAAGAGCTGCTTTCAGTCCATGTCTTGGTAGTGTGGCCTAATGTAGTAAGTGTCCTGGAGGGTCCAGTGGCACACCTTCCCCTATCACCCAACCTGAGTCCTTGAGGTGTGCCCTTCTTGTACACCCTCCTCTTGTAGTTGAACCTTGGTTGCTGTTGGCAGATCAATGGGAGGAATTTACCCAGGCCAGTCAGCTACAAGGGCTGGTTGTGACCACTGACCACCAACCTCTGCCCTCCATAGAGGATCAGCTGTGCAGGGGCATGGTGGTGGTGGTGCTCTGATGTGGTCTGTAGCTGTCCATTGGGTGCACTAGCCCCAGGATTTCCCAGGAGGTAGTCCAGGTCAGCCCCCACCTGTGTTTTGCCCAGGGAACCCTGACTGAACTATAAAGCAATCTGAGTTGGCTGCTACTTGTGCTGGGATTGGAGATATCCAGGCAGAGCCAAACTGTGAATCTAAGCTGGCTCTGCTACTTTTGGGCCTGGGGTCACTAAAGCCAGCTGTTTCTTGTTTGATAGCTTGTAGGAAGTTGTGAAGTGTGAGCCAAGGCCAGCTATTCCTATGGAAAAGCAGCTTGGGTGGGGTGGAGTCTCTGGGGATCTCCAAGGTGGGTCAAATAGTGTTAGACTGCTTGATGGAGTCTCAAATATGGCACCAGCTTAACAGCTCTGTGGGGGGAGGGTCTAGAAAAGGCACAATGTCTTCTGCTCACCTTGATGGTAGACACTTCAGTTTCTCCCTGATACCACTGGTGCCTTTCAAGCTGCTACCACAGAGCTGGAGCTCAGAGGGAGTAAGTCTGAGCAGGTGATTCCGTGTGTGGGTTCTTTAAGAGGAACTGTTTGGGGCTCCAGCAGTTTCTTCCACCAACTCAATCCCTGCTGGTTTTTGCAGCCCAGAGTTGTAGGGACTTATCTTCCTGCCACTGGAATCCTGGGCTGGGGGGCCTGATGTGGGGCTGGAACTTCTCACTCCTGAGATATCCTTCCACCCAATTTTTTTGAAAGACTATTTATTTATCCCTAGAGAGAGGGATAGGGAAGGAGAGAAACATAATTGCGGCTGCCTTTCGTGCGCCTCCCACCAGGGACCCAGCCTGCAACCCAGGCATGTGCCCTGACTGGTAATTGAACCGGCGGCCCCTTGGTTCGCAGGGCAGCACTCAATCCACTGAGCCACATCAGCCAGGAGTCCCTTCCAAAATTTTAATCACCACATGTGGGTGTGGGACCAGCCCATTCCACATCTGCACGCCTCCTACCAGTCTGGATGGATGTGGTTTCTTTAATTCTGTAGTTGCCAGACTTCCATTCAAGTCAATCTTGTTCTGAGTGGTGATTATTCTATATTTTAGTTATAATTTTGATGTGGTTGTATAAAGAGGCGAGCCATGTCTGCCTACACTATTGTCCTGACCAGAAGTCTAATTTATTCTCATTACATATCTTGGAAGGGTTAGGGGACCACTTGTAATTTACCAAATAAGTCAGCTACTTTAAAACTCTGGTCCATTTCTTTACACTGTTTTCTCGTGCCAGGACTCTCATCCCAGCTGGCAAACCCCTAACGGTGCTTCAAAGCCTGGCTCAAGTATCATTTCTTCTCTGTAGTTTTCTCAACTCCCACTCTTCTACTACACAGGATGAGTTCTTTCATCTATGGAGTCATTGAACTTTAAGCATGCCTTTGCTAAGTCACTTAACCTGATACATTAGAGATTCTGTTCTCTCCTCAACCTAATGTGTATACAATGAAGGCAAGTGTGAGCCTGCCATTGTGCAATTCTTGGTATACCACAGGAGTATAATACAGGTTCATTGAATTGAATCAAACACTAGAAGAGAACCAAAACATAAATGGATATTCTAGTCCTAGAAATTATGCCAGGACTAGAAAGTGTATGCCAAATTCATTCACATATGTGATTTTGCTTTTGGTCTTTGGACCAGAGAAGAATGTAACTTGCTTTTATTAAAAAAGTGTCATGAATATGCTTCCCTAGATAAAATATTATGAATGCATTTTAGGCTTAGAATTGTCCTTCCCATAACCCATTTTGCCAAAAGGTAGCTGGGTAATTTGAAATATTCTCCAGCTGGAGTGGAATCACACTTGGGACTTGCTTCAGTCGGGGCACCTCTGTCTTGCTTTTGCTCTTCCAAGAGCCCCACAGTCAACTGGGCAGGAGCAGAACGGAAAACAGATGAACCCTGGTGAGTATAAAATTTTCCACATTCTCTACTTTAGCATTAAGCTTTCTTTGCTAATTGAACAGGTTAACTGAAGCAGTATATAATGTAGTATTAATTTATATTTTAAAATTTGATCTATTATGCCATCTTGTTTCAGAAATTCTTTAAGAAACCTTAAAGAAAAACATCTCAAATCGAAAACCAAAGTGTTCCACTCATCCCTTTGGTTCTTTTTGTTTCTTTTCTATCAGTGCAGATGATTAGTATGAAAGACTTTTGAGAAAGTTTCCCAGGCACTAGTAGCAGCATTTCCTGGAGCATCTTTTATCTCGGTTTACATCAAATGTTTCTGTCAATGTCCACGGGTCACTTTTACTCTGAGACCCAGTGTGAGTTTGCTCCATCTTAAAATCCGTCATTGAGGCCCTCGCCTAGGGAGCAGAACATGGCAGTGGTTATCCCACACGTATTCGGGCTAAATAAAACCAGGGTTGAGGAACATCTGAAGTCGCTCAGGAGCAGCAGCATTAAGATGAATAGCAGCTCTGGAGTCAGTTTGTCTGTCTGAGTTTGAATCTGGACAGTTATGTGAATCTGGACAAACCACTGCCCCTCTCTGTGCCTCACCTGCCTTATCAGTAAAGAAGGAATGATAACTGCATACCTCTTACTGAATCAGTAAATTAAATGGGTAAAGCATTTACAACAGTGTCTGGCACATGGTAAGCACTCAATCAGTGTTAGCTCTTATATTCTATGTGTTTATATTTTTACATAAGAAAAGTGGGTACAATAAAAAAAACTAAAGGAAGGCTGGTCATTTTCAGGATAAAACTTTATTTACAAAACTGCAACTCAGTCTGTTTCAGTATCACTGTTGACAAAATGTCTATGGCAGAGACATTAGCTGAGGCGATACATTGATTTTAGCTATACATAAAACCAGAATCTCACCCTATCCCCTGCTTCCTGTTTCTGTGTGGTTCCGAGTACAGCTTAAAAAAGAACAAATTCTCTTTACAATGTACAATGGCTTAAACAAACCACCTCTCTAGCTTCTGGGTTTTTTTTTTTCCTATTTAATGGTTGGGACTGAGACTACTCATCTAAAATTTGCTATTTACAGAGAAAGCCCTAGAGAAGAACAAAGGCAGAGGTTCAGTTTCTCTGGCTTTCATAATACAATATCCATATGATTTTAGAAGGTAAATAAATAATATTGGTAAACAGTATATATTGATAATTTTCTGATAAATTCATTTATTTAACATATTGAAGAATCAAGAGGATGATTCCTCCATACATTTAAAAATTCATTATATTTCTTGACTCACAAAGTATTGTTCCATATTAAAGTAGTTATCACCAAAATAACATATGATAACTAGTACCTATGGAAACTTATTAGCTTGTTTTTTAAAATTCTCTGTTAAGCTTTAATTCCAGGTTGAGCATCACATATATATGCATGGTTATATGCATGAACTTATGTGTGGGTACTAATGCCCCTTATTCAGGAATGTAAAATAATGGTACCTGGCAACTAGTTTAAGAAAAACTTCCCTACATTGGGAGGTAGCTGAGTGACATGTGAAAAAAGATTGTCTCCTATCTAAATGTAAGAATACACCTGTTATTGGGTAGAGGAATAGAAAGAGGAAGAAGAAGTATAATAGAAGAAAAGAACTACATTGGCTCAGATTAAACTCAGGTAATTAATTTAAGACAGCAAATAAATAAATCAACAAATGACCAATTTTTGTTTTCCAAAAAAAGAAATCACTGGAAAATCCTTACTAACAATTTTAAAGTTGATCCATTAAGACATATTTTAAATAGTAAAACGTTTGACTATTTTGTCTGTCATAATTCTATTCATCTAATACACTCCTCTGCTGAGATATCGAACACATCTTCATCCGTGCTCTCTTCTATCTCTGGCAAGTTGCCCCAAAGTAGGAAGTTAACGCCTGGAAATAAAAGTTTATAAAATTATTTGGTGCTCACTACGGTTAGATGAAACCTTTCATGTTAACATTCTTCTATTAAACCATAGTGTTAGCAGTAAAGAGGAAAGCTATGAAAGAATGTACCACAAATAAAATTATATAATATTATTTATATAGCGCACAAATATTCTTAAAACCCTTTAAAGCAAGGACTTGAATCCTAGAATCTTGCAAAAAGACCTCAGGAGTCCATTTACTCAAACCCTTCCACCAGCTACATTATGCCATGATAACTTTACAGTGATACGTTTTTCAAATCTATTTTAATGATTTTTGAGAATGGAGAGCTCACAAAATCCTTTCAGATTAAGTGTCTCTTTGGAGGGTTCAGGGAAAAGACCTGAATAAATCTCCTCATCTCCTCAACAAACATGGAAATAGCTGGTACCTTTTTTCTGACAATAAAAAAAGAAAAAGCAAGGTTCGGGAGCCAGTTATAATATACATAATCCTTAATGTACGTGAATTTTAGTCTAGAGGCTGTGAAGATAGAACTGTAAACTTTAGATCAGGTAGTAGGAGTCCATATAATAAACAAAACAATCTAAACCCTCATTGTGAATGCACAGTCAGATTTCATATTTCAAAGAATCTAGCACTGGTGTTAATATATAGAATAAGACCACATATATGGTAAAGAATAAGATGGTTTATTCTGGGCAGGTACTATATTATAACTCGAAAGCACTAAATTGAAAAAAATTAACCTTTAGACAAGCCAGTGAAGTCCGATAAGAAAGCGAATCTCAAGCTGTCCAGGTGGCAGTGTGGGCACAGGGAGGATGCAGCAAGTCCAGACACTCACTCCACACGTACTGAGATTGTGGCCCATGGTGGAATGGAGTAAGCCAGGATTTGGAGAACTGGTCTGAATTCAGTTTCCACCTCCTACTTACCAGGACACCATGGGTGTTTTTACTACTTTTATTACAGATGCATGCAACCACAGACTATATATGTTATTGTTTTGTGTATATAAATTTTTACAATATGCTAGTATTGTATATTTTCTAATTTGCTTTTTCATTAAAGATATTTTTGAGATCTACCTATGTCCATATGTGCAGATTTAGCTCATTTCCTTTAATTTCCATAGAGTATTTCACTGTGTGAATGAAAAAAAATCACATATATTGCAAGTATGACCCATCACTCATCCTTTCCTCTAATTGCCCATTTTAAACAGGTGCCCAAGGAGACATGTACAAGAACGTGCACTGCTGCATTGTGGGAACAATCAACTGTCTCTCTTGGTTGAGATACTGGGATCTAATCAGGCAAGAAGTTAGCAACTATTTTAGTGTATAGAAGACTATCATATTATTTTCTGCAATTTTTGTGCGTGTTTGAATTGTTTATAATAAAAAACACCTTTTTCCCAAGAATAAATGGTGTTTTGCTTCTGGTAATAAGCATTGAATGTAATGGACAATTAGAATCCATAAAGGCCTATGGAGAGCTGAAACAAATGTGCCTTTGAGGGCATTTGCCAAACCCAGTGACTCTGAATTGAGGTTCCCCAAGATTCCTCAGAAAGTTTAGGAAGTCAGGTCTACATGTGTAGGTTAGCCTAGAACATAGGCTTCTTGGGGCCCTTTTAGTCTAAACACTCTAGAATTTTATATAGCTTGTGTTTGTATTCCTTTGATGCTGCTGATTCAGGTGTGTCAAGGACAGTTCCAACAGCTATGAGAAACCCTGTTTTATAGCAAATGTCCAGAAAATCCTGCTTTAAATCATAATATTAGGGAGAAGTTTGATATTCTTGGAGTCAATACACAGAGACATGAGTAGCTCAGCACAATTGGTTCAAAGAAGAAAAAATAAACGAAGAGATTGGATCTGACAGAAGCAGCACCTTCCTCTCTCTGTTGAGAAGGGAGGAAGGAAATCCTGTGATACATCTGTTTCTCATGGATTAGATTCAATGCAAATGGGAGAATGTTAGGCTTTTATCTTTGAAAAACTGACCAATATTAAAAAGTAAATCAAAATTGAAAAATATCCACCTTATATTTTAAATTACATGAAGCAGGGAAAATGTCAAAGCAGAAACTTCCTTTAATGTGTCCCCTGAGCAGCACAAATATAAAGCTAGAAACCTAAATTAGAAGACTGTATCTCACCTAGGGAAGTTCAGGTAAGTCCTTGCTCAAAAATAATGTCCTTCTTAACATACTAGAGCCTTAAATTAAGAACCACACCCTCCTGAGAGCCACAATTAAATGCCAGGTGATTAAAAAAAAAAAATCAGAGTCTCTAAAAACCCAAGCATAATTGGAGGGTTTAAAGACCCTGACAACCTCGTTTACAATTTGTGATATTTTTTTTAGTCTGCGAAGGCAAATCATACTTTTAAAAAAAGAATATATTTTAAGTTCTGAAAAAGACTAAAACATGTATTAAAAAACCTGAGTGCTGGTGCCAACTTGGACTGTCCATAAAGTTCTTTAAACTTGCTCTATAAACTTTAATTCGCATTTAAAAAGTCCCACTAAATGCCAACTTCATCTGCTGCATCAATAGGTATCAGACATTGAGAACATGTGTTCTGTAACAAAACTGAATGACTCCAGACAATATAAAATGTATTGTTTAAATATATTTTAAGAATTGGTTGTATATTTTCCTACTAAATAAGTAGTATAACACATTGGTATTAAATATTTCCTTTGACTAAAATTCCATCATAATTTATTAATATAGATGTCAAAATGTCCACTTTTATCCTGAAGCAATATACCCAACACAGAAGTTACCTAGCCATCTCTCCTCTCAACTCCCCGTGGCCCCAGGCTCCCCATCATCCTTTTTTTACACACACACTTGACCATTAAACCTAAAATCTTCCAAAATTCTCTGGGGTCATAATATGTATCAAGGCAGCGATTTAGAGCAATTAAAATGATAATTTAAAAAGGCCCAAGAAATCCAGCCAAGTTTGAGGCTCTTAAATGCAATGATCAAAATAGAAATGGCAATGAATTTTGGCTAGCAGTGTCCATAAGTGTATGTTTGGGATAATATGATTGATGTTTCACTTTAGTGGATCCAATGAAGGTAAGAAGGTCTCAGAGGGAACCTTAAAATGATCTACTGGGATTTCCACTTAGATAGTGATAGACAAATGTTAGAGGAATGTCTGAGTCAATTGTTCCTTACCGGTAGAGTCTAGTCTGTTAATACTATAAACTGCCTGGCTGTGAAACATCCAGAAGTGTCCGTTGTTACAGGAAAGCAGGCAGGAACAACATGGAACAATCACGTGATAACCTACAATGTTCCCACTAAAAAAGAAAGTAAATAGTTAGGTGCCGTGTAATACCTGGCCATGTAAGCCTTCTATGTGTTAATATAAATAGATAATATAAAGATCCATATTTCCTCCTAATATCCTCCATTGCTGGGATCTTACGGATGCAAGTTACTCTAGCAGTGATTACAGTTCTATTGTCAAGTGGGAAAACAGTCTTGAAGTGAGATAATACTAACACATCTCTATTTCTTTGCTAGCATTATTTTACGCGTTTTCCCTTCAGAAGCTAGCTTCTAGATGGCATAAAGTTGTGATTTGTTCTGTAAAGCACCCCAAATTGATGTGTTGTCACACAAAATATATTAGATAAATTCAGATCTGTGGGTAAAAGGTTTTTGCTATCCCCAGGACGGTGGCAAGTTGGGTTCTTATATGTCCCAGTTCCATTCCAGCACCTAAACACTGTTTCAACAGATGGAGGAACAGGAAGACAGCCCAAGCCCCTGTAAACCAAATATGAGCTGGCTGTTCTAATTTTATCTTCAGTGTTTTTGAGGGAATTCAGAAAAAAAGCAAACGCACAGCCTCTAGAGAAAGTTGCAAAAGCTTTTACTGTCTTCAGGATTATGCATCTGATTAAAAGTACCTTACTCTTCCACAGATTTTCCCCCTATCTGGTTACTATTAAATGGAGTGAATATACAGGGAATGTTTTAGTTAGCACTGTTTTTTTAAAATGACAACATGACCTGCTTACACCTTGAGTTGTAAAAATCTTATTATTTCTCACCCAGTGAGATGTGGGAGTCAGTCATTTTTGTGAGGCTCTATAAAAATACCATGTGAAAGGTAGCAGTCCACCTAAAATATGTCTTCTAATCTTAATCTGATTGAAAGGCAAACAAATGAAAACAAAAGTTGTTTTTGAACTTTAAATTCTATGGCTTTAATTACTACCCTTATTCATTCATTCATTCAACTAATGTTTATTGACTTTGTATTCTGTGTTAGGTACTATTCTAAATGCTAGGAATATAGTGGTGGACAAAGTTTTTGCTCTCATGGAGCTAATATTCTAGTAGGGACATGTCAAATCATTTTGCTCCCTTCTTAAAACCCCTTCAGTGGTTTCTCATTGGCCAAAAATGAAAACAGTAAACTGCTTCATACCAAGGTCTAGATCTGCATTGTCCAAATGTGGCTATTGAGCCCTTGAAACTTGGCTAGTCTGAAATGAAATGTGCTGTTAAGAATAACACATATACTAGATCTGAAAGACGAAGAATAAAAAAATAGAATGTAAAATATTTCATTAATTACACATTGAAATAACAGTATTTTGGTTATATTGGGTTAAATAAAATACATAATTAAAATTATTTCACCTGTTTCTTCTTACTTTTAAAAATGGGGTTACTAGAGCCCTGGCTGGTGTGGCTCAGTGGGTTGAGTGCTGGCCTACAAACCAAAGGGTTACTGGTTCAAATCCCAGGCCAGGGCATATGCCTGGGTTGCCGGCCAGGTCTCCAGTAGGGGGTGCATGAGAGGCAACCACACATTGATGTTTCTCTCCCTCTTTCTCCCTCCCTTTCCATCTCTAAAAATAAATAAAATCTTTAAAAAGATAGATAAAATGGGGTTACTGGAAATTTTTAAATTCCAGCTGCAATTTGCATATTTCTGCTGGACAGCGCTGCTCTAGATTATCTGTGTTTTGACTCCATCTCTAATCTACTCCTACTGCTCTCCCCAGGTGTTCACAGTGTCTTTACCACACTGCCATCATCTTTCTATTCCTTGAACATTTTAAGATTTTTCTTGCCTTGGGTTCTGTGTCTAGAACATTCTTTCTCTGTCTCCTTCTCATCCTTTAGGATTCAACTCTTGTTACCCTCTGTGGGAAGTCTTCCCTGATCATGCTATCAAAAATAGCTCTTACCCAGTCCCCCAACCTCTGTGATTCTGTCATTATTATTACTTCCTTTGGAGCACTTCTTAGCCTATTCAATGTCTCATTTATTTAAATACCTTATTGACTAATTGTGTTCCTATTAAAATATGTTCAAAGACCAGTGTCTTTGTTTTATTTCCTGTTGTCTTTCCAGCCCCTATAACAATGACTAGCACCTGGTAGGAGGACTTCATTATACAATTTGAATTAATGAATAAAATTAAATAGTCATTAGCATGAAAGAAGAGTTTGCTAATTTAAATTGTTTGGATTACAATTTATAATCCAAACCCCATTTAAATGAGAAAATCTAAACTACTCTTTAAAATGGGATTTACAACACTCACATTTACCTCTCAGAAAAGACCTGGCTCTTCTAGCTCAGTGGGTTGTGAGCAGGCCTGTGAACCAAAGGGTCATGGGTTTGATTCCTGGTCAGAGCATGTGCCTGGGTTGTAGACCAGGTTTCCAGGTTGGGGCTTGCGAGAGGCAACCACACATTGATGTTTTGCTCCCTTTTTCTCCTTTCCTTCCCCTCTGTCTAAAAATCAATCAATAAATCAAGTCTTAAAAAAAGATAATAGTAATAGCTTTGATCTGTGTGGCAATTTATGGATTATGAAGCCTTTTAACATTCATAATTCATTTGATCTTTACAAGTCTATAAGGCAAACACCAAAGATATTTTAATTTCTATCTTAAGAAGACAGTTCCTATCTTCTCAAGTTTATCTTAAGAAATAAATTAAATAAGGAAACAGTTCCAGAGGTTTAGAGGTTTAGGGAGTTTATTCAAGATCACATAGAGAGTAAGGGTAGGGTCAGGGCTCAAACCTGATTTTTATAACTGTAAATCCAAGTGTCTTGTCCCTCTAAAGTATACTGCTTTTTTTTTTCCTAAAAATTCAAGCAGATATCTGTCAATGAATTTTTCTTAATTGTAAACTTATTTACAAATTTAAAGTGTCACAAGACCCTTTAAAAAATAGCTCTAAGTAACAAATGGTTTTCCAATGGCTCTTTGCACAGGTTATAACCAGAGCTTGATGCAGCTCACTGAACCTTTGTGTCTGCTCTGGTGTCAACATCCCTCTCCCAAACCCAGGGCTATGTAGAATATTGCCATAAGTACCATTTTAAACACGCGATGTCCTTCAGTTTACATTTGCAGATTTCAGTAAAATAGCATCTTCCAATTAAGTCCACTGTGCTGGAGAGGAGAAAGTGTAGAGATAGTCAAGTACACTTTTTTAAAATGGTAAAACACATACAACGTAAGATTTACTAACTTAACTATTTTTAATGTACAGTTGAGAACTGTTAAATGTATTTGCATTGTTGTACAACAAGTCTCCTGACCCTTTTCATCTTGTAAAATGAAAAATCTATACCCACTAAACAATTCCCAATTACTTTCTTCCCCTGGCCCCTGACAATCGTCATTCTATGTCCTGTTTCTGTGACTTGGACCGCTTCAGATACCACATACAAGTAGAATCATGCAGTATTTGTCTTTTTGAGACTGGCTTATTTTCACTTAGCATAATGTCCTCAAGGTTCTACCATATTATATAGCATGTAACAGGACATCCTTCCTTTTTAAGCCTGAATAATATTTCATTGTAGGCATATAACTCATTTTGTTTATTCATTCACCCATTGATGGATATTTGGGTTGCTTCCACTGCTTGGTTATTGTGGAGAATGCTGCTAAGAACATGGATGTGCAAATATCTTTCTTAGGTCCCGCACTGAATTCTTTTGGACATATACACAGAAATGGGGTTGCTGGATCATATGGTAATTCTATTTTCAATTTTTTGAGGAACTGTGATGCTTTTCCATAGCAGCAGCTCCATTTTACACTCCCATCAACAGTGTACATGGGTTCCAGTTTTTCCATATCCTTGCTAGCGAATATTCTTTTGATTGTGATTTAGTATGGATTTTGGACACCCAAAGAGCTAAAAGAGAGTCTGAAGTAGAACTATAGTATATTTTGTAAGAGTCAGTTAATATTTGTGAGCTCGCCATATGAGAAACCTCTTGTGTTCATCAATTCACACACATTAATCCATACTATTATAACCTCTACAACAAAGTGAAGACAATAGGAAAGACTTGACTCTATTCTAAACTCTGGTCTAACCTCTAACAATGGACATATCTGAGCCCTCCTTATGACTGTCTTATTTCTTATCACTATTGTAAAGAGGAATGGGTTAATATTTTAGTCATAGCACCTTTTTAATAGTAGGTTCCAGATTTATTGTCTAGTGCATTTTTTTGCAACACACACATACACACTTAATATTAACATACTTATTGTTGCAATATGTGGCTTTGTCATTAGTCATGCCTACACTTGAACCAATGCAGAAAAGATTTCAAAGGAGGAAGCGTTCTAAGCTTTCACTATATTGAAATTTTTAAAAAGTTTTTATCATAATGAAATTCATTTTAAAGTATTATGACTCTTAGCTGCCTCCTCTGGCTTCCGTCCAAAGAATAGTTATTCACTCATATTTTGGATAATTACTCTTTCACTGATAAAGATTCAATAAAGAGCTAAATCTTGAAAAGCATGTAAGGGCTATGTTGATTATGGAAAGAGAAATTACCTTTGAGAACTAGAAAAAGGTATATTTGAGTAAAATAAAAGTTATCTTTCCAAATAGAAAGCAAATTCTTAAAAACTCTACCACTCTACCAAAAGTGGGTAGTGACTAAAAACAAAATTTAAAAAGACTGAATTACAGAAGTGATTGCGTGATATCCAAAATAGGCTTTATAGGAGACAAGGATTATTTTAGGGCTGTCTCTATTTCATCCCATACAAATATAATCTCTCATTCAGAAATAGATGTTTGAGAAAAGAATACTGGATTATATGAACAATCTGATTGAGCAGGCCAATTGCCAATAACAGTAGAAAACTATGAATTTTTTGGTGTAAAACTATGGGTGAAAACGGAAAACCTGACCTCTCTAACAGTACAGGAAAGCTTCCCTGAATTTCTCTGGAGTCTAGGTCGTGGCCTGAATCCAGTGAGATAGGACAATTGGGTAAGGCTTAGCGCCAGGGATCCAATTTAAGGGATGTGGTCACGTGACCAGAAGCATTACATCAGGACTGACCACTCTGGCTAAACCACAGACTTTGTCCAGACAGTCTGCCCACTTAGTTATACTCCAAGGGGTTCATCAGACTGGTGGGAGTGGTTGGAACACCAAAATAATGATCTCCTTGTTGACTCCCCGAGGTCCAAGCCATCAAATCTTCCCATTTAGTTAAAGGCTACGGTTGCCCGCCGCTAGCATGACTTACTTGGTAGGAGGGATGTCTGTAGAGAAAAGGTCTATTTCAGTATCAGCCAGCAAAACAGCCTTCATTCCCCTAGAGCTGAGCGCTTGTTTACAGAACTTGCAATACAGGATGGACACGTACCGGTCCTTGAAACTACAACTGCTGGTAGACATGGTGTCCCAGGAAGGATGAGGGGTGGGATTTTGAAAATGGAAACGAGGGCGAGACCCCTCCTAATTTGATTCCCCAGGCTAAAAATACACTTGCGAAGCCCCAAGCTTTTCTAAGCCCTGAAATTGGGAAGGAAAGGAGTTCTTTTCTGTTTGCCCCTGGAAGGGTAATAGTAATATTAACTGAGCAGGAGCAGGAGAGCAGCAGTAATTCTGGCTTTCCCTTTAACTCTCCGGGAAGGGAGTGGAGATTGAGATGGGGAGGGCCAGTCTGCAACTAGCTTCGGAAGCCTCTCTACCGTTTTCCCTCCCTCCCATCTACTCTAACTCCCGCCCCTTTAGCAATTCCCTAAGCGTATCCAGTAAAATCTCTTTTAAAACTTCTTTCGTAAGCCCCTCCCTCGGAGAACTGGCATTTGTTTCTGTCGGATCGCAGACTAAATCTCCCTACCCACGCCTCCTTTTTGGAAATCTTTCTCCTCTCCCCAGGATTCCGAGCTCGTCCCGAGCTCTTCCCACCGGGACGATCCCTGCTTCTCTTCAGTCCTCCCGCGACCCTTCTCGGCTCCGCTCCTTCGTCGGATCCCGCTACACTTATCTCCCGGCAGCCCTCAGCCTTCCGAGTGCCGGCTCTCGCGTCCCCCTCCCCCCGGTTCTCCCTCGTGCCCCCAGCCTTCCCCGCAGGTCTCTCCCGGAGCGGCCGCTCGAGAACGTGCGGTGGAGGTGGTGGGGCGGGGCGGAGGTCGCTTTTGGGGGGCTCAGTCGGCGTCGGTATCTCTGTCACTTAACACGTCGTTTTTTGCCCCCTTCTTCCGCTCTCTCTGCTTTTCAAACCGTCAGTTTGAATTTCCAGCGCCGCGCAGCGATTGGGAGAGCTAGAATTCGCCCACGTCCCACATTGGAAGGCTCGGGAGCCCCTGAAGAGATCTTAGTGGTGAGAAGACCGTACGCCCCGCCCCAGTAACGGTGCCGAGATCAGTTGGACTTTCTGGTTGGCCTAGTACGGCTCTGCCGCTATTTTCATTGGCGGATTCCGTGAGGTTTGGGCGGGTCCTCCCCGTGAGAGAGGCAAGACGCCCTTCGCGCTTCTTATTGGAAGGCGTTCTACAGTCCACACTGGTCTCTACTCTCTATTGGCCAAAATTCTCCGCAACGCCCCTCCTCTCACCCCTGTCCAATTGGTGGTACCTTTTCTCAAGAATTTGTGTTTGGTTGTTGGTTCCCACTTAATCCCGCCCATTCATTCTACTTTAGGGTTTGGCCATCGGGGGAGGAGCTTACTCCGAGACTGCGCCTCTGTAGTGCTAGTCACGCCTCGAAGTTTAGCCAGTCCCTCCTCCTCGTTCCTGGACTCTCGGGATCCGCTATTCCTATTGGCTATAGGCCCCATCGGTCAATAGCATGCGGGCGGTGATTGGCAAAGGGGTGGGCTCCGCTTCCCGGCGGGGTCCTGCGGAGTTGGCTGAGGCTCCTGAGGGGACTAGGGGACCAATCTGCGTAGGAGCGGGTGGTGGGGAAGAGAACTCTAAGTGGAAAGCTGAGCCTGGGGCCTGGGACCCGTCGCGTCAGAGCCAGGTAAAGGCTCCCTTCCTCTCCCCTTTCTTCTTCCCGGCCGCGGGGCTGCAGCCCCGACCGAACAAACCTGGGCTGGGGCGGAAAGGAGAGGGCGCGGATGCTGCTTGCTGCATCGCTTTAGCGGTGACGCCTGGAATTCCTCAAACCCCCCCTCCTTCGCAATCCTTCAGAACCATTCCCTTGAGACCCCGTGCAAAACTCCGGGTACAGCCCGTAATAGTTGTCAGGACTGCATCTCTCTCTGCCCTTCACCGTACAGCTTGGGGCTCTGCCTTGGCTCACACTCCGCCGCGCAGCCCGCACCCAGCCCCCTCCCCAAGTCCTCTGCACTCGGGCAGCCTTGGTCCAACTTGGGACATCCCTCCTTGGCATCACCCGAAACCACGGGCTGCCCTTTAACCCGGTCTCCAAGCCCTGGCGGACAGCTGGGTTACAGCTCTGGACCCAGGATGGGTGTTCCGCACTGCTTCCGGGGATCGTCCCGGGTCCCAGCCCCTGGCCCTCCTGGAATGGCTCCGGTTCGCACTCCGGTTCCCAGACGCATAATATGGGTCCCCAAAGTTGCTAACATCCCTGCGTTCCATGTAACATCGCGGCCCTCGGTAGTTTATTAACGCCCCCTCCACCTTTAAGGTAATCGTCCCTTTGCCCTTTCCCCGTCTTACATCGTGTGCGGCAGTTCTAGCTACCCCAGGTTCCCCTGTAGCCTCAGGACCCCACCTCTCCTCCCGATCCTGCTTCCTGCCGGCTCAAAACACCTCGCCGTCTCTGCTCCTTTTTCCAGTCTCCGTGCGGCCCTTTTTCCGGGAGTGGGCAGTGGGAGACACCGGCGGGAGCCTCCTCCTCCCGGCACAGAGAGGAGGGAAAGGGGAGGCCAAGGAGTGAATGGGGCAGCTGCGGCACGCCGGGGAGCGAGGCGCCGGGCTCTGCTCTCCCGCCGGCTTTCCTCCCGCCTCCTGGGCCAGAGCTGGGGCGGGATCTCCTCGGGCACCTCCTGGTGCGAGGAGTTGGGACTGCGACTCTCAACGACCCCCCCCCCCCCCAACACACCCAGGATTGGGTGCGGTATCTGGGATCTCTGGGCTTGGGTGACAAAAAATTTTGGGCATAGCATTTAGAGTCACTCTCATCCCTTGCCTTGGAGCAGGAGACGGTTGCCTTCCTCCTCCCGCCTCCCGGTTTTCCCGACTCCGACCCTCGCCTCTAACCCGTTTCCTGCTTCTGCCGACCACATTGTTTTCCTGGTTGTGTCCCGTGCCGAGCAGGCTTTTTCCTGCAGATCCCCCCCCCCCCCCCCCAACATTTTGCTGCCAAGAGAAGCTAGTAACCAAAAACAAAACAACTGGGAGGAGGGGCAGGAGGGGAAGAAAAGTTGTGCCCGGGTGGCTTGTCCCTCCCCGGCTTTGATCCCCTTTGATGTCCAGGGAGTTGCCCCGCCGGGGGTCAGGGGCCGAGTCGGAGCCTGGCCAGTGAGGGCACCCTACGGCTGGCCGCTGCCCAGCGCTGACGGGGCTCCAGAGGCCCGCCGAGGTGCCGCAGTCCCCACCCGGAGCCCCGCGTTCCCGCCGCAGTCCCCACCCGAAGCCAGCGCGGGCGGCTGCTCCAAAGTGTTGTCTTTCAGCCTTAAAACAAAATCCAGAGGGAGCTTCCCCACGTCGCAGCGCCGATCTCTCCCGCCTGGGTGGCGTTTCTCGGAGATGAATGGGCCGTGGCCAGGGTAGGAACGCTGTGCCCTACCCCACCCCTGCAGCGATTAGGATCTGGGCCACGGCTGATCGCCCCCTCCCCTTTTCCCTGCATTTACAGGCAAGTGAACCGGAGCAAACGACTTCCGATCCAGTCCGTGCTGCTGCGGCTCCCGTTTGGGATTTGATTTGCGGCATCTTGGAGCCAGTGCAACAAAAAACCGCGAAGCACGCCCAACCCTCCCCCGGCACCCCGATAGGCACCCACTCCCTCCCGAGGACACAGCTGGGCGCGTCCACACCCCCGCACCCTCCACACCATGTTGTGCGGAAGGACTTGCACTCCCAGCTTGTGTCGTTGATGTCAGACCCCAGGCCAGCCTCCTGGCCCTGCAGTTCTCCCGGCTAATGCTGAGCCTGCTGCTCCGGCTCTAGCACAGGAACCAGCTGCCGCGCCCGGCCCCAGCACCCACCGGCTGCATGTGCCCGCCGTAGCCGCCTGCCCAGCCCGCAGCCCGCGCTCCCTGGAGCGCTGGAGACCACCGCGGGAGCCCCTTCTGCCCTGGGGAGAAGCGGTCTTGGAGGTATTGATTTCGGTGGTTGGATTTTTCTCGTGGATCTATCAATTAACAATTCGAATTTGGAAGAAAGAAGGAAAACATGACGTCTCCAGCCAAATTCAAAAAGGATAAGGAGATCATAGCAGAGTACGATACTCAGGTCAAAGGTAAGGGCTGGGAAAAATAGCATTATGCATAGGCTTTTTGGACCATTGAGGCATGTATTTCCACCCTGATTTTCAGGAGATTCATTTCTTTGGGTGGAGCAGGTGGGGCAGGCTGACCTCAGAGGTGGTTTCATAGGTGGGTCTGAGCCTCTGAGGGACAGGCAGTGCCAGGGGCTACAGGCTCAGGAAAGGGATTTTCTGAGTCAGCTTTAGGGTTTGTTTCTGTAGGGCTGGCTATTATTTTGTCAGCCCTTTCCCCCAAGCTGGATAGGGTGGGGGGAGGGGCTGGAGGTTCTTGGTGAGAGAAAGGCGGCAATTTGCCTCTGGTTGTCTGAGTCAGGTTCCTTGAAGGACTACTGAAATCTGACAGGTGTTAGGGAATTTATTCCGGAGGTCGAAGAGTCCACACAGAGAAAGGTAACCTTGAGAATATGTACCTTTTGGAGAGCCCTGGGAGAGATGGTTTTTTTTTTCTGATGCACTATATCCAGACAAGACATTTGTGGTGGCATTCAACACAAACTCTGTAGCTACTTTAGGTGAACCTTGTGCCAGCTTGGTCTCTGGTTGCCCTGCATTCCGCCAGCCATCAGGGAACAGGGAGGATAAGGTCTCTCACACCCGGTCTCCGCCCTCACCTAAACGTGAATGGAGTTGGGATGTTAGGGTTGCTGGTTGATGCTGATCCTGGAGGATGGGAAGACATTATTGTTTAACCCTTCTGCATGGTCATTCTCTGATCCAGAATACATGCTTTTAACAACCCACTTACCTTTGCAAAAATGTGAAGGGTAAAGCATAAATGTGGGGATGGAGAAACTAAAGGACCTGTCTTCACATTCAGTGGACTGCCTGACTTGGCATGTGAATCAAAGCCCCTTTCCAGATAGTCTTTTTTAAAACCAGCAGTTCTACTAGAAGGGGTTCCTGCCTGTTTAAGAGCCCCAGCATGTGTTTGTGCAAGGCCAATGACTGGGAAGAGCCATGTGGCTCTAGCCTCTTGAGACCTCCTCAGCTGGGGAGTGGGAGAGGTGGGTGGCCTTGACTGTTACACCACATGGTTGGAGCTCTGGGTTTTCCTTTGTTTCAGAGTACAGAGGGAGGGGCCCCTCCTTTCCCTGCACCAATGCTAGGAGACCTTTTCCTATCATAGAAGACTTGGGAAGGGCCATGTTTCCCCTCTAATGATTATCTGGGGTAGGGGCAGAGTTAGAGTTTGAAATGGGCAGCTGTCTTATCTCTTAGAAGGTTGGAAGGTAGTTTGAAGTACCTATTGTGCCTGTGGGATCTTTTTAATGTCATCAGCTTGGTCAGTGCTGGAGGTGCCGGGGGACCTTTGATCCACTTGGCTGCAAATATTGGTGGGTTTCTCACAGAAGATGGAGAAGTTGACTGATTGATACCTTCAGTTGAACTGGGCTTGGGAGAGGTGTGGTTGTGAGTTATAATTGAGGTCTTGGCCTCTTGTCACTGTTCATAATCCAGGCCTGTTTTTGTAAACAATAGGCCACTACCTCCGTGTCCTGTCCAGATGCACTGCATTCTGCTCCTGGAAGCCCCCCCACCTCCCATTGCAGTTTTAACCAGATATGGCATTCTTCTTCTTCTTTTTCTTTTTTTAACACATCCTATTCTTAATTGTTGCTATAGGAAGTGTGAATAACTTTGACTTTCCCAGATTCTCTCCAGTAGCACGCCATTTGACTAAGTGCAAAATAATTTTACATGTTCATTTTTTGGAAGGTTCAGGGGCTAATACGTGTTAATAGGACTATACCTGTCAATTCCTTAATGGTGAAGGATTTCTCACGAGTGTCTCAAAATTAAACACTTTGTATATTTACAAACACTGGTCATTGAGGTAGTTGGCTACTTGGGATTTCTCTTTCACCTTGCCACAGCACGGGGCTGTTTTGCTTTGCTCTGATATTTTCCCATTGACACTGTTCATAGATTGTATAGGTGGCTGAGTATGATGTCTTACTCAGAGAAGGTGCCCAATAAATGTTTATGAAACTGAATGGTTTAGACCCTCATTTATAGCTGAGGAGAGTACAGAAAAATTAAGAGTCTTGTTCAAGGTCATGCAGCTAGGCGGTGGAAGATCTGAAACTAGAAGCAGGTTACCAACTCCCAATTCTTTATTCTGTTCTATTCTGTTCTATTCTATTCTATTCTATTCATGTTTATTATGAAACATTATCTGACCACAGTAGAGGGAAAAATTCCTTAGAAAGCTAAAATTTATCAACGAATAATAGTAGTAATATGATAATAAAAGATTACATTTTGGGTGCTCATTATATTCCAGCCTGCCCCAAGTGTTTTATAAGTATTGTCTTATTTAATTCTCATATCAACATAATTCTCATTTTGTATTTGTTGCATGAAGAAACAGGCTTAGGGAGGGTAAGAAGCCACCCCTCCCCGCCAAGGTCACATAGCAGATTGACTTCATTGCTTTATTCATCAACTACAGAGTGGCTTCTCTGTGTTCTGGGAGTGGTGATGTAGCAGTCAAAAAGACAAAATCCCCTTCCACTTGGAGCTTACATTTTAGAGCCCATGGTCTCTGCAAAAGAGCATAGACCTAGGAGACAAAGGACTTGGGTTGGGTTAGCTTTGCTCCTCCATTAGCTGGAAGCCCTTGTCAGAATTATGACTTTCACCTTTTTATGTGTTACCTGGGGTTCATAGCATTGCTAGTCTTCTCTTACAGATGCCAAGATAACAAAGAAAATTGCTGTTTTGTTCTAGTGGTTAAGAGCACAAATTTTTTTGAGTCTAAGGGATCCAGGTTTAAATCTCAGTTCTGCCACTTGTGTGCCTTTCAACCTTGGGCCAGTTACGGGACTTGTTTGAGTCTCAGTTTCCTAATCTGGAAAATAATGTGCTTTTGCTAAGGTAGTTGTTAGGATTCAATGAGGTAGTACGTAAAAATCACTTAGCATAGTATCTGGCACTTGTAAGTGCTCAATGGTAGCACAGTCTGCTTCTCTGTTAGCTAACCTTCCCTCTTGCTGACCTGTAAGGTTGTGTTGCCTATTCATTCCCAAAATGCCAGTTGTTAAATGATAGGAAACAAATCTAGGAATGAAACTGAAGTTCTAGTAAATTTCTCCAGTAATAGTGAATGTATCTTGGGCCAGTCACTTAAACCCTCTAGACCAGAGATTTTCAGCCTTTTTCATCCCATGGCATACATAAACTAAGTACTAAAATTTTGTGGCACACCAAAAAAATTTTTTTTTTTTTTGCTGATCTGACAAAAAGAATAGGTATGATTTTGATTCATTCACACTGGACAGCTACTGTTGTGTTGGCTGTTGTCATTTTTTTATTTGACTGCTTAAGTAAGGGAAAAGGGGTCAGTGGCCCTGACTAAATAGTCAGGTATTGATTTAGGTTTTAAAAATTCTTGCAGCACACTGGTCGAAAATCGCCGCTGTAGACCTGTGAAATGAACAGGTAAACTGTCTGATCACTGGCTGGTATTCTCTATGTGTCCGACCAGAGCCCTAGGTCCTGCTCTTCAGTCAGGTGGCTTGAATCAAGAGGACTCTAAATGGACTTTGTGGGTTCCTGTCTGTCCCGTGGTTTTTTTCCTCCCTTTAAACCACCTGCTTGCATGTGCCCTGAAGGACTTTTGAGGCTGCAGACTCAACCCTACGCCATGTGGTTTTATGAGGAGCTTTGCCTGCTTTGTAGCTGCCTTCTTCAAAACCACCATTGTTTCTGGTTTGTGGGTGTTCAGATTCCTTCGAAAGTTCATGCTTCTCAATGTCTGACTTGACAGCAATGATATTCTTAGTGCTTATACATGGCTCTTTTCCATTTACAAAGCTCTTTCATATACATTAATCTCTAGAAATTCCTGACAACCCTGGTCAGATTCATGGTCATAACCTAAGGCCTTTTGGCCTCTACCCTGTTTGCTTCTTTTGGAATGGGTGCAGTGGAAGGTAAGGTACGTGGTTGCCAGAGGCGATCATCTGAGTGATATTTAGGTGGGTTCATATCACTGCATACAGTCCCAGCTATTGTCTTGTCTTTATTCAAGTCCCCTTTTCCTTTACCCTTTCCATGCCTTGAGTTTTTGTAGTCAGTCCCCAGGAAAGCTTGAGATTGACAGTTTATTCAAGTATTCCAGGAGGAATGATCTGAAACAGAACGGCCCTGTGTGCTGAGCAGTCAAATTCTCTTTTTGCAGAACATTAGGGGTCTTGTCTTTTTTTTTTTTTTTTTTTTTTTAAGTGTCTAAGAAGAATGGTGGGTGTGCACCAGAGCTGAGAAGTGAAATTTTTTAATTTCCATCTGGAGCATTTTGATAGAAAAGCCTCAGGCCTTTGCCTGGAACAGTTTAACCCTTGCAGGACCTGTTCAGAGCAGGGGGTGAAATTTAAAACTCTAGACATATTGTGTGTGCACATGCATTTGGGAATGTGGATTGCTGGTGTTTAAACAACTTGTTCCCTTGGGAGGTCTGAGCAATTCTTCACTCATGCCAACAAAGGTCTTCTCTGAAGCTTTTTTCCTCCCAGCCCCCACCCCCCAAGGGAGCTTTAAATATAATCAGTTTGCGAAAAGCTGCAGTAAAATATCTCATTGGAATCCCCAAGCAGATGCTATCATTTTCCTGTGAGATGATTGAAGGCTCCTCTTCCTTTGCTCAGGGAAAATAGAACTCTGCAGTCAGGTGAACTCCTGGCAGAAAACGAAGCTCTTGGAAAAATTCAGGTATTTTGTATCTCAGAGTTGAAGGACCCTGGAGGAAGGAGGTAGGCAAGGCGCTGGGGATGCTGTGTGCTGTACAAAGCAGCAATGATTAGAAACGGTGTTTTGAGGAGTCCTCAGCTTTTCCAACTTTAGGTATTCTTTTGGAAAATGGGAATGAAACTGAAATTTCCTTTGGAGAAGTCCATCAGGTTGTTAGCTATGGCCAGCTACATTGACAAACACCACACAGGAGGAAAGCCTGGACAAGCCCTGATCATTTCTCTGCTCTGAAGTCTGAAGTTTGCAGAATCTGACCTGGCCCTGATACGTAGAGTCCACACCCTTTAAAATCGGCAGGTGCCCAGCCCCTGACTCATAAACTCCCACTGTTCGCTCCAGATACATGTGGGCTGGCGTGGCACCTGTAAGGCACCTGTTCAGAAGACAGGTTTTCTTCATGGGGAAATGCTTACCTTATACTCTAGACCTCTGAGGGCTTTGTTAGGAAAATATAATGTCATGTTGCAAGGAAAAAGACAGTATGTAGACTGCTAATAAAATTCAAGTGAACAATTTTAATCTGGTGTCAGCTATTGAATTGGCCTTTTGGGGAATCTGGGAAAGTTACTTCAGAAGTTGTTTGTTTCAAATATAAATAATGAGAGCACTTAAAAAGGTTTTTTTCAAGTGACAAAAAGGACACCTTTATTGATTTCTACAATAATATGTAGATGCTTTCATGTCTCTCTCTCTAATTGTATTGACAAAATATACCACATAAAATTTAGCATCTTAATCGTTCTTACACTCAGTGGCATTTAGTACATACACACTGTTTTCCAATTGTCACTACCAGCTTTCATTTGGCGAAGTTGAAACTCTGTACCCGTGGAACAATAAGCCTCTACCACGACCCCCCCAGCCCCCCAGGCTCTGTTTGACTACTTTAGGAACCTCATAAAAGTGGAGCCATACAATATTTGTCTTTTTGTGACCAGCTAATTTCACTTACTATAAGATCTTCAAGGTTTATTCATGTAGCATTTATCAGAATTTCCTTTCTTTTTTTTAAGACCATTGCATATATAGAATACATTTTGTTTTTTCTTTCATTTGTCCATGGACACCTGGGTTGCTACCACCTTTTGGGAATTGCAATAATGTTGTTATGAACATGGGTATATCCCTATTTTTAAAAAATGTCCTTTATATCAAAGTTTTACTAGCCTGCATATACATCTTTAATCACTTGTCATAAATTTTTAGAGCTAAGATTTAATATATGCATTCATATTTTTATTTTATGAATATGTATTTATGTTCATAATATGAGCATTATATGTTAATAATAATTTCATACTTTTTAACAATTTCATGAATTACTAATATTTTACTATATTTTTAAAAGCTTTATGAATGTTTAACTGACATAATAAACAGCTTATGTTTAAGGAATACATTTGATCAATTTTGACATGTTAAACACTCATGAAACCATCACAATCAAAATTTTCTTCATTATAATGTGTTAATTATAATATAATAACCACATTATAGAAGTGACTTTAGCTTAAAAATAAGTAAAAGCTAGATATTATCAAATTAAAAAAAGTAATAAATAGTGATTCAAGCTACCCATGTTCATTCCTGGAACATTTATTTAACCTTTGTGAATAAAGATAGTCCCCCTGGAAAGCTGGGTTTGTAATTATGTTGTAGTCATTACTATGTGTTTAGGAGGGAGGGCAATAGTATAAGTGGAGAAAGAAAAAAAGTCTTGGATGTGCTAGGAGTTGACAGTATCTGTTTTCCTATACATAGGCCTGGCTTGAACCAGTCCCTAGGGTCTCATGCCTCTTTTGAAGGGGTCGTAAGTGAGCCAGATGCCGAAGGGAGGGGCTGGGGGCTCCCATGGGAGATCTCAGAATATTATGGATATAGCTTCTTTCCTTTGATGATTGGTTCCATATTACCTGCTGCACAGAGCCCAACTTCTCAGGTGGATGTTAACTTGGTTCTCAATCTTGGCCTCAATTTTATCATTTTAACCATATCTCTCTTTTACTTTAAGAGGATCGGAGACCTATCTGAATTATTTGCCATTCTTTCAATTCATTTGTTGTACTATATTAGCTAACATTTTGCTGTTTGGGGCTACCTGTGTACTAGGCATTATACTAAATACGTTACACACTGTAGATTAATTCCTAATCCCTATACCAACTCCAGGAGGAATTACTGCTATTATCCCATTTTTCTGATGAAGAAAGTGAGATATAGGAGATTCAGGGCTATAGCTGGTGAGTAATAGTACAAGAATTAGAACAACTGTCATCAGAGTCTAAATTCTAAGTGCTGTTCATGGAATACCCCTTTCTGCCTACCCAGCGCCACATCTATACCTACTGAAATTCCACCATTCCAGTAAAACCAACTTTTTTTAGGTACCTTCCTTGGTCACTCTGACCAGAAATGACCCTTCTCTCTAGTTCACTTACACAGCACTATGGCATTGATCTTGTACTGCCTTCTCATTTAAACGTTTGTCTGTCAGTTTTCTCCCTTCCACTGGACTTCTGGTAGGAGTGTTTTGAGGTTGTGTAATGCAATGCAAAGAACGTAACTTTGAAACCAGCCCTCAGGTGGAATCTTGTCAACGTCACCTTCTTTCTCTATGGCCTGGCTCAAGTCACCCATCTTATCTTCTGTGCTTCTTTTTCTGTGACGTGAGTAAGACCTGCCTTGCCGGTTTATTGCAAACACATAAAATGCTAGTTCAGTGTAGGGCAAATATTAAATGGTAAGTAAGTAGCTCATATTATGGGAGTTTCTTCAGATAGGAGACATGTCTACAACAGTATTGTAGCCTAATTAGTGGTTCTTAGTAAATAAATACTGACTGTAATGATGAATGCATAAATGAATGATCTATGCTACTACAAATGTTTTTAGAAATAGTTTCTTAATTTGATCTTGATAATATATCTTGGGCAAAGCCCCAAAGTGATTTTTTGGGAAGAAACAAATTTACTTTAAGGTCATAGCATAAAAGGCTTTATACCCATTACTTACTACTTATCCTGCTCACATTTTATAATACCATAAAGTATGGTACTGCCTCTAGTTTCCTTACCATATTTTGTTGTTTCATGCTTCATGCTTTTTCGTGCTGCGTCTTCTCTTTGCAGTGGGTTCTTTTCCTTGAACCTAGAAAACACTTATTCATCCTTTAAAGTCCAGTTTAGGTGCTACCACCCATCTCCATGAAGTCTTCTCAGCCTATCCCTACTCTCTACACAGTGACCCTGTGCAGGATTCCTCAACATCCCCCCTTGCTTTCTGCACAAGGTTAATGCATGCACCCTCAGCATCTCCTCAGCAGTGTCCTTGCTCTTACTTACATTATTGCACTCACCACATTACGTTGTAATCTTTTCATTTACATCTGTTTGTTTACAACTTACTGAGCATCTTGGAGACAGACCTGTCATTTCCACGTGTCCAGCTTCTGACACATAGTAAGTACTAAAATGCTTATAAATTGAATATAAATGCTTTCTGAGTTGAGGTTGGATGTGACAGTGCCTTGATGCCATGCTCCTGCATTCCTTCCCTACTCCAATGAGAAGGCTTCTCCTTATGTTGATTTGATTTGGAATTTAAAGTGGATCAAACATTGTGAATAGTGTCACTGTGCGAGGACAGGTACAAACTATATAGCATGTGGAGGCTCCCCAGTGGGAGGTGTTTTTCCATATTTACTCTCCCACTGCCTCTTTAGAATCCCCTAAAGCTGTAATTGAGTTGATCAAATTCCTTCAATTATGTCTCTCTCCTTGGAAACCAAGAAAAAAATGAACTCTGAAATTTCAAAGAGTTAAAACAAAAGTAAGGTTTCCTATAATTGAAAAACACATTTTACATTTGTCCTGGATTTATTTATCATTTTAAACAGCTATTTGAAGTCTAAAAGTTGAGAACGTTTTAAGTCTTTTTTGTCCAGCAGTTAAAACAGAGTTGAACTGGAAAAGGAACTGTTGTCAGCATGGGTTTGGAGAAAGCTCCTGCCTCGTCAGAAGCAGCTGCATGCTCTATGGTAAATGGGAGGAAGTGTTCAAAGGGACAAACAGGAAAACTCTTCCTCCTTGTTTTTCAAGTCATTTTGTATTAAGCAGCCTTGACTCCATTTCAGCATTGTGTGTGAGTGTTCTGAAATTGAAATATATATTTGTTAGGAAGGAAAAATAGCTGGGAAGTATACCTCTGTGGGTATTTTAGGATGCCTACAGAGAGTGTGCTAGGCAGAAGGCAGTCTTTTATTTTATTTTTTTTAACTTTTCTTTTACAAATGCACCAATTGGTGGGCAGGGGCCCTGAGTGCCATTGTGAAAATTGGGACCTTGTCTTTGCTATCTGAACCCAGATTCTGCTTTTCAAATCATAGACAGTGTGGTGGGCAGGGGCTGAGTGCTTCTCCCTGGGTGACAGCCGTGGATGGCTGGGTGGCTGGGCTCCACAGGAAGACAAAGCACAGAAAACAAAGGGATTCGAGCATGAGCTGGCCACAACATGTCATGCCATGAGCTTTAAGAAATACATCATATAGTTAGCAAGTATTTCTTCAAACATTTAAACCCCTTAGAGATCTGTTCCCTTTTCCCACTAGTCTTTTTCTTGTATGTATGTGTATATGTGTGTGTGTATACAGAGTGTCACAGAAGTAGGTTTATAGTTGTGAGTACTCAAAACACAGACTTTATTCTTGTATTGTTATTCATTAGTTATTGTATTATTTTCCATACAAACAATTGTAAACTTACTTTTGCCCTACGCTTTGTGTATGTATTTATTGTCGGTTGGGTATTTGGCCAGGTCTTGTCAGATGAGTAAGCTGCTTGTTAGGGTGGATTCTTGACTGAGGTACCTATTTTGGAGCAATATTTTTGCTCCAAATTGAACTGCAGGGTTCTACACAGATAGAATGGTTCCAAAGGAGAGAGCGCTGGATTTGGAGGCAGAAAGCTTGGGTTCTAATTTGGCTTTGCCATTTACAGTTGTGATTTGGCAAGAGGGGGGGTATAACTCAGCTCGTCTATAAAATGGGGACAATTCTTAGTCCTGGCTAATAAGGATGATCATGATGGCTAGTATTTACTAGGTGTTCCTTAAGTCTAAGCTCTGCTTTAAACACTTTACATATAACTTGTGGATCTCCCAATAGCCCTATGAGGTAGCTACTACTGTAATGCCCATTTTACAGGGGAGGCACAGGAAGGTTAAACAACTTACTCCAACACACACGGCTAGTAAGTGATAAAGATGGAGTATGAGTCCAGGCTGACTTAACACTGTTAATCTCAAATGAAAGAATATATTTCAGAGTCCTTTGTAACTATAAAATGCTATATACATTAGGCTGATCGTTTTCATTTCCTATTAGCTTGATGCATAAAGAAGTTAATACAGTGTTTTAAATGCCTTCCTGGTACATACCTACTTGACCTGTCTAGGCCTTGGTTTTTTCATCTAGGAAATTAGGGGTTAAATAAAATTTACAAGGTCCTCCCAGTTTTCATGGTTTATGATTTTTGCTCATTAAAAACACTGAAGATGACAATATTGCACCTATTAAAAATGACAGTTGTTTCCCTAGTAAGCAGGCACACTTGTAAGTATTATACAAAATCTGTTGTATTCTCCGAAGGACACACTCCCCAGTCTCAGGGCTTGCCATGTCCGTGTGACTGCTGCACACTTCCAGAGGGTGGCCCCAGGGGTAGCAGATAGGCAGCTGTCCTGGAGAGAGTTGAAATGAAACTTGGTTAGTGTCACTGATCACTATAGAAAGAGGTGCATCACAGTTAGAAAAATCAAGGGGAGGTATAGTTACTTGATGGGCCTAGAATTGGATATGTGACTCGATTACTAGGGAGAATTCAGTGCTTTAATCAAGATATATGAGGTCTGTCCAGAAGGTATTCAGCCATGTAATATGAAAAATAGAGACATTTATTGAAGAAGATATAAGAGACATTGTACATAGGATAATGGTGACTCAGTCCCCTTCAAAGTAGGTATCTTGGGATTTCACATAGTTCTCCCAGTCACCATCAGCTGCCCGTTTGTTGTATTTCTGAATCTCATCGACAGCCTGATCTCTCTAACCTTTCAAAGGTGATTTTAGTTTTGGGAAAAGCCAGAAGTTGCAGAGCACCAAATCTTGGCTGTGGGGGTTTGAGTTACCTGGGTGATTTGATGTTTCACTAAAAAACTCTGCGTGAGACATGATGCATGAGCGGGCGTATTGGTTATTGTGATGAGGCTGCCAATCACCAGGTGCCCATAGCTGCAGCTTTCTGAATCATCTGAATAGTTTCCATGGAAAAATGTTTAAGCTTAACGCAAAATTTGATGCAGATTTATAGCTCTACTTGCTCAGTCACTTTGAGTGCAATGGCCACACAGTACACATGCTCACTCAGCAGCATCTACTGCCCTCACTTACTAGTACAGTGAAGTCCTTATTGCTCACGCATGTGCATTTTAGTCCACTCTCCTTGGTTGCCAGGTTACATTGGTGTTGCGCAAACTGTTCTTGTCATATTAGCAATAGCTTGGATTTTTCAGGACAGACCTCATATATATGTTAAACTTTGGACTTGCAGTAAGCTCAGAGACCTACAAATGTGGAAATTCCCTGCCGTTACTGGTGTGTATGGTTTTCCTCCTCCATTTTTGTGGTTCAGAGGTGAAACGTGTGTATCTTGTGGTATAATAAACATTTATGTTGTGTGCAGTACTTGAATTCAAAAGGAAAAGGAAGTTGGGTGATAGAAGTGGAAAGCTTTAATCTCTGACAGCTGGACAAATTTAGGGGGAGGTGGTATGGATGTGGGACCCGTGTAGAGTTCATCTGGACATCTGGGCTGTAGGGGAAGTGTCTTCAGGCTCTCCTAGGGTGAAGGATGGCCTCTTGCCTCTTAAACTCCTCTTCATATGTTAGGTCCTTTGTCAGCTCGGGATTTCTTTTGTGGATTGTTGATGTGGTATGCTGTAATCCAGAGTTGAAATGTGTTCACATTTATTTTTTTTTTCACCTAATGAATAGGCTAAGTAACAGTCTGTTGTTTTAAAATGAGTGCTATTAATAATAATGACAGCTCATATTTTTATCATTACAGCATTTAAAAAATGTCATTCATAGGGAGAGAGGGAGGAGGCCTGTAGTGTAATGGAGAACTAGCTATATAATGTTATACAATTCTTCCCCCTTTTTACGTATTTTGAGGGAAAAATAGAAGTTAGAGAAGAAATATCGAAGATTCTTCCTGCTGTTCTCTCCTACCCCTGGTTTATGGTTTCACCTTTAAATGTATTAGTAGGCTTTGTGTTTTAAACTTCCTTGGAGTCAGTGGTGTTTTTATCTCTTGATCTCTTATTTATTCAGTGATTTGTGGTGATGTAAGTTATCTCAACTCTTTGCTGTCAGCAATTTGAAACGAAACATTGAAGCACTTTGGGTAGATGATATCTGTTGCTTTGATTAATGAGGTTCTTGATCTGGAGATTTCTCAGGCCAGTAATAACACAATTTTAAAATACCTAGTGCTCCTTAAAACTCCAGTAGCGCTCCCACTGTAAAAGCTCGAAACCAGTTGGTGCCAGTTATTTCCTTCTGAGTCAATGTGTGCTGAGCTTTCTTTGGCTCTTTGGCCAGGGAGCAGGACTGCCAGTCCAGAAATGCCAGATCTTCTGGATTCAGCATCAAAAAGAGTTAATCATTATCTAGGCAAAACCAGAAACTTCTCAAGTTTTTAACCTGTTGCCTCAAATCTCCTCACTCCTCCTAGAAGAAAAGGCACTTATGGGTTCTTGCGTGCACATGCGTGTGCGTGCGCACACACACACACACACGCTGTTACAAAACAGTGTATTTACTTAATGTAAAACGATCTCATGTTTATGAGAGTTGGAATTACTTGGGTGGGATCCTTGTGTTCAGCAGGCTCAGTGGGCATGATGTGAAAGCAGGGTTATTTGGCCTGTGGAGACTGCAGATAAGAGAGTGATATGTAATTGAGTAAGAATTTGAAAAATTATCCGATAAAATGAGGTGCAGCAAAGCACCCACGTGTTCTTTTTCTCCCCTTTCCCTCCCTCCCTCCTTCCCTTCCTTCCATCCTTCCTTCCATGCTTCCTTCCTTCCATCCTTCCTTCCTTCCCTCCTTCTTTCTTTTTTAATGCTGGAAGACTGTTTGGAGGAGTGAGGAGCTAGCATTGTTTTCAGAGTGTGGGAATCCCCTCCCCACCCCAGGAGCCACATGTTTGCCCAGGCAGACAGTGTGAAGTTTTTGAGAGACCCTGACAGATCAGTTAGTACATTCTTCTGTACAACAGTTCCCTCTGCCCCAGGTAATTCCTCAGTCTAATCATTTTAGGAAAAGGGCTGTCAACTATCCTTTAAAATCTGTTCCAGAGGAGTATGCTATAACCTACCTTTATATCTTGTTCCAGGGACCCAAACTGTAACTGGTCAATTCCTTCATTTGCAGAGCTTAAAATAGGATAAAAAAGGAGGCCTGACGAATTGAACTCATGTTTTTGCTGCTTTTGCCACATCCTCTGTACAGGTCTTTGCTTCACTTGGGTTTTCAGTGGCTCAGGGAAGGAGGAGGTAATTGATGAGACTTTCAGGGCACGGGCTTATGGCTGCTGGGGTATTCCTCATCCTAGTTCACTCCCCTCCTCACTTCCACCAGTGTTGAGACACTTTGTATTGAAAAAGAAAATCATGAGCTAATTTCCACCCATCACCCTTTTATTTACCACTTCTGTGTACTTCTTATTGGGCTAGAAAGTGGGCAAATAGAGCTAAATAACAGCCTGTTCAGAAGGATGAACAGATCATATAAGTACAGGGGAGGACCACCGCAGAGGGGAGTAGAAGATCCAATAGATGAGAGAATAATTTGACAATGTTGATGAGGCTGGTTGTGGAGGGAGAGTGGAGGAAGGTGTGACTGCCCACTGGCATTTATAGAGCACCTGGAAATCCGTGAAGTGCCTTTTTCATGCGTTATCTCATTTCATCGCAGAATGGTGCTACAACAGGGCAGGGTGATTTCAGGCCTTTAAAAAATATTTATTTGCGATAATTATGTATTCCCAGGCAGTCATTATAAGAAATAATACAGAGAGATTGCAAAAATCATTACTTAATTTCCCTCAATTAATATCTTATAAAACCACAATACAGTGTCACAAGCAGGACATTGACATGGATACAGCCAAAATACTGAACAGTGCCATCCCTACAGGGATCCCTCATGTTGCCCTTTAAGTCTTTGTCCCCCCACTTCACCCGCTTACCCCACCTTAGTCCTTCACTCCTGCAATAGTTCTCCATATCTGCAATCTTGTCATTTCAAGAATATTACCTAAATGGAATCACACAGTATATAGCCTTTTAGGATTGGCTTTTTTTTTTTTTTCTCAGCATAATTCTCTGGAGATTCATCCAGGTTTGTGTTTATTACTAGTTTGTTCCTTTTTGTTGCTGAATAGTATTCCATGGTATGGATGTACCACAGTTTGTTAACCATTTACCCATCAAAGGACAGCTGGGTTGTTTCCAGTTTTTTGCTATTATGGATAAAGCTGCTCTGAATATTCATGTACAGATTTTTGTGTGAACAAGGGTTTTTAAAAAGTGGAGTTAAATTTTTTTAATGGAAAGATTGTGGATTAGAAGGTTGAAAATCTAGGTTTTGCTTCTCATTAGGAAGTGATGTCTTCTGCCTGCATTCCAGGGTTGTTGTATAAATAAACTGAGATAATATATGGTAACAGATTTTATAAATGCTAGTAAAATATAAACATGTGTAAGTAGGACAAGACAATATTTCACTGTGTTCTCTCCTTCAAGCTCTGGAAGAATATGAGCTATAATCTAGACTTGCAACCTAGAGACATCTCTTTTAGGTTGTCTGTTATTATTATCATTATTATAATAATTGATGTGTCGGTATTTCTTGTATATTCTGGTTACTCATCCTTTGTTGATAATATAGGATGCAAATACCTTCTTCCAGGGTTGGCTTATCTTTTTACTCTTTATTGGATTCTTTGATGTATATGAAATTTTAAATTTTAATACATCAAATCCATCTAGCTTTTCCTTTATTGTTTGTACTTATTTAAATACACACACACACACAAGATGGCTTTTTCTATCCCAAAATTGTAAGGATATTCTCCTGTGATTTTCTTCTAAAATTTTGCTTCTCACATATCTGCCTAGAGTAACTGAGGAATTTATTTTTATAAATGGTGTGAGGTAGGGATTTAGCTTTATTTTATATTCCATATAGCTAACCATTTGTTGTAGTTGCACTGATTGAGGGGGTCCAGCTCCCCCACCCTATCTGTTGATTCCTATTGTCACATTTGCACGTGTCAGGTTTCCAGTTCCCACACGTCGGTGGGCAGGATGGCCTCTCCAGCATGCTGCAGGGGTGTTAACTGCACGCATGGGATGGGTGTCACCTGGGATGTGTGTTGGGCCGTTGGCGGCGAGGTGAATGTTCCCCTGATGAGGTGGGTGGCACTAGGCTGTCGCCACAGCTCCAACCAGAGCAGCTGTGCTTTTGTGTTTACTATGTTGGGTGTCCACCTACCATGTTACTTGAAGAACTTACCCTTGAAATTTTTTTATAGGTTTAAAAATGACAGATTTTTAAAAATTTTAGAATATTTTCAGAGAAAACTGGGAGTCTTGTCTCTAGTCTTTGGTTGGACTTGAAAAATAAAAAAGAGTAAGCCATGCTAAAGTCAGGACCTAGCAGTGAGTGGGGAGTGTGTTTGTTAAAGTTAAGTAAATACATTATTTTGTGATTGTCAGTGGTTCCAAATATACCACCTATGCCATGAATAATTATGTAGGTTCCATAAAATATTTAGAGCTGTCTAGAGTCTAGTCTGTCTCCTCTGATCCTGTGAACCAGTGGAGAAAAGCAGCCAACATACACAAAAAAGTAAGAGAAAAATTTCAACCCACAGCAATACAAGGAATGACATCAGCTGGAGGTTGACTGAAAATGAGCAGTGTTGATAAGAACTCGAGGAATTCAGAGATGGGAGAGGTGTGGGCCAGAATGAATAAGACCTTGACTTAACAGAGTAGGACTTGGCTGAGTGTAGGAGCAAAGAACAGAGGCCGTGTGTGCACTTTCCTCAGTGGTGTTCCCACAGCCCCCACGGTGCTTACCACTCTGCATCACTTCCTACACTGTAATACAATGGTGGTCTTATCCACCTTCACCTCCCCCATGTCCCTTCCCCCAGACGCACCGTCCCTTCCAGAAAGGCGCTTGTGAGTTCTTTGAGGGTGGTGGGCAGCTTTTCATTTCAACGTTCACAGCATCAAGCACCCTGTTTGCATTTGGTCAGTACCCAGTAAATGTTTGCTGAGTGAGTGGACCCTGGCTGGAGAAGAGGAGTCAGAGACAGAGGCGGGAGATCACACTGGATGGTTTTTGATGATCTTGAAGGTCAGCCAGAGTCGGGCTCTGCTGAGGCAGTGGAGAACAATGGAGGCAGTCTGAGCTGAAGAGTGGCGTGATGAAGTCACGCTTCAGAGAGGCTCTCTCGTTGCTCCAGGCTGGGAAATGAGGCCTGCTCCTGCCTCACTAGTCTGTGCCAGGCCCTGAGGTGCATGCTACAAATATGTTGCTAAATGTGACCAATTCTTAGAGCCACCAGTGAGGGAAGTGTGGTTCTCCATTTACTGAACTAGAAACCTGTGCTCAGACAGATGATCCAAGGTGACAGGTGACCTGTGGTAAGAGTGGTGACGGAGGCCTACATCTGTTTGATTCCAAAGCCTGGTTGTCCTTTTACCCTTGATACCATGCTTTACCACAGAGTAGTCGAGAGACATTAGTAGGGTGGGAAGATGAACTGCCGAGTTGGGTGTGGGAGCCAGGGGCCAGGTCACAGTCAGGAATGCCTGAGGTTTCCAGCTTGGGAGGCAGGGAGAACCACGGAGGCAATAGCAGAAGTAGACATAGGAAAGGCAGAAGGAGATACAGCACTTGATGAGAGAGAGAATGAATGTTATTTTGGACATCCTGAGTTTGAGGTGACAGTTCCATTCAAGGAGGAATTACATCTGGCAAGTGACAGTGACATCCCTTCCCCACTTCTCCAACCCCACTTTCATTAAATCTGTCGTTTGCCTTTCTTCTAAATGGGGGATATTTCAGAGAAATGGAAATAGATGATACATTGTGTATATGCCAAATACTTGACCTCATTTGCAGCTTCTTTGCATTTCAGTTTGAGAGGTGTTCTCTCTTGAAGGAACTTAATGTTTGTGTTTGGAATTGGTAGCATTTTCCCTCCCCACACCCTGTAGGGGATGAGCATGGCTAAGCTAAGAGGGGAACTCTTACCTAACCCTAACCCTAACCCTTTTGCACTTGAGTTCTGAGCTGCTCTGCTCTCCTCTGATAAGCCTGTCTCCTGCTCTGAGATTCTGTTGGAGGCCACTTCTTGAGAGGGTCAGACTGTGGGTTACAGAAAAGGCAGGTCAGGCCCTCCCCACGGCCCAACCTGAACTCTCCTGGTTAACAAAGAGCTGGCTGGCTCAAGAACAAGTTCTGTGTGGGAGAGGCTGAGTTCAGCAAAACATGACTGGGTGGTGCTGGTGCTGTTTCGAGGTGTGGAGGTAGGAGTGCCTAATCACCTTCATTTGAATAATTTGAGGATGGTGAGATCTCTGATTGAGGGCTTGATTAGAGATTGTGATGTGGGATTTGTTGAGAGAGGGGATCAGGCTAAGGCTGTTTCTAGGAAAAATATATTTTAGACATTGGCGCTTGAATCAAGTCTTTGGAGGTGATATGTGCCAGTCTGTCAAAAGCCAAAAGACTGACTTTTTAGTGTTTTTTCTGTTTAAGCAGAATGATCTGTTTACTTCTTATCCAATGTGTTGGGTCCAAGGAGACTATAGGAACTACTATCCTTCTCCTTTTACTTTCTTTCTGAGTAACAAAGATCACCCACAGTTGTGGTAGGAATTTTAAGCAGCAATTTGGAAGGAAAAAAACACCCAACTGGAGGTCAGCAGGCTTATGGACTAGTCCCAGCTCTGACCCTTCTCATTAACTGCATGGCCCTGGGTAAATCTCTAACCTCTCCTGGCCTCAGCCTCTTAGGTATAAGATGAACAAATAATCCCTGTAAGTAGGGGTTGCTGTGTTGATTAACTGATACAGTGCTTGTGCATCTGCTTTGTAAATTATACAGCCCAACAAATACAAATTAAGATTTTACTTGCTGCAACAGAGGAAGGTGGACAGTGTCTTGGAATTTGTTTTAATGAGACTTGACCTATATAACATCCACATAAGGGTGTTAGAGTGAATCATCGGTTGCTTTCTGGGCCTACTTGAAATGACATGCCATGTTATGGTGAACCCCTTTTGCACCACCCCAAGTTCAGGTTGCTCTTACACAATTTGGGCGAGATTTATACACACACACACACACACATTCCTCCCCCTTGGAAACAGAATAGTGACCTGGGCAGGGTAGACACCAGAGAAGTGACTTAGCTGGCAAATATGTGGTTAATAACATAGATTTGGCCTGAGTATTAGTGCGGGCCTCTGTATATTGGATGGCTAAATGATAAATAGCAAGTGTGCCAAGTAGAACATGTTGGGGGACCTATTGGGATTTGTTTATGCTTGAAGCGTACTGTGCCAATGCTGTGGTCATATTTAACTAAATAAATTCATATCAGTTGTGTGATTTTGTACTTATTTATTTATGCATCTTTCTCACCTCCTGAACTGTGAACTCTTCGAAGGCAGGAACTCTGTCTGTTTATGGGTTTGTTTTTTTTTTTGGTATCTAGTGTGCTGCTTGGCACATGGTAAATGTTTTTTGGGTTATTGGATGAATGCATGAATGAAACTCTTTGCACTCTTACTCTGTTAGAGGGCTTTTTGTAGAAGGTGTAGATGTGATTATTTGTATTGTCACCTGTGAATTTTATAGTTGACTTCCTACTGTAGACCCTCACTGTGAGGGGAGACCATAATATTTATGTGTAGCTGGGTTATGGCTGCTGATGCCTGCTCCTTTGAGCTGCCTAGGCTTGGTGGCACAGTGATGAGGGCTAACTCAGCACTGTTCCCTATGGTGTCTGATGGAATAGTGCCCTCCCTCAGCCTCTGTCCCTCTTTGCCTTCTGTCAAGGCTTGCAACTCGGTTAATTCTCCCTGGGCAGTCCTTCTTACACACGTTTTTCTTCTTCATCACGCTTCTTCCTTCTCTTCTCTTTTCCAGTGCTTACCCAGTTATCAAGGAGATCTCTTTAAACCCAAACCAAACACTCTTTTCCAACAAACCTTAATCATGGCAGATGAACTTGGAAAGCACTGGTGACAAGCCTGAAAGGAGGCAGGGCCCCTCCACAGGCTCTCAGTGAAATAAAGGCAGTAAAGCACCAGGGCTGTCAATGCTGGGAGCTTCAAAAAGTGCCCCAAAGCCTCTTTGGAATCACTGAAAGTTTCCATTTACCTCCTCATTCTTCTCAAATGAAATTCCTTTCTCAGGTACTAGTCTTAAACAACAGAGCAAAAGAAAACACTCCGTACCTATTTCTTACTGAGCTTTGAACTGGTGGAAGGAGAATGGGATTTGGAGTCACAAGGCCAACCTTAGACTCCTGTTACCATGTAGTTAGCTATGTGACTTTGAAGGAGTTCCAGGCTCTCTGTGCTTCAGTTTCCTCACCTGTTGAAAATATTACCAGGTAAAACTACAGGTGCACAGTGTCATGGTGAAGTGTACGTGTGTATATTGAAGAAATCTTTGAGGCTAACAAAACACCATATATGTGTCAGATCTAGAAGTGTTACCAGTTTTCTATATCGTGTTTCTTTGCACATACTTGATATATCAATTTTATTATGGGCTAAGTTGATTTTCTGTCAGCCTGAGAACCGAAGCACCATAGCATGGCTTTTATGGTAAAATGTGTTTGAACTTCGATGATTTACAAATATTCTCATTATGTTCATTACGCAACATACTCCATTGGTGAATTAATTGAGGGCTGTTCCTAGATTGTTAGGTATGGATGACAGGAACTCTATTTTATTTATTTTCTTTTTAGAAAAGATTTTATTCACTTATTTTTAGAGAGGGGAAGGGAAGGAGGAAGAGAGAGAGAGAAACATCAGTGTGTGGTTGCCTCTCACATGCCCCCAATTGGGGACCTAGTCCACAACCCAAGCATGTGCTCTGACTGGGATTCACACTGGCAGCCCTTTGGTTCGCAGTCCAATGCTATCCACTGAGCTACACCAGCCAGGGCAGACACTCTATTTTATACTTCTTTTGTATCTGCCACTTGTATTGACATGGTGACTATAGTGCTGGGTATTTAACATGTGATTGAAAAGCCATCTTAACCCTAACCTGGAATTATTCTTATTTATCAGCAATCTAAGTGTCTTGATTTACTGTTAAAATGACTATTTTGGAGCTGAGACTCCAAATAAATGACTTTATTTTGGAGCTGAGAATGGGAAGTTGGAGGACCTTCTTATATATCTATTTTGGTATTGCAAACTCCAAACTTGGGTAAATTTGGGTAAAGAAAATAAAATCTGCTTGCAAAAATGTACAAAAGTATGGCACATGTCTGTCATTTCCTTAGCAAAGTGATTCTACTGGGGTTCTTTTTCTTTTTTCTTTTTAAGGTGATTTTTCTTGTAAACTAGCTAAGGGGATCATTGCTAACATCTTAACCTTGTTGGGGGTGTTTTAGAAAATGAGAATCTATAAGCGTGGAGCTGATTAATCTGCTTACAACCAGTTTTCCTTCAAATAGATGATCTTAGTGTTGACCATTGTACTTTACAGGAAACAACTCAAGTTTAGTCCTGTCCTCGGTAAGCAGTTGAAAGGTAGGATTGACATTAGGCAGAAGCCAGCTGTTCGCGGAGCAGTAGTATAAAACAACAAAGGAAGACTGTTGAATACTCTGCTTAGGGGAGTTTAAAAAAGAATCAGATACATCTTTTTTTCAGAAGGGTGTAAGTTGGGGGTGCTTCTGAGTGGAGGCAGAAGGCTGGACCATAGGATCTTCCAGTCTTAGTTCTATTTTGGAAGCGTCCTAAATTTGTGCCAAGGTTGTGTAATTGCATTCCCCACTGTTGAATGTGTTCTTGGTTTGATTTGGTTTCACTGCTCTTAGGTCCCTTTTGTCTTATCTTGCAAGCCTATCACTGTGAATACTTAAACCATTAACAACTCATTAAAACTCTTCTGCCTATTTTCATTTTCCAACAAGCTGACAGCTGGGTGGGGTAGGAACCTGTGCAGGCCTGTTTGACTGACTCACGCCTGAGCACCTGAGCAGCTCCTAGCATTTTGGCTGTCAAAAGACCACTGAATAAATAGACTGGTTGAAATAGAAGAGCTGAACACTGTAGATCCTTGAAAAGCAAAACTGGGTGCCTGCAGGAAACAGAAGCTTAATCAAGTATGGCTCTATTCAACCTGAAGGACCCTTCAATAATTAACACCTTGACTGCCTTTTGATGCAACATCTTTTCCCCCTTTCAGAGACTGTATTGGTATTTTTCCCTTCTTTCAGGATTTCTGTAGCTTCTTTCTTTCAGAGATTCAAAGTGCTTTTAGTTCTTTTACCTCATTTATTCTCTGTAGGGGCAGGACTTAAGGTGTTGATGGAGATGAAGTGGTATGTCACTTACTGGGCCGTGGAATCAATATTCCACAGGCAGTCACAGTGGGAATTATTCTAGTTACTTGTTGCCTAGTTTATGGATAGATAGATACATATTCACATGCATAAGTATATATGTGTATATACATATATATGTACATACATGTATATATTTTACCTTATTTCAAACAAAATGGGTGACAATGTCACAGTGTAGCAGCTCCTGAAACAGAATTTTAATTATTAGTAATTTTCTGTATTTTAAATATGCCCTCATGCTTCAGAAGGAAGGAAAGGAAAGGAAAAATAATACTTCATTGCAGTTATGCACTTATGCTTCAGACAGGAAAGGAAAGGGAAAGAAGAAAGAAAAGAAAAAAGAAAGGGCTTTAACTTGAGTTGTTGAACTTTAGTAAGATGATCAGTTACCACTTGGATTGAGAAAAAGATATTCAATCAAAATGTTTCTGCTACATTGGCGTGCTTTGTAATGGAAATGAAAATGACAGCATGTTTTTGTCAGTTTAAATGAATAGGTTTCCTTCAGATCAGTGGTGGTGTGGTATTATAGGTATCTCAGTCTATGAGTGCTTATGATTTACTATGGAAATGCCTGGTGGAGGCACTTGATCTCACCTCAGTGTCTTACAGATATATTTCCCTGTTGCTAAACTGTGTGCCAGTGTGGACATCTCTTGTGAGTACAGGTGTAACCCAGCACACTGTTCTTGGTGGGGCCTACCAGGGTGCCTTACCTTGTCTTTAAAGACATTCATTTCAGTTTGTTTTTAAAAAATTCATTCATTCATGTACTCAACATGTACTGCATGTCCTCTATGTATCAGGCTGTGGTCTGGTACTACAGTTAGAGTGATGAACAAGACAGAGCAACTCTCTGTTTTCATGGAGCTGTAATCTTATTGGGAGAAATACACACTAAATAAATGGATCCGTTAACAGGGTAATTTGAGGTAATCAGGTTCTGAAGGAAATAGAAATGAGATGGTGTACTTGAGAATGGCTGCCAGGGGCTGGGCAGGGGAGCTTACCTAACCCATGTACGGTCAGGGAAGGCCTCTGGGAGATGACATCTAAGATGACCCATTGATGAGAAGGAGGCTGCCAAGGGAGGCTGGGGGCAGAGGGAGCAGCAGGTGCCAAGATCTGAAGGTGGATGGAGCTGTGTATTTTTGAGTAACAGAGAGAAGGTATGTGGGACCAGAAGGTAGAGGTTAGAGATCAAGTGGGAGAGGATTAAGGAGTAAGTGGAACAGGCAAATAGGCAGGTAGGGTCAGAGCACTCTGAGCCTGGAGAGCATGAGCCTAGAGTCAGGTCAGGGTATGCATGTGATTCCCAATGCCTGGGAAGTGACTGGAGGGCAGTAAGCAGGGGAGTGACACATCTTTTTTTTTTTTTTTAAGATTTTATTTATTTATTTTTTAGAGAGGGAAGGGAGGCAGAAAGAGAGAGAGAGAGAGAGAAACATCAATGTGCGGTTGCTGGGGGCTGTGGCCTGCAACCCAGGCATGTGCCCTGACTGGGGATTGAACCTGCGACACTTTGGTTTGCAGCCTGTGCTCAATCCACTGAGCTATGCCGGCCAGGTTGTTTTTTTTGTTTTGTTTTGTTTTGTTTTTAGGGTTCATGCTGCCTGCTGTGTGGAATAGATGTTAGATAAAAAGTGGAAGGAAGGGTACTGGTTACAAGACTCTAGCAGTAATCAAGTAAGAGGTGATGGTGGCTTTGACTAGGTAAAAGTGGATCAGTGCAAGGCTTGTTTTCTCTCCACCAGGTGAAACCAAAATGAGTGTTATTTTTAAGATACGACTTTAAAAGGAGCGTTTGTGTGGAAGAGTGGCAGGAGTCTGTGTGGGGCTCTGATTACTGTTTGTGCAAGATGTTTAATGCACCTTTCCACAGGACAGTGCTGCTCCTGACAGCATAGGCTCTCTACAGGGTGATGAGGCAAGCTTGCAGGTGAGACCTGCAATGCTGCAGACCCACTTGAATTTCTTGGGGAGCCCGTTGAACTTAGTCTGGTAGTATTTCAAGCTTTAGTTCTCCATTTGCCTAAGGCGGGGTAAAAAAACCATCTGTTGGGTGATATGTGAGGGCTGTTGTCAAGGTTTCCTGTGGGGGGTGGGCTGAAGACATCTCTTCCACTATTAGACCCCTTCCCTCATCTTACTCAAAAAGTGCTATTTGTTTATTTATATTTTAGTGTGAGATTCCATTTGTTTTCTGTAAGAGATAAGGGACTAAGACTATTAAATGCAGATTTAGGGAAAAGGAGAATATTAGGGGAAAGTGACTGTGGATTATATGTGGGCTTGACTAGAAGGTCGAAGCACCTGCAGATGAACTGGTTAACAGTTTTGCTTAGCCTTGAACTCTTGCTCTCTCAGAAAATTAGTTTCTTAATTTTAAAATGAAGGAGTTGGCTTAGATCATCTCAGCCCCCTCTAGCTAATATTAGCTGAGTAGGTTTGTCCCTAACTGCCTGGGATCCCATGGTTTCCCTTTTTTTGTTCTTCATAAGGAGATCTGGTATTTTCTTTCTTTTTCCTCTCCCTGAAAGAGTTCTCTGGGGCAACATGTAAAATTCTGTCTCACTAATTTCCCCAGGAAGGGAGGAATACATAGTTTCAGAATGGTACCTGCCACGGTGTCTGCGTTCTAGTCAGGCGACTGTGCGCAGTGGCTCTGCTCCATGTTGGGGAGCTTATCTCTGGGAGGCAGAAGGACCTGCGTGCCCACAGTAAGGGACGTTTATATAGAGATGAGGCGGGTAAGCAGTTTGTCCCAGCAAGCAGAAAGAGTACTCAGGTCGAGGTTTTCCAGAGGAAAGATATTTGAACCATCAGCAATTAAATAGAATAGAATTTACTTCCACGCCTTAAGACCATCAGGAAATATAGCAAGGGAGGTCCCAAGTGTTGTGGAACAAACATAATTACAGTTACCTCATATTTGTTTAGCATTTTGTGCTTTGAAATTAGTTCACATATATGATCTCATATAACCTTAAAAATCCTGGTAGGTAAGCAGGGCAGAAATTGTTAACCCCATTTAACAGATGGGAACAGGGAAGCATTTAGGTAGGTTAAGTGATTTGTCCAAGGTTACATAGTTAACAAGGGCAGAGTCAGAATTTAGAATGCAGATTTTTTAAAATTTTTAAAACAAGTTTATTGAGATGTAATTTATATACTGTAAAATGCACCCATTTTAAACTTACATAATTCAGTGAGTTTTGATAAGTGTACACATTTGTGTAACCACAGCCATAGTCAATATATTGAATATTTCTATATCCTCCAAAGTTCCCTCATGCTCCTTTGCATTAATTAATCTCTATTCCTGCCCCCAAATCTTTTGATGTCTAATTATTCAGTGCTCTTTTTACTATCCCACACTCAGATTTGACAGCCTTTTCAGCTATATCCTTCTGGGGAGAACACTGGCTGGCAGCCAGCCAGCCTCATCCTGTTGAGTTATGACAGTGAATAGGAAGCTAGTGGGTTGGTTACTCCACTGTTAGTTCCTTCCTTCCCTTCTTTTACCAGCTCCAGGCTGTAGAAAGATAATGTGGGTTCTCCTTCCCAGGAGAGCTTGAAAAACAGGACACCCACTCACTTGCCTGAACTGGCTTCCCTGTAGTCTGCAAGGGGCTGGAGGAGGTGATGGAGGTGGAGGAGACCTCTAGAGGATGCCCTGCTTCTGATAGTCTGCTCAGTCTCTTCCTTAGAAACCAGCTCTGTTGCTCAGTTGCAGTTCCCCAAGGCCTTAAGTAGCCCAAATTCCATATCTGATGGGTGAGTCCCAAAGGTGTTGAAGATCCCAGCTCTGAAAAATGAGCAAGCCCTGGATTTCATAGCTATGTAGGGCAGTTCCTGGATAGAAGCTTCCCTTAGCACCTGAGTTAGGTTCTCTGTAGAGACACTTCCCAATATGCTATTGCCCAGCCCTGGATTTTGACCTGAGTGTTTGGCACCTGGGTGGCATCCAGCAAGAAAGGGAGAGGGCCTGTCCCCTTTCATAGCCCAGCAAAAAGGAGATGGTGCCTTAGCTGAGCCCTCTGAGTGGCCATAGGATATAACCCAGAATGTTTTTCAAGATGACATTGCTTCCATTTGGACACCCAGTTTGGGGCCAACCTGTTGCTATTAGCGATGATGATAATCTCTTTTATTTGCTTTGGGCTGTGTGAGTTTACAGGGTCCTTTTATATCCATCATCTCCTTGTTCTTCTCAGTAAGTCTGGTACCTTCTGTTAGGGTAAAAGCCCCATCTCATCTGACCTGGGACAGCTGCAAGGACAGAACAGACTCAGATGTCTCCTCTGTAAAGTCTCATCTGAAATCAAAGTCCCTGCAATGTTGATTTTCTCCTAGTTATCTTTGCAAATTTCTCTGGCTTTGCCGAAATGGGGAAAGTCACCAGGCTACATGCTTGAGCTTCAGGTTTCTCCATAGCTGGCAGCCCCAGCTACCAAAAATAAATAAATAAATAAATAAATAAAATGAATAAAAAAAAATTTTTAAAGAATGAGCCTCAGGCACTGGTTTTGCTTTATGTTTCTTTGTGTCTGTCTCTTAACAGCTGGTGACCATCCCTCGCCTCTATCTTTAATTTGTTACCTATCTGTCAGCTCAGTGAGTCCCTGGTGTTGATTCATTGACTAGACCATCCTCTTTCCTCTTGTGGGGCCTCTTGCACTATAGGGACTTGGGAAACAGTGGGCTTCCTGTGTTTTGTCTACCAGTAAAGCTGGGGTATCCAGAGGTGCATGTGACAAGGCCATGTGGCTGGCTCCTGTGTTCTGTGGGAAGATACAGTGTTAGGAACAAAGACTTAGTTGAAAGCCACAAGTGTGTACATATGAAGTGGTTGCACAGAGATGGAGTCAAAGGGCTCTTCATGTCTGCAGAGTGGGGCAAATCTAGTTTTGCAGATTTGCAAAGCAGAGGTTACAGGCCCTAGCAATGCTTCCCTTGCATTTCTCATTGGAATTAGGTTTCTAAAGGTCCATAAAGGTTTCATTCCTGCTCATGCCCCAAGAGAGCTTTCCATAGCAGTGAAAGAGATGCAGAAAGTAGGTAGGATTACAAATGGCCCAGGAGGGTTGCAAAGAAAACAAACAAACAAAAAAGAGCATGTTTTAAAGGAAAACCTTTTGGAGATAATTCTGTGGGTGCTGCTGTTCACCTGGGGAGATCTTGGATTTATTTGTCAATTCCCATCTTCCACTTGGGCTTTATGTAGACACTCATCTGGGAACTAGGGAGGGGAATAATACCCTCCCCAAGGATCTTGTGGCTGAGCTCCCAGTCCCCAAGACCAGCTGCTGAGAACCAGATTGGCTCAGCTCCCCCCAAAGAGCTCAGAGCTGTGTGGTTATTTCCTTTTTCCCCTTGTATTTTCCTCTTGGCAGCTTCAGTTTTCCCTTTCCACAGGAAGTCTCAGCTGCCTAGCCCACAGCTTTACCTGGGCCCAGCTGCACTGATGCTTCCTTTCTTTTTTTCATTGTCAGCTTCATCACTTCTCATTCTTAGACTCCCTCCCTCCGAGGGAAGAAGGGTTTTGTTCAGTAATCCGCCTCTTGGAAGGGCTGCACCCTACCAAGACAGATGGCTGCCTGGCCTATTTTTAACTGTCTCCGGGCAAGAAGATTCCACAACCTGTTTTGAAACCTGTTCACTGATTGACAGCTCTCAAAGTAGGAATTTCTTGCTGATACCTGACTTAAAATTCAACAGCCGTAATGGAAACTCATTTCCTTCTATTCCTCTGGAAGGAGAGGTATCCTCGAGGTCATCTAAGCCTACCCCAATCCAGCAAATGAGACCCACGGGTTTCCTGACTCCAAATTGAAATGGAAAATAGCTCCTCTTCCTCTCACTGAGGATCCCATCAGTTTTGGGATCTGCCTTTAAAAGCACACATTTGGGTACCATTCTGTGACAATCAATTTCATTTTCTCGGGGAAACACAAGCGATACTGGAGTTCGAATTAGAGATGTGAAATGCAAGGCATTAACTGCCTTACTCTGTTTTATTTCTAGTGAGAAAGTTAAATGATGCTTATAGAATTACCTTGCCTCTGTCGGCAGAGAGAGTAAAAATAAACTCAGCTCTCAGTGCACAAAGGCTTCCCCAGTTCTATTTTCTCCTTTCATGCCAGTGCCTCCTCTTTAAAGGAGGGTTGGTATTTTTCTGTCCTCCATCAATGGGATCCTCTATACGTTGAATATCTCTTTTAAGAATATCGTCAGATGACTGAAATTCTGATGAAGCTGGCCTCTTTACTTGGCTTTCTGCTGCTACTGCAGACTTTTCTTGACATGAGGCCCTGTGCTACCTCCCTTGACAGATTGCATCTTGATGGAGTAAAGCTCTGGTGAGAAACTAATGATGTCAGTTCAGTTTCAGTGCCTTGTTTTGTGGTATAGAAACCCAGACTTCTGTGCAAATGAAGAGATGTGTATTGGATTGACTATCAAGGGGTGTTGGGAACAGATCTCTCTCATCCTTGATAGTTGGTACTTGGGCTTGTTCTTCATAAAGCATCACCAGAGTCATTTTCTCCTTGCTGAGATGGTATCACATGCCAGGTTGGAACATCAGATGCTGGAATCAACTGAGGGGTTGTGGCCAGATCTGTGACCCAAGCTGAGGTAGTGTTTGTGGCATCCCTCATCTCTTGGTCCAGTGCTTCAGGCTATGAGTACTTAGTGTGTGTAGCTCGTGTGTACATGAATTAGCATCCCAGTCTCTGCATCTATGGCTAAAATTCAGTATTCTGTTCACACTTTGTTTGAGAGTTATTTAACAGGTCTGTTTTATAAAATCCCAGGCCAACTTTCTCTGCTATCTAGTTAGATTGAACCGAGGGAATGTAGAGTCATTTTACCATCAACCTAAGAGAAACAGGTAGGCATAGTGTAGACACTTTGTTATCTGAGACAGTTGAACCAGTAGTTGGTCTGTTAATCCCAAAAGTCAGTTACAGCAGAGAATCTTAAATAAATAAATAAATAAAAAAGATACAGTCCCTAAGCTTTTATTTTAACTTAAAAATATGTAAATGTACATATATTTACAGATCATTTGATGTGGGCCAAGGGTTTTTCTTAGAGTGTAGGTAGGTCTTCTGAGTGGAGTTCTGTTTACTTTCTTTCATAAACTACACCCTTAACACATCATCTGTGATTTCCATTTTCAGTTTCTTTAAGTGAAGCGAGTTCATAAATATACTTGAGAAATACAGTGCGTAATGTTTCCAGATCTTTTAGCTCCACCACTATAATGTTTTAGTATTGTCTTACCTACATTGAATTCATCAGCAATGTTTTTAGCAATTTGCCTTAATCAAGTCTTTCCAAAGCATTTGACTTATTTTTCATAGAAAGACACTTTGGGGGCAATCATTTAATCAGTTCATTATTGATTTAATTTGTAATTAAAATAATAAGTATACCTATTGTGAACAAACTACGGACCCTGGGGAAGCACCCAGCCTGTCAGGTAGGAGTAGAAGGGAGCAGGCACACGAGAAAGGGCCTACTCACAACCCAGGCAGTGTCGTGTGAGGAGTAGTCGGAATACGTCAGATAGGCTGCCCAGTTGGTTAAGAGAGCACTCTCTGTGTATGATTCTCTTGTTTTTGCCTCCACTGCTTGCTGTTTTATCTTAGCATTTGCAATCATAATTTCTCTATTAGATATTAAACTTTGGGAGGACAGGGCCCATGTTTTATTTATCTGTGATCTCCAATGCCTAATGTAGTGCCTGGCCCATAGTAGGTATTCAAAAATGTTAATTAGATATGTGTGCACACGAACGTGTCTTATTGATTGTATGTTTGTGTGCATATACTTACACATGCACAATACAGTGCTGTGCACATAGTGCCAAACAGCTCTTTCTGAATAAACTCATCTATGTGTGTATCACTGCACATAATGTACTCAGGGTCCAAATAAGAACCTTTAGAATGAATATATGTTGTTTAGGATTTGTTGTTGTTGTTGTTGTTGTTGTACTAATTTCTTCTGTTTGTGTGGGAAACTGAAGATCGACTGTGGAGTGTTTACACTGGGATTAGAATGACGCGTCTTTTAGGGAAATGCTTTCCCCATAATAACTGATATTTATTGAGTACTTACTATGTGCCAGGCACTGTGCTAAGTGTATGTTATCTCAGTTAATTTCCAGAATGCTGAAAGAAGATACAACAAAGCAATTGTGTTATTATTCTTACATAGAGATGAGGACTCTTTGGGGGCCACCAAAGAAAGATATGGAAGGAGGCCTAATCTTTAGCCATTAAGTAATGATTACAGCTTGTTTTTAGAGTACTGTTTCTTTTAGGGATTGAGAGCCCCTCTAGGAGGGGTGAAAGGAGCCCTTCAATCTAAAGAGACTGACTAGAGGGAGAAACTGATGTTTGCATGTGGCTTTCTGGGAACCAGGGTAGGTACTCTTTTGACTCCAGAGAATAAAAGGGATCCTGTGGCTTGGCATTGCTCAGAGTATTTGAATAGCTTCTGGCAGGTGGTAAGGTAAGGCCAAAGGGGCAGTGAAAACAGGCTACTGTGGGATATTAGATCCTGCCTGTCACTTTGCTCCCTAGTCTCTCACTTGTTGGAGGGCCCTTCTGAACTCCTCTTGCTCTGGTAGCCTGTATGTGCATGCACAAGCTGCTTGAAGGTGCCAGTACAAACAGCAGTGGAGGTCTCAGGGCCCTGGGCTGGGAGCTGGGCAGAGGGTGTAAAGGCTCCATTTTGGAGCTGTAATAATGGAGGTAATTTTCCTAGCTTTTGGCGTGAGATTGGTTTGAGCTGAATTTAAGAGAGAGTTATGTTCTTGGGTCCTTCTACACTTTGGTGATCCAGCAGCTACGACAAACCTCGTCTTTGTAAATACATTCACAGACAGAAATGAATCTTAAAAAGTAGTAGTCCGTGGGCCTCTTCATTAGGAGATCCAGAACAGCAGCAATAGTGACAAACAAAAAACCAATAGTCAATCACCCACAGGCTGGCAAACAGAATTTCTTTGCAAGGCTAAGTCTGAATATCTGACTTTTTTGTAGGTTGGAAGGAGACGGCAATTCTGCAGTGCTCCTTCTGAAAAGGACAGCAGTAGCCAATTTTGTGGTTGGCTTTAAATTCGTATAAAGACACCCTGCCTATAAGTTAAATGAAAGGATCCTTGATGTCCTTTTCAGCCGGAAGGGATTTTTTTCTGCCGCGTGGCCATTTTTTCTGCTTGTCTGCAAGTAGTTACATTTTAGATAGATGTTTTGACAAGAGTGTAGGTTTTTGTTGAGGAGGGTGACATTATTTATTAGCAAAGCTGATTTTATGTTAGAGTGAATTCTCTGGATCCTTCTTGGATTACTTTATGTTTCATGAAAACAAAGACAGTGGCTGGTCTTGCAGTCTTTGGGTTTGTTCTGAGCTGTGTAAAGTAGGACAACTCCGGAATTACAGAGTAGGGAGAGAGTTTTGTAGTGATGTGGATCATGTGTGTGGAAGTGTGCTACGCTCATCATGGTGGACGACTCCTTCATTTTGGCCTTAAACTCACAGCACTGGCTTCCTGCAATGCCAGCGTTCTAGCCATGCGTGCAAGCAGAAATTGTCCACGCCTAGGCTGTATCTGGATGTCACTCTTCTTGAGTTTCATATCCGGTTTCTTCCTCCCTGACACAGAATGAAGTCATAACACCCTCACAAAACACTGGCCTTAGAAACCTCCCCCAAACATGATCCTCACAAGAGGCTCGTAATATTGATACAGTTATTTCTACTTTATAGAGAAGAACCTGAGGCTCCAGGAAATTAAGTAAAATGTCCATAGGGCCTAGGGACTGAGATCCAGGTTCGAAAATCTGACTTAAAGTATCTGCTTTTCCCTCAGGACTTCTAAGCTTGCCCTCAACCCTTTGCCATTAATGTTTCCTCTTGTATTCTTTGGAAAATGGACTGAAATGGTTTTGGGAGAGAAACCTAACTGTGAGCATTCGTTGGGTGCTTATGGAGGATCCTCACTGTCACATGAGAGCAGCCAGCCGTGTGATTTTATTTATGCTTGACAGATTCCTTCCTCTCCTTCCTCCTCCTCTGCTGGTGGCCACTCTCGGTAGAAATAGGGATACTACATGGAGGAGAGGAGCTAAACGTGACTCCCCGTGACTTACATAATAAAATAAGAATCTCTGCAGTGGCCTTTTTCTGTCTGCTCATGGCTGTGATGGAGTGGACCCCCATGGGGACAGCCTCACTTAAGGGCTTCCCCTGGGTCATCAGGTGTACAGAGGGTCTTGGGATCAAATGCGCAGTTAAATTGATGAGATCAATTCATTAGGATAAAGACTTCCGCTACTTCCAAAGCAGTAATGTGCTCTGGCCAGTTGACGTCTAGATAAAAGATTTTATGTCAGAATGAGATCCGTGCCCTTTACCAGAACTCTGATTGTTTGAAGAGCGGGAAGGACTTCTTGAGCCTACATCAAAATATTCAATTTTGAAAGATGAGTTTTTTTGAGGCTAGTTTCCGACCTGCTGTTTCTTTTAGAAATGATTGCTTTTTGTGTTTAAAAGATAACTTAAGTGGTTTTTTTAAGTCTGGGAGGGGTTTTACAGACATGGTATGTGTTGGTATGTGTGTGTTTTACCTCCTTCCATTCTGACCACCCGGCAGTCAGCCTGATCTCTTCCCTCATCTTGATCGTTTTTCAACATTTAATTACCTGTTTGGAGCCCATATGAATTACATTTTTTTTTTTTGGTTTTGTCTGAACTTATAAAAGGCATCCCAGCCCCCAGAGGGAATAACATGTCCCCTCCACCCCTCACCCCCAGAAGACATTTCTTTCCAAAATGCAAATGGAAAGTGGTTTGGTTTGGGATTGTCCCCTTTGCTTTAGTTCACAAAACCCCTTTCACTTCCTTTGTTCTTGATGGCCTTATACTTGTAAAGTAAGGAAAATCCACTGAAATTCACAAAAGATGTTAAGTTGAGAAAGGAAAAGATGCTACCATACCCTCAGCCAGAAGCAGACTTTAGTCTGTAATTTCAGACTTATTTTGATTATAAAGTGTCATGCCCCTCCCCCTTTCTGCTTTCTTTTTTTAGTTCTATAATCAGGAGTCTACTATTCTTTCTAGTGCTATAATTAGTACTGTGGTCTAAAACATAAGAACCTTCAAGTTCTTAACAGTAATACTGCTTACTCACCTCAATTTACAGAGAGGCCACTCGGCTTCTACGAGTCATTTGGTCATTCACCAAACATCACTGAGCACTGACTATATGCAGGAATTCAAAGACAGGGAACCCTGTTTCTGCCACCAAGTGTGCATCACCTAATTGGTGAGGCCCTCATACAAAAAACCAGGCATATTCAGCTTGAGAAATGTAATTGAGTTACATACAGAGTTCTGACTTTGTACTTGTGCGTAGAGTAGCAGTTTCCATACTGTGTTACATTTTGTCTGTTCCCTTGTTTGTTCCTTAATGAGCTCTTGAGGGCCAGGAATGAATATGGGTGTGGAGATGGATATGGAATGAATGAGTGAAAGGATTTCTATTACCAGTGCCAGGCTTGTCTTGCAAGGTGTTCCATAGGTTTTAACGTGCCTGTAAAATATCTTAGTTACAGAAGACTTATAGGAAGTGGGCTTGGGGTGGAGCCACCTGGAAAACAATGGAATTTGGCATTCTTGCTCATTAGCAAAATGCCCAACTTGGTTAGAATTCTATTACATTAAGTCACATGAAATTGCCACTTTGTAGGTGATTTCACATGGTTCAACCTAATAAAAGGAGACCTATTTTATCACTTACTGGTGTTCTTTAGGTTTGGAACATGCACAGAGGTGAGGTTCTGTGCATCCTAAACATGTTGCCACCAGGTTACTATCTCTAAGTGTGAGTCTCTATTTGGAGCTTTATAGAGGGAACCTGTGCCCCAACTACTCCTGTGACACTCAACTCCGAAGTGGAATTCCTCCAGGGCAGTGTCTTTTTGTAGACTGGACAGGGAATTAAAAAACTGCAGCTCTGTGCCTACTTAAAAATATTTTCATTTACCTTGGAGAACATACAAGGACAGGGTTTCATGCGTATACAGGAGAAAACAGCGAGTGAAAAGGATGTGTACTCAGCAGCATGAATGGGGTGCTATTCTTAGCCGGGACACTAATGTAGAGAAGAACAGGAAACAAGATGCTTCTGAATGTAGACTCGGGCTGCCCCAGGCTACGGCCAAGAGGCTTCGAGTCATAGGGAAACTCCTGACAGCTGCTGGTGTTCTTCAGACCTTCCTCTTTCCATAGAAAATTCTACATTTTGTGTGTCTTAGACTGAAGTAGGGGGTGGCTCTCTCTTCTCAGGGATCTGGAGAGGAGTAGGTGAAGGCTCAAGAAGCGGACTTCCTACCTTTCTTATACTTCGAGGTGGGGCTGTTCTGGCTCTGTGAAGTAGAGGAAGTCCCTCTTCTCATTCTGAGTGGTTTAACTTCTGAGAGAGATGAGGGTGTCTTGGCTGACTGGACTAAACTTCTTCAGCAATTTAAGTGTTCTTGGATTTGTTGTTCAGTCTTTCACGCTGGGACTGAACCTGATTTGCCTTTGAAAGTTAAAGACCAGGAATATGCCTGATGTGTATTATAGCCACAGTGGAGTGCTGGCTACTTTCTAGTTGCTCAGTGACTACCGGTTGATTTAAATGTATGTATCAGTGTTAGGAAGTTGGACCAGTCACCCCAGCTTTCCTCTCTGGTCCATGTCATTGATAGGGAGAAGTGTTTTCAGGTAGCCTTTTCCCATAGGATTAGGATGGTGATATGGTGATGTATTGTCAATGTCACTATCACTGAATGAGCTTTACTACGAACTTACTTAGACTGAATACAGTAAGGTGATATATTTAACCCCCACCAATGTTATCTAATATTGACAACAACTACAAGTCAACATTTTAAACGGCATGCCTTCCTCGTTTGATTTCAATGATATGTAGAATCTAATGAACAAATTGAACTATCGAGGAAAATGGGAACAGATTCATAGATGGGGAGTGGGATGATAACTGATGGGGGGAATTTAGGGCATGGAGAGATTGAGGAAAAAGGACTTGTGGACATGAACAACAGTGTGGTGATTGCTGGGGGAGATGGTTACAAGGGGACTAAATGGTAATGGGAAAAATACAATAAAAAGATTAAGTCAAAAGAAAAAAGAAAGAAATAAAGGGCATGCCTTTAATTAGAACCTGGTATGATAGGAATTTCTTAAAGGAGGGCCTGAAATTATGGCATTACATCCAAGCAGACTCTGAAAGGGATCGGGACTGTATATATACCATTCTCCTTCCTTATTTCTCTAACTGGAAAAAAAAAATCTCATTTCCTTTTTTCTTTCTTACTCAGAACACCAAGTCCATTCAGCCACCTCAACAATATAGCCAAGGCAAACCTCCTTAGAAGAAAGGAAAACTTTGCTTAGGAATGGTGTGTAGGGCTCACAGAGTCTTCTTTCAGCTCTCTCCCTATCTGATTAAGGTTTGTGTGAAACGAGGGTAGGGAAGATACTGGCTGTAGGTAGACAGCTGTTGACCTGGGTTACAGCATGTTCCTGTTCATGGTAACAATATGCCTTGACGATGAGGTCCCCATATTTTCCAGTTGTCACACTACATCACTGCTGTAAGTTAGCCTCCTTAGGTAAGACATTTACCAGGGAGTTGTCTTCATCTGATGGGAGGAGGAAGGGAGAAAAAACAATTTTTTTCAGTTTCTCCATGGAAGTGGTAACCATTGTCAAAACCAGACCCTGGAGACCTGACTTGGAAAAGCATGCAGGCTATTGCCAAGAGTCCCTGTAGATCCATAGTCTTAACATCTGAGTGCCGGGTTTAATGAGTCACACAGCCAGGTAGAGTCGTTTTCAAGGAATTATGGGAACATGCCCAGCTTGATTTGGACTGTGTCAAATTTACTTTTGCTGGCTTATGTTTGCTATTGAATTGTTTTATGTGATCTCTCTCACCCCCACCTAACAACTGTTGTTAATTTATGTGACACCAAAGATTTCAATGAAGGTAACTTTCTGTAAGAACCTTGGAAACAAGAGGGCTAGGGAATTGATCTTGCCCCCTGATTAGACAAATAGTCGTCAGTTCTGTTGAATAGGAGACCTGAATTTTTCACTTTGAATGTACTCTTGAGAAATTCAGAGTTTGACACGAGGTATAGTAGCAGGGAGGCTGGGCAAGGAAATGGCTTTACCAAATAAAATCTTCACATTGATACAGTACCAAAGGGCTTGGCCTTTGGTTTAGTGATGGCAAGGTGCTGGATCGGTCTTCTCTGTGTATCCAGAATATGTTAAGCTCGCTGAAGTGAGGGGTATTGGGACAAGAGAAATGGTAAGTTGGGTCTTATCAGAGACTGACGATCTCCTGATCTTTTGTAAAGGTTCTTTTGATGGGGAATTTATCTGCTTTGCCTAGCTAATAGGAATTATGGTCTGATTTCTGTCCCTAAAACACTGCTATTGGCCTTGGACTAGTTAATTCTCTTAGCTCACCAAACTGATGACATCAGTAATAAGGCATGAGATGTAATGTGTAGAGTATGATTTTGGATTATAGGTTCCTTGTAACCACAGACAAAACCCCAAGCTGTAGCATCAGACACCTGGGTTTGGATCCTGGCTGTGTCATGTATAAGCTGCATCACTTTGAGTCAGTTGCCTAATCTCCTAAAACCTGAGTGTTCTAAGTGTGGGCAGTATAACTGGCTACCTTGTGGGGAGGTTGTCAGATTGGAGTAAGGGAAGGTGAAATGCCTAGTAAGGGCTGGCATGTAGAAGCACACAGCTTCTGTCATTTCTATTATTAGCAATGGATTCAGCAGTGTACAAATCTGTCTCTCAATGGTTCCCTCTTTTCAACTTGTGAAATGAACTTGACATTCTTTACTCAGTGGTTAACAGGGAGCCAAGTGAGATATCTGAGCATGTGAGGATGGATTCTGGGACCCAGACCGGGGCTTGTAAAGTTGCACTATATTTATAAGTTGTAGAATTATATTAAAAACACACCCTTCCCGTTTCCCCTTCTTGGTCTCTCATTCAGAGCGGGGGATTGCTGGCCTTGTGTTTGGTCCTCGGGTGGTAACTTTGAAAGTAGATGAACACAGTCCTTGGGAGTCCATTTACTCTGTGCTTGGGAGTTCTATTCTTAGACCACAATCGCCGGAATATAAAGCCGTGACCCAACATCCCGCTGGAGCCATGTGTGCCTGGTCGTGGATTTCTTTGGGAAGCTGGGACAAAGGCCTGGGTCTGCTTCTGGCATTGAGTAGGCCAGGTATAGGACGGTCCATTTTAAAGCCAGTGTCCTCCCAATTGTCTGGAATTTATGAGCCTGGCTTACATGGGACATCCCACAATATGACTGTAATTAAAGTCCAGTTTGTTTACTCTGTTCCAGTGGAAGGGCTATTAGAGAAAAAACAGGCAGTTTAGATATTTATGGGTGAATTCTTTCCTGTTTTGTTTTCCTCTAGACCTGTGATTAAAGGGTTAACAGCACTTGCTATTTATTCAGCAGAGCCCCCTGGAGGGAGGAGATTTAGCATTTTTTGTTGTTGTTGTTCTTATGAGCCCAGGACTGAGCCAGTTGCATTTCACATGTCACTTCATTTAATCCTCATTATTGTTCACCCCATAACACAGAGATTGAAATTGAAGTTCAGGGCTTGCTCAGGGGCTCATGATCACGGGCCTTGTACTACTTCATACTTGCACACCCTCTCCTAATAGACAACCCTATGGTCACATCAGTGAAGATACTGGTGATTTAGAAGCATCACTAAATGTTTATTAAACACCTGAATGTAGTTATTATATACGTGAGGTTGAATCACATGTAGGGCTCCTGACATTATCTGCAAAGAGCCTGACCCTAACCCTGAGTTTGGTGTTTTATGCGGTATTTTGGTTCCCCAACTCTGTAACCATGATGCGGGGAGCTTCCATAAGTGGGGGTGTTTCTAAGAGCAGCCTGACCCCTTAATTATCTCACTAACAACATTGCCCTCTGTTTGTGAAGTGTCCGCTCCAGGAACCCCCTGGAGCTTCAAGAGACATGATCTCAGCTTCATAACATCCCTGTTAAGACAGGAAGCAGCTGAAGTCATTTGCTCTCCTTTACAGCAAGTGGGAGACTCAGGCACAGATGGGAGACAGAGGCACAGAAGTTAAATAATTAGTCCAAGGTCACATCAAATGATTTCCAACTCAGCTGACAAATCCGTCTAGGGCTTGGTCTCCCAAACGTTGCAACTTTCTTTACAATGCAATTTGGTCTCAACAACTTTACATATCTTTTTTTTTTCCTTTTCTATTTTGCTAAATAAGATGTTTTTCATATCTACTGCCTAGTTAATGTTGGATTTTAATTTAGCCTTCAAGTTGATCAATGACTTAACTGAGAAAATGGCTGCCAGAATGTGGTTTAAAACACTCTGTCATTATCTCTCTCAATGCTGAATTTTCTGCTCTCGTATTTTGCACACTGTCTGTCTCTGTGGGTTAAAAACCTTAAGAATCTCAAGGGTCACCTTGACCGAGAAGCTTCTGTAGTTGGGAATTGCCACATTTTTCAGAGCATTGCTATTGGACCAACCAACCAACAAACAAACAAATTAGAAATTTCTGACCTTAGCTTCACAGAGAAGGGGAGCACATTCAAGGATAGCCCACTGCCTCGTCCTTAATGCAGATTTGGCTTGTGTTGAAATAATATTGTTATTCATTATCATACCTTTCTAGTTATCCTCATGACTCAGTATTCATTAAAACATGAACTTTTTAATGATATGTTTCTCCCTATATTTTAGATGGCAGGCGCTTAGGTGATATAAGGTTTGGTGATCCCATATGGCCTCTTAGGGCAATAGACAAGTTATTCAGATTCTCAGTTATATTATGTGAGGTTTTTGGTCATCTTCACTACTCACTACTAAGAAGTAAATTATAGAGGGGAACTCTTTACAAAAAGAGATAAATTTACCCAGGGAAGGGGGGTTCATTGTGAGTTAATATGACTACTACCAAATACCTTTTGTCTCCTGATGACTTATCAAATTGTAGGTCTTCCGGCTTCATGATATGTTTAGTTCCACATTCATTCATTTAACATTTTCTACATATACCTAGTATATGTCAGGTACTCTGTTGGGCACTGGATGACATAGATGGACAAGTCCTTAAATCCTAAGATCTGCCTGGCTGGCGTAGCTCAGTGGATTGAGCACGGGCTGGGAACCAAAGTGTCCCAGGTTCGATTCCCAGCCAGGGTACATGCCTGGGTTGCAGGCCATGACCCCCAGCAACTGCACATTGATGTTTCTGTCTCTCTCTCTCTCTCTCTCCCTCCCCCTCCCTTCCCTCCATAAAAATAAATAAATAAAATCTTTAAAAAAAAATCCTAAGATCTCGCAGTGTATGCTGGACTTTAGTGTCAGTTAGCTTTATTAGATTCTTCAGAAGTTCCAAAATTTTCCAAGATCCTGTCCCCTAGTGTCCTGTTGTCCCAGGACAAGAGTATGTCCCAGACTCTTGACTGTCCTTCATCACTCCCCATTGGTGCTTGCTGGGTCCAGCTGCCCTCATGTCTCACCTGGATTGTCTCAGCAGCCTCCTACCTGGTTCTGTGCTTCCACTCTTGCCTCCTTCAGGCTACTCTCAACACAACCGCTAGAGCCATCTTTTTAAAGAGGAATTCAGATCAGGTTACTCCTCTGTTCCAATTCACCAGTAGTTTTCCATTCCCTAGGCCCCTGCTACCTATCTGACCTTGCCTTCTACTAATCCCCCCTTTCCCTCCGCTTCATCAGCACTGGGCTCATGTGTTTCCTTTAACAGACCAGGCATACCAGGCACAGTCCTATCTTAGGACCCTACTTTTCCCTCTGCCTGGAGCATTCTTCCCCGAGTGTCTGCATGGCTCACTGCCTCAAACCTCTGCTCAGAAGTCACCCATCAGCAGGCTCTTCCTGGCCACTCGCTGTAAAATGTACCCTTACCTTGCAGTTCCTGTTTCATTAATGTCTGATTTTCTCCTCTTCCCTCACTGGAATATGATCTTCATGAGGGAGGTGGTTTTGGTGTTTTGTTTACTGCTGTATCCTTAAGGCCTGGAAGGTGCTCTGTAAGTATTTGTCAGTTGAATGAGCGGATCAGCCTGTTACTGAGTCACTGAGTGACTGTCCTCTGTAGAAGGGGCCTCTTCGACCTGTGGCACATGTCCCTCTGATGGTGTGGGGAGGACGTGGTCAGACTGTCTCTGTGGGGCAGAGAGTTGTTCTTAGCACAATCCCGTCTGGCTCCTGTTGCATTGAAGCCACAGTTTTTGCCTTTTTAGTATCACTTTTTAGTCATAAAGTCAGAGGATGTGAAGATTGATAGGGATCTGGGAGGCTATTAGGTCCACTTCCCTCTTTCTGATGTGAGAAAAAAAGAGTCTAGAAAAGTAGGTGAGTTACCCAGAGCCATAAAGCTGTTTTAGAGTCGACCTGAAGTTAGGCCTTTGACAGCTGATTCCACAGACTTCATTGCATCTCTTCTCCTCTGTCTGAGAAGTTCACAGTCTTTCAGATTTGACACTTTTTCTCTATAAGGACATTCTGGGTTAGTGTAGATGGATGATGGCCGTGGGATATGTGGGAAATCCCAAAGACTGACCAGTGTGAATGGGAACGACCCCGGATGTGCCAGGAGCACAGCAGATACATGCACTCTTCCAGTGGCAGGTGAAAGGAAGCAAAAATCAAGACTCTTTGCCGCTCTAGTTGTTTTATTACATGTCACAGTTAGAACGTGTGTTCCATTTAAATTCAGAGGTTTTGATGAATGGCCAGACCAGCTGCAAGCCCTCTAGGCCAGAAGCCTTGATCTTGCCAACTGTTCATTTTCTTGATGGACTTCCTTATTTCAGGCACTTGTGTCTAGCCAGTCTATTGTGGGCTTGTCAGAGGGGCGTAGAGCACTCTCTGGGACAGTCAGATCCTCCCGTGCAACATGTGTCCTGAAGCTGGCCTGCCTCCATCCTCTTTCTAAGTGTGTGTGGTCTTTTGTCGAGCGGGGTGAAGTGAGAGAGGATTCGAAAAGAGAGAAAAACTGCTCTAGCATCGCCGGAACATGTTTGTGAACTGACCGAGCCGTGATTGGGATGGCAGAAAAAAAAAGACTGAAATTTGTTGCCATCTGTTTTGTGATATAAGATGGCCCAGTTTGAGTTTTGAAGGCACTTTGATCACACACGAAGAATATGTCATATTTAATTCCACTCCCTGTTGCCTCTTTGACAGTACCAATCACGCTGAAGGCCCATGTTTTTGCTTCATCTAGTTTTACTTAAGCAAAGGCTCTAGACTTTCTTAATTTATTTCAACATACTTCCAGTTTCAGGTATGAAATGGCAATGCTGTAGTCTGGCAGCATTGTACTGTGGCAATGCTGTATCTGGCCATGCTGATTTCCAGATAGCTATTTTTGGGTCAAGGGAAGTTTAGTATCCTGAATACATTAGCCATACTACTGAGGGAGCAATAGATTTGGTTTTGGTTTGGTTATGAAATTTTGGCTTGGTTATGAAGTTTTAGTTTAGTTTTCTTACATTTGGTGGACAAAATAATAAAGACCAGAAAGTAGAGGGCTGTGTCTTAAGACACACAGCAAAACACTGAGACCTAGAATGAGGAACCGGGAGTTACTCTCTGTAGATTATTTCTTTTCAGGCTAGGCTAGTGGAGTTTCTGAGCACCACTGAATTCTCCCTTTGACATCTTTAGATTTTGTAAGGTTACTTTTTAGCTTTCTGGGGCTTGGGCGGTTCTTAGATCTGGGTCACAGCCACACATGGGAGTCCTTGATCTCGACCAGGTAGACCCTGAGGAGTTGAGTTCACACAACTAGGTAGGCGATAGGGGCTTTCTCCCTCAGTTACTGTATATTTTCTTACAAAAGAGGTAGAGGAGCAATCTCAAGGTCAGGAGAACTCACCCTGATGATTGGATTGTCAGGGATTGTGCTGGGTTCTGACTTAGATTCTGCGGTCAAGTGCAGAAAGCCCAGACCCTCAGAGGCAGAGGCAGCTCCTCAGCCTGTTGGGTCAATAACCAGGAAATGGAGTTCTCACCAATTCTTGTTCTCTATGCTAAAAGTTATACTTTGAGATTTGGGCCTGCTTCTTTTACTTTTGTTCTTTCAGTGGCAGTTTTAAATTGGCGGTTCAGTTAGACAAAAGCAAAAAGATATTAACCCAGCCTTGGAAATAATTGTGAGCCCATGTACTTTTTTTCCCCCAGCTTTTCCTCTTTTTGCTATCCTGATAGTATATCCATTATATTTCCTTTCCATCATTTTTTTGTCCTGTTTCTTTGGCAGATATTATTCCTTGTCTGGAAGAGCAAGTGAAGAGCTGTTTTTAGGACTCTGGAAGGGTATAGTACAGATGACAGTCTCAGTTAATGGTAACCAGAGCCAGGGAGCTGGGGTCAGCCTGAGTGGGGATCAGTCAAATTAACAAAGCACTGACTCTCAGTGGCAGGAATTCAAGTGACCGCAAAGTGTTGAACACATCTGGAAAGGGATTCTGACATCATCCCCAGCAACTGTGGGGAATACGCACAGCCTGTAGACCTATTCCTTTTTGACCCTAGAAAGCTTCTTTAAAGAGTAATGTTCTGAGTGGTTTCTGGCCAGCTCACCTGCTCATTTGTCTTTGGGGAGGGGGAAGGAGACAATCTGCCTGGGCCCCAGAGGCAAATGGATTCTGCATTTGAAAGTGCTGAAGCTCAGAGACGGATTCTTAGGGGACCCCAAGGGATCTGCTTTTCCTCTACTCATTGTCCCTACAAAACTTTTCCTGGCAGCCAGCATTGCTGTTCAGAGGGGCTGTTCCCTGCTGTTTAAGTTGTTTGGCAGTGGTGTGTCAGGATGCGGGTTTTCTGAATGCTTTCCCAACTGGTTACTTGAGTGGTGGTTAGGGAGGGGCCCTCTGAGCTGCCGAGGCCTGTCTCCTGTCTGGATGCTCACAGCAGGGCTGGTGGGGAGAACTCTGTTTTCCTTCGGCTGCCTTTGGTGGTGCTGCGGGTGGCTCTTGAGATGTGGGTAGAAGTGAGTTTGGGGGAGTGATAGGTCTTTTTGTTTCTTTTTCTTTTTTTTTTTGCATTGCATTTTTAAAAAATTGAATTTATTGAGGTGACACTGGTTAACAAAATTATATAGGTTTCAGGTGCACAGTTCTGAAACACATCACCTGTACACTGTATTGTGTGTTCACCCCAAGTCAAGTCTGTTTTTCTGTTTCTTTTGGTGACATGGTCCAGACTATAGTATTTGATGTGACTTTACCCTTATTTTATGCACATTTCTCTACTAGGCCTTACCACTTTCCTCATGCCTATAATTTCCTCAGCTCCTTTTGGTTGAATTTATGTAAGGGCTCCATTTTTAAAACCAGGCCCCTGTTCAGTTCCTGAGCCAATTATGACCAAACAATAAGTTCTATAAGCAACCTTAGATCCACCACCTGGTAAACCATGTGCAAACAAGACCCGGGGTTCCAGATCAAGCTCTGGATACCATGATTCCACTGCCGTTTCCCTGTGTTCCACCAGTTCCCAGCATTCCATTTATCTGAAACTCTCTCTGTCCTCATCAAAGGCTTGTCTGGGCTTTAAAGATTTACTGCTGCTTCCTGGGTTCTGAAGAACGAGATCAGGAGTTTCTGTTTCCGTTTGAGAACCTGTAGGTCTTTCTCATCTGGTTAGTATCAACCCAGCTAGGATTAGGCTGGGTAGGATGGGGGAAATATAGTAATGGGGTAAGGTGGAAGATTGGCACAGCTGTACTTGGCTGCCTTTTTTTTCAACCTTTTCTTTTCTCTTGTAATCTCTGGGTTTCGGCACCTTCAGAGTGGTGTTTAGTGGGTTATCCTGTTGATATTTGACAAAGAATAGGGTGTTCTTGTTCTGTAGCATTAGCGAAGTGATTTAATGGGCTATAGTTTTGTTTAATGGAACAATATGGGAGGTGGCCTTATGAAGAGGATTGGCAGCAGGACACTTCGGTTTGCAGGCTGGTACTCAATCCACTGAGTCATACTAGCCAGGGTGGCAGCATGACCCTTTGAATAGTTGGGTCTTGGCTTCCATGTTGGCAGGTCTTGGGCACGAAATTTGAGTGGTCCCAAATCTGACAAGTACTTGCTTCAGAGGTAAATCTTTAATCATTCTCAAGGTTGACTGTGTAACTCTGTTGACTCTGAAGATTTTGTGTATAAAGTTTAATTATTCAGTTATTTTAGTTTAGCCTGTTCAGCTGCATTACATGGAGGTAATAAATGTGGAAGAGGAGCAGACATTAGGGATGAAAAACCCAGGAGCCTTGTTCCTTCTCATGCCCTACCTGGGTTCTGCGATTGGACCCACAGGTGAGTTGTGAGGAACCAGTTTCAAAAACGAAGTAATTCCAGATCTAGCTTGCTCCTTCAGTCGAATTCACTCCAGGCAATTCAGAGTTGCCTGTAGAGTGGTCATGCAGGACCGCACTAACTTGCACTTCATTATAACAAATGGGAGACCCGGTAATTTATAGCCTATCATTTCTGGAATCTGGAGATGGCTCAGCCTAAGCTTCACTGAAGGAGATTATGTTACTTTAAAAGAGAACTTTGCTGGCTGCACCCAAGACCCGAAGCTTTTAGATGCTGAGTAAGGAGGCCATGTGAAGGGAACAGAATGAGTCTGGAACTCAATCCCCCACCTGAGAAAGGGAGTAATAACATTTTGGGTTGGCTTGTTTACATTTCCCTTTGATTTTGAGTAATAAATTCCTTCTCTTCTTTCTAGTTCAATGATTTCAGAGTCTGTATTCCCTAGAAATACTCTATTCTCTCACCCATCAGACTGAATTAGGTGGAAACTCCTTGGCCTTAATGAATGCTGAAGGATTTCAAAGGGCTGATGGAAATTCTTCTGGAAGTAACAATTTCCATTCTATTGGTAAGGCAATTCTCCAGAAATTCCCTGAATGTCTTGGGTTATTTTTATACAGCAAAACAGCCAGCATTGGGTTTTCTTTGCTAATAGATGACAGAGAGAAATGTGGACATTTGGAATTCATGGAGAATCCCTAAGTTGCATTTTAGCCTTAGTGTTATGTCTTCTTTCCTAGCCAGTTTACCAGAGCTGCTCACCTGAAACAGCATAGATGGATTTCTTTTCCTTCTCTCCCTGCCTCCTCCCACCATTCTTTGAGAAGTAGTGAGAGGCTGCTTGCCAGGTAGAATCTAGATGACAAAATCTAAAGCCAGATTCAGAGGTTTAAGCATAGCCACTGCCCAGGTTGCTTACAAAGAAAGGAAAGGAAGAGTCTTGTATGAAATCTCACTTCATTGGCTCTGCATTTATTATTTATTGAGTCATCACATTCTAAGTTAGCATCGTGCTAATTGCTGTATACCTGTGGACTGATTGATTTCGTTCTACATTTACGGAGCACCTATAATGTTCCTGGCACTGCTTTGCACCTGAGGTGAGAAGGTGAACAAGACATGGCCACCTATAGCTCACAGTCTAATGGGAGAGCCTCAGAAGGTGTGGTAAGAGCTATAGTTAGTTGCCTTGCCACATAATTTGCATTTGTACCCTAAAGCCAGAGGGGTGCCACGGAATTATTTTAAGCAAGGCAGTGGCCTGATCCAGTCTGTATTTTTGATAGATTATTAGTGGCGTTGAGGATACCAGTGATTTAGAAGGGGGTGAGACTGGAGGCAGTAATAGTTCAGACAGAGGATATCTGTTAGGCCCTGTTTAGTTTTAGGCACAGTTCTAGGTTGCTGGGAACCTGGGGCGGACAAATCAGGCAGTCTGTGCCCTCAGGGAGCCTGTATTCTGGTGGCGGTATGAGGTTGTGTAGACAACCAATATGCATGCAAGGTATGATATTTTTCAGACGGTGATAAATAACTTGAAGAAAATGAATAGAGCCATGGGAGTTAGAGTGGGCATCAGAATAGGTGCCCTGTTGGTGTAGTTAGTAAAGGCCTCTCTGAGGAAGTGACATGGCAGCTACTGGAAGACATGGGACAGAGTGGTTCTGAAGAGGAGAACAGTAAGAGCAGGGACCCTGAAATGGGAACGTACCATAAGGGTCAGGGTGGCTGGAGCATAGAAGGACAAGTGGTATTGAGATGCGGTTACAGGGCCTTGTGGACTATGGGAAGCAACTTGGATTAATTCCACTGGAGTGAAAAGCACTTCAATTAATTAAATCAGGGGTTGGCAAAGTGTGGCCCATTGGTCAAATCTGGCTTGCTGCCTGTTTATGTAAATAAGGCACGTTGGAACAGAGTCACACCCATTGGTTTATATATTGCGTGTGGTTGTCTTAACATTGTAAGAGTAGAGTTGAGTATTTGTGACAACATATGACTTAGAAGCCTTAAATATTTGTTTTTTTAATATTTTATTTCTTTATTTTTAGAGAGAGGGGAAGGAAGAGAGAAAGAGAGGGAAAGAAACATCGATGTGTGAGAGAAACATAGATTGGTTGCCTTTTGTGCATCCCCAGCTGGGGACCTAGCTTGCAACCCAGGTATGTGCCCTCACTGGGAATTGAACCTGTGATCTTCAGTTTTCAGGACAGCTCTCAATCCACTGAGGCATACCAGCTAGGCCAGAATCCTTAAATATTTGTTAGCTGGCCCTTAACAGAAAAAGTTTCCTGACCTCTGAATTAAATGATCTACTTAAGTTTTGAGAAGACAGGCTGGGCGCTAAGTAGTGAATGAATAGTAAGAGACAAGAGTGTATCTCAGTAGTTCAGATAAGAGATAACTGGATGTTGGGCGTCCGAAGGCAGGAGAAGCAATTAGCCAGATCTGTACTCATTAATGTTGAATAATATGAAATAACTGAATAAAGCAGTGACAGGGAAAATGAGGATGTAAGGCTTTGGAAGAGATTTAGGAGGTAAAAAATCAGTGTAGCTTATTGTTGACTAGGTGGCTTGAAGCAGGGGCATCGCAGGAGGAAGGGTATAGAATGCCCTGCAGGTTTTTGTTTTGGTATCTTGGTGCATGGTAATGCCATTAACTGAGACAGGCAAAGTGAAGCAGGAGAGGCATATGTTGCTAGGGAGAAGAACATGGGATACCTTTGGACATGGGATATCCAGGACATCCAGGTAGAGATGTTTTTGGATTTGGGACACTCAGGTCATCCCGATAGAGATGTCTGTGAACGTGGGACACCTAGGATATGCAAGTAGAGATTCTTTGTGCATGGAGCACCCTGGACATCCAGGTGGAGATGTCTAAAAGGTAGATTAAAGATAGATCTGAAATTTAGCGGCATGAGGCTGGACTGGTGGTACCAGAAACTTTAAAGTCATCAGCTAACACAGACCCTCCCAAGGAAGGGAGGGTAGGGCTAAATCTCATATGGCACTTACAGAGATTTGGATCCAGGCAGGAAGCAAAGTCAAACGAACTTTTTGGACAGTTGGTGTCAATTAGTCCAGTTGTCTTATGACTACAAAATTTGTGTAGTTTGGAGACTGATAGACTCTGATGAGCCTTGCCTTGCCCACTGTCCTGGATGTCAACCTCTTAGTCACTTAAGTGGGGTGACTGGGGCAACTCTGGGTGCTCTTCCTTCCCAGATTCCCTGCTAACACTGGAGCACTTGTTGCCTTTGAACTCTGCAGTCTATTCATGTCTGCAATTATCTGGTGGAGAGTATGGATTGGTAGGAAGGTCTCCGTCGTCCCTGGATTTTGTTGGTGCAAGGACTCTCTGATATTAGGGTTAGATAGTCGGCTTAATTTTATTTATTTTGGTGCCAATTCTCTTAACCTACAAAGCTAGATAAACCCCCAAGTTGCTCCTCTCCTTCTCTTCTTTCTTCTTTTCTAGGGAAAGGGAAACACAGAAGTGATTTATGAAAAAGCACTGTGTTGAAAGTGGCCTTAAGATAGCTGTAATCATAGACTTGGCTGTAAATCTCCCCTTGTCACAAAAGTGCTTCGTGAAAACCCGATAATAAAACCAAAATTGAGAAGGGGAGGAGGGCCAGTCTCTACCCTGTTCTCCAAACCCTCCTGCCCATTTTTAGTAAAGTCTCACACCTCACATTTCTGCTTTTTATACAGTTTTTGAAGACTGCATTAACCCAGTCTTAAATATCATGTTCAAATTTTATGGGACCTCATGTTTTATCAGTTGTTCCTTCCCTAAAGAGACAGGTAGTCTTGCCACTTTCCTGACCCAAATCATTACTGTCCTGAGGTTAGTGACTTCTAGCAGGCTGAAGTTGGAAGTCTGAAGCCTGCTCAGAAGTGGATGAAACAGAGTCCCCCGACCCCCACCACCAAATGAAGTAGAGATGAAAAGGTAATTTTAAAACATGAAATATTATTTTGAAATATATATATTGAGAAGTATTACTTCCATTCCAGTTTTGGTCCACCTCAGAGACCCCCTGCCCTTACTATTTGCCCTTCAGTTGTCTCTTAAAACTCTGTCTAGTGTATTTATGTAAATACAAGCAAATATGAATATATGATATTCTCCTGCATTTATACAAAAGGCAGCATATTATATAACCTGTTCTGTAACTTGCTTTTTGTCTTTAACAGTATGTCCTGGGGATCTTTCCATGTTAGTACAGGGAAAGCTTCCTCATTCTTTTATCAGAGCTGCATAGTGTTCTACCATATGGCCAGCTGCCTCCTAGTTCATTGAACCAGCCCCTTACAGGCACCTGAGAGACAGTTTCCAGTATTTGCTATTACAGGCAACACCTCAGTGAACAAAGGCAGTTTTTTTAAAGGCTTACCTAGCACTGGATATGCTACTTAAAATGAGATTATTCTTCATTTTTAGAATGCTGGTTGGTTTTATTGGTTGATAAATCCCAATTAGTGATATTCATGAGTGAAACATTGATGATGGGACCAAGATCCCTTCATAATTCAAGAATCATTAGTATGACTGCCCCATGGAGGCATACTCCTCTATCTCAGGTTTATTTTAATAATAAAACCTTTAGAATTTTAATAATGAAACCTACTTAAGGCCCTTTGCTCAAGAAGTCTGATGAATCTCTGATCACTGCAATTACTGCTTCAGCAGCTGTAGAGCAATTTAACAGGATAATAGTGAATAAGATAAATTACACCTCAGATCCTTAATGGATTGATATGCAGAAGTATGCAAGGGGATATGGAGTGGGGGAGGTGCACCTTTTGAATGTGAGCCCATAGCTTTATAAAATAGGGAACTGGGCCATTGTAGCCATTACTACTGGAATGAGTTATTCTGTACCAACCTCTGGGGTTCTGTGGTGGGTAGAGTGTCCTGTTTATTATAGGCAACAAATTGAGTTAATTCTCTTGTTTGTGTGTCTCTGTGGAGTGGGTGGAAAGTCTAGGTGACTTACTAATTGTCTTACTTAGAATACTCCCCTTTGTACTTAAGAATTAGTATCTTTGGTATAAAAATAGGGAGGCAGACCAGTTTTACAAATAGTTGCTGGCCAGGGGAATAACAGTTTCTGCCAGGTAAGTGGTTTAAAAAAGGCAGACTGGAAAAATAACTAACTGTGGGATGGTAAGGGTTCCACTCTTATTTACAAGGCTAACACAGTCTGCCAGTGTGTTTGGGCACAGGGGAGGAGGGAATGGATCAGCTAAGAAGTAAGTACAGTGCTTGCTTTGTGTGTCCCTGGATGTATATTTAGGGGAGAATAGTAAGGATGTGGGTCACATGGGAGGAGGGGCTTTCTAAGGGGCCCAAGGAAGCAGATCCAGGAGACTTGGCTGCACTTCTACCCCTATGGACATTCCCTGGCATCTGGTCACATTGTGGATGCCTTAACATCTTGTACCTTTATCCCAGCTGAAGGCCTTGGAGCACAGGAGAGAACTGCAAGAATACAGTCTTCCCTTCCTAAATTTTTGATCAGCATTAACATACTTTTAACATGTCATTGAATTTGGAGTAATGTTGTCTTAATATTAAAGCAACTTAAATTGTCTTGAAATATAGAAAACCCTGTTGGAAAAAGGAGCAAGGATAGGTGGAAAGAACAAGACAGGTAAGAATTGGAAAAAGGGCTGTGCCCAGGAAGGATGCTTCAGAGACAGTATGGTCAGAGAATTTTGTGTTCAAATCCTGGGTCTGCCCTCTGGCCAAGTCATATAACCTCAGATTTATAATTATTTTAATCTGTAAAGTAAGGAGAATGATCTCTACTGTGCAGAGTTTTTAGAAACATGATTAAATGAGATAATGGATACAAAGTAAGCTCTATTATGTGGTAGCTGCTACTATTATTAGCAGTCTTCTAGAGGGACTCATTTATACATTTAAGGTTAGGAAAGTGCTTTCTCTTGCACAAGGAGAGTGGTACTTCTGGTGGTAAATCAAGAGAGCTGCCTTTACGATTGGGAAACATATTGACAGTTTGGAGGAAGGTGTTAGTTACCATGGCAACTCGGGAATTCATTTGGAGGGAGAATTGTGACTGGAGGTTATCTCACTGTAAGAGACTGACTGGTGGAGATTAAAAAAGAAAAAGGCCCGTCTAGCAGGAATGAAATCCTGCTCTATATCAGCAGGAAATACCAAGAGATAGGGTCTAGAGAAACTTCTGTACACAGATCAGAACGTTGTGTGGGCCTTCCATGGTAATTAATGGGAGTGTGTCACAGTGGACCTAAGTACTGCTGCTAGATTGTGCTGTTTGTTCACATGTGTTAAGAAAAAAAGTATGAATGGGATTTCATTGAGGTTTTTTTGTAATCAGATTGTCATACATTTTCCTATAGTTGGTTATCAGACCCCAAGAAGATTTCAGATATAAAGAGCATGGGTACCTAGTGTGCCTTAATAATTTAGTTCCTAAGGTAAGCAATATAATGAATATAGATGTATAGATACATCTTGATTGGACCATTAAGATGTATTTTTTTTTTTTATAAAGGCTCTTCTGGTAATATCGTTGATTTTGGGAAGCTTTCTGGTGTGATGTATGTGAGATCTGTTGTTAGTCTGATTCTTTAGTACACCTGGTGGTACCTGTTATCTTCTTGTACATGCTGCCTTGCCCAGACACAGACGAATGGACCAAATGAAACCCCATATACCAGCACGATTCTAGATTTCCTGTTTAATTCTGTATAGGCTTCCAGTCCTCACCTATATCCACTTCTCTCCTTCCCTTTCAAGTTAGGTGTAGCCCTGTAAGTTGCTCTGGCTAGCAAAATGTCACCATACGTGGCACTTCTGGGCTAAGGCGGTTGCCAGTCTGAGGCAATGCAGTGCTCTTTTTTCCTGCCTCGGTGATGTGCCAGTTTGTGCCCAGGTTGAACCTGTCAGTCTAAGTCCTTGGAATACAATGATAGACAGATTTCCCCTCCTGTCTCATGTTGGACACAATAAACAAGAAATGAGCTTCTGTTGTGTTGAGCCACTGATATTTTTTTAGGAGATGTTTGGTACTTCCGCAGAACCCAGCCTGTCCTCACTGCTTTGATAGACACTTAACACATAGTTATTATTTGCTCTATGCTGGCCACTGTTCGGTTGGGATATAACAGTGAATGAGACAGACAAAACCTCTCTCGTGGAGCTTACATTCTATGAGGGAGAAAGATAATAAGTAAGTAAATAAATGGATAAAGATAATTATAAATTGAGTTAAGTGCTATGAAAAGAAATAAATAAGGTCATGTGATAGACAAACCTCCAAAGAGGAAGGAGGCCCTGAGAACGAAATGGGAATCCACAGAACCCTTGATAATATTCTTTCATAGTTCCAGGTATGTCTTAAGATTCTGGGTGCTTCCAAAGTAGATTCTTTTGCCTTGGAAAAGAGATAACACTAAACCTAAGAGAGAAATGTGTTGTATTACTTGGTAGCACTGTGACAAACTTAAGTAGCTAGTATACTCCAAAATAACGTAATGGCTGAGAATGATGTTAATTTGCTTTGCATCTTTGGAAACTGAACAGTTTTCCACTGGGTAAACTGGGAGATGAAATCTAAGTTTTGTTTATGTGTGCAATCCCTCCCAGAGAGCACCCATCGTTAGCATTCAGACTGTCCTGCTATCTGGTTGCCTGCTAGGCACTGGTCCAGTTTAGTATTGTTAACAACCTGGCTCTTACACTGAGAAGAAGTAGAACAGAAATGTTATCTAGTATGATTTAGGAAGAAAATATGGTGATGAAATATTTCCTTAAATTTTCCATTAATGTCTCCAATGAAGGCTTTGAGACTGGTTATAATTTTTCTGAAAGAAGCATAGGGCTAGAGCTCAGGTTTGGCTGTTGAGGGACATTGGTTCCATTGCCAGCTGGCAATGATTTACTTAGTGTGACTGTAATATTGTAAGAGGTGTTGGCATAAGGGTAGGCAATACCTATTCTGCTTTGATGGGGAAAAGTGGAAAAAGTGGTGCTTGGGAGTTGTCTTGGGGAAAGGAGATCTTTATCTGCTTTTCTCCCCTTCCTTTGAGGGCAAACCGTAGTGTTGAGAATAGCGGAAATTCAGGAGAGGAGGCATGTTTGAATGAGAGTTAAAAGGAGAATTGAGTATTAGGAGAGTATGAACTGCTGAATTCTATGTGCAAATTCAGAAAAATGCTTTTGCAACAGCCATGAAGAGGAGTCGGAAGGTTCCGGGTGATGTGATGCTTGCCCCTCATCAGTAAAACCAGTCTTGTGGTCATCCTCAGACGTGGATTGAGAATCTCTAAGATGGAGGCCAGACATTGTTTTCTGTCTTGGCTATTTTAGTCATTTCATACTGGTACATGCTCTGAAAATCCCATCTGGGTGAAACTTCAGGGACATAGGAAAAATAGATAAAAGTAAGACTTACCTAGCATTGAAGATATACATCCTTGAAAATATATGGATATGTTGATATAGTGTGAATTTCCATGCCAGGAGACATGCCAACAATTTAATGATGTGTATAGCAAAGTCCCTTGTTAGACCCATTCAGAAATCCTAAGATGAATTGCAAGTCTGAAAGTATTGGAGGTAGAGGCCAAGAATAATGATCATGTTACCTAGGGTCTCATGAATAATTCAGCTGAGTTTAATGCTTTTTCCATGGTGAAAATAAAGCTGAAATATTTGGCATAATGTAGGCAAATTATACCCCCTTTTTTGGGGGGGGGGGTGTTGGTCATGAGGAATGTGGAAAGGGTGGAGAAAAATAAAGAATCCTTTCATATTTCTTTTAACCAAATATATGGAATCTCTCAACATTCCACCTTTAAAGAGATAAATGTATAAAAGTCAAGTTGGAAGTTTCGAGGTGTTTCCTTTGAATGCTCATTAATAGTTGAAGATTTGGTTTGGGCTTGCAAAACATTCAGAAAATTGCTCCCAAGTCATAGAAGGATGGTTAGAGAAATACCAAAAGAGAAAGAATGTCTGATATACTTGGTGATATGTAAGCCAAGGAGTGTTGGTCTGTTTCAGGAAGATAATAATAAAATAATAGTCCTTGGGCATGAACAAAAAGAGTTTATGGGTGTTCTTGAAAGTTGCATGCAAATTAAATTACTGTAAATCTAATCATAATTTAAAGGCATTAGGAAAACATTATGGCAAGACCTGCCAGAAGACCTGCCAAAATTATTTGTCATAAAGTGAATGCTTCCTTCTCTCCAACTTAATTTTTAAACCTAGATTTTATTATATGGCTTTAACTTAAATCGAGAGTTTTGCTATCCAGAGGATAAAGCACGGATGTTCTGTATTTTCAGACTCTTGTTCTTGTCTCCTAAATAGATGAATTTTCATATTTACTTCTCCTGTTCTAAAAATAATGAGAGGAGAAGTGAGTTCATAGAATCCAGGTGTGTCGGAGCTAAAGGAGCTTAGAGATCGTCTAGTGCAAGTCACTCATTTGACAGAACTAAGGCGGAGAGAAGTTATCTGACTTGTCCAGAGTCGCCGATTACAAAAGGGAAAGTGACTAATTATGAATAGGGTAAAACCAACCCAAAGAAAAAAAATTCTTATTTATTTTTAATTTTTTTCAATCCTCATCCCAGGATATGTTTTTATTGATTTCAGAGAGAGAGAGAGAGAGAGAAGAGCGAGAAACATTGATCAGTTTTCCCCTGCATGTTCCCCAACCAGGGATTGAACCTGCAACCTAGGTATGTGCCCTGACCAGGAATCAAACCTTCAACCTTTTGGTGTATGGGACAGTGCTCCAACTAACTGAGCCACCTGGTCAGGACAAAAATTATTCTTTATTAAAAATATATGGAAAGGGAAACATACTTGGTTGGCATGGCCCGTTTCTTTCATTGACTGTGCTTTTTAATGCCTGAAATATGATGTGATGCCTGGAAGTTCAGTTGCAATTTTGTGATAGAAAGTGCTCTGGTAATTCACTGAAGAATAATAGATGGAGCCCTGAATCCTTTGATAATATCATCAGGGTGTTTCACCAGCTGTGCATTTCCTGCTCCCAGACTTCTTTATTGGAATTCTGAATATCATAGATAGGGTAATTCTGCATAGAAAAACCAACAAATAGAACAAAATTAAAAAAAAAAATCTTTTTGATGTCATTGGAGAGCTAACAGAGCAGTAAAACATTATGGGGGCCAAGAGAGTGGCACTGGGGCAACTTTTCTCCTAGGGGCACCTACTGGTTCTGGAAGAGGCACCTAAGAGGCTAGAAACCTCCTGGTAGAATTTCCCGACACCTTTGGAACTAGAGGTATAAAATTGAAATCAGTATTTGTCAAAGAGAATGGGCTTTAGTACCTCTCCTGAGCTTTGGGTTGCTACTCTGAAGAGCTGAATTTTAGAATTAAGCATAAACTAGATTTTAACTAGCCCTCCCAGGGGTTGAGGCCCAGACTCATACCATCTCACATCCTGATTGGATGAAGAATCCTGATTGGATGGTTAATTTTCTTAGTCATATTTCAGAAACAAAGAAAAATACTGTTTGGAGAAAGGTAATATTATGTGGCTTAACTTATTTCTGTAATTTTTGAAATATAAAATGCTCATTAAACAATCAAAAACAGCTAGATAGATAAGATGATATAACAATATGATTTCAAGTCAAGAGAAATAACAGACGGCAGAAACAGATCTACAGGAGCTCCAGATAATAGAGCTGTCAGAGGTGATTAAAAAGTAGCTTTGCAAAATAATGTTTAAGAATAAGAATAAAAGCAATACTTTTGGCAGAGATCTGGAAACTAAAATCTGCATAAAATGACAGTTATAAAGCTAAAAAACATAATGAAAGTTAGAATTTATTGGCTGGGTTTCATACAGTTGAAAAAAGAATTAATAAACTAGTGATATATTTGAAGAAAAAATCCAGAAGGAAGAACAGAGATCAAAGTTACTTTTTAAAAATGTATAAAGGACCCCTGGCTGGTGTGGCTCAGTTGGTTGGAGTATCGTCTCATAACTGAAAGTTGCAGTTCAGTTCTTGGTCAGGTCACATACCTAGGTTGCAGGTTTGATCCCCATTCTAGGCCCATATGATCTCCAGTCTGGGCACGTGCAAGAGGCACCTATCAACGCTTATCTTTCGCTCCGATGATTCTGTCTCTTTCTTCCTCTCTCCTTTCCTCTCTATATAAAAGCAATGAAAAAATGTTCTCAGGTGAGGATTAAGAAAATTGTAAAGGAAACTTGAGATACTGGGAATCACACATAGAAAATACCTAACACATTAGTAATTGAAGGCCCAGAAAAAAAAGACAGAGAGACAGGATAAAAACTGTATTTAAAGAGATAATGTTGAGTTATTTCCCAAAACTACAAAATATATCAAACTACAGATTCAAAAAGCACTTTGAACAATGCAGAACAAGTCAGGAAAACCATACCATGGCCACATCATAGTAAAACTAAGAAACAAAGACAAAAAATCTTAAGAGCAACTGGGATGGAGGGAGGCATATTACACTCAGTGGAGAATCAAAAATACAGACAGCCTAATTTTCAATGAAAACAAAATGCAGCAGTGAGGTAGGGGTGGGGCAGGAAAAAAAAGGATTTGTATTTTCAAAGTGTTCAAGGAATACATTTTGAGATAGATTTAAAACAAAAGCAAAGGTAGAGATAATAGCAGAAGAATAATGTATGTAAATTACATATGTTCTGACATAGAAATAAAGCAAATACAAATGAGAGGAGAAAAGGGATATGCTAGTAAAAAAGGGGAGACTAGGGTAAGATTGTCACAAAGTTAATAGGTAGGAATCAAAAGTGTTCATTGAAAGCTGGCAGGCCAAATAGTAGGGGACTAAGTAAGTAAGGAGAAAAGAGGGCTATGGGCATTATAAAATGTATTAGCATAAAGATAATCATGAAAACAAAAATATATACTACCCTAAATGGAAAAACAAGCAAAAAAAAAAAAAGACTACGGAGTGATTATAACATAATAGACAGTAAAAATAATGTAATATAGTATGATGGGATGGAGACTGAGTGATGTAAAAAAATATAAATGAGCTAAATTCACCTAAATAAAATAAAAATATGTTCAAATTGGCTCTCAAGCAAAACACAACTCTGCCATATACAAGAGACATACCTAAAACAAAAGAATTTAGAAAGGCTAAAGTTGGCAAGGTTCTAAAAGACATATACAAAAAAGTTCTTAGTATGTTATTTAAACACCCAAACAACTACCAAAATGCATGACAGAAGTAGAATGGATAAGTATTATGAATTGGTATATTTACATAATGGAATACTACTGTGTATATCAATGAGAATATATGATGAAGTACATGTAGCAGCGTGGATGAATGTCATAATCATAATATTGATCAAAAGATGAGAATATAATATATGATTCTATTTAAATTTTTTAAAATTTTATTTTTTATCTTTATTGTGGTATAATTGACATAATTATATGAGGTATAATTAAATAAGATATTTAAGTGTATACCTCATGGTGATCTGGTACAAGTATATATTGTGAAAATTTGCCCCCCCATCTAGTTAATTAACATATTCATCACTTTATATCTTAATCTTTTTTTTTTGGTGAGAACATTTAATTCTACTTTCTTAGTGAATATCAATTATACAGTGCAATGATATTATATGATTACGATGAACATAAACTCATTCTGCCTATTTTTAAACTTCATATGATACATGTAACATAATTATATAATGTATGCCTCACATATAATATATGAAGTTTCACGTGTGTGATACTATATATAAAATGCAAACTCTGTATATACACATACAAAGGGTTGCGCTGCCCCTCAGGCGCCAGTGGTGCCTGCACAGGGCCGCGGCAGGGCTCCTGGAGCGCCAGAGCGCTGTTTCCCCATCTGGCTGCTGTTTGCGTGCTTTTGTTCATTTTGTGAACATTTTTAAAGCTGAATACTTAAGATTTGTGTTCTTTTCTATATGTATGTTACATTTTAATAAAAGTATTACATTAAAAAATATAAGCTACAAGCAAAAGGTAAGGTATTGGGTGAAGTCCCTTGGAGTATTGAACTTAGAGTCACTGCAAAGAGTAATTTCTGATCCTAGTTTATGTGAACACTGTCTCTAGCCTATTGAAGGCCATTTCCTTTTCCTTATGATACCTCAAGGTGCTCCCTAGATTTGGTTTTGCCATTCTGCATTACAAATAGAGTCTACAAAAACAGGATAGGGGATTCAGAAGTAGATCTAAATACACACAGGAACTTAGCACAGAGTAAACTGTGGCACTTCCAGTTGATGGGATGGGGAGGAGAAATGGATTTTTCAGTAACTGCTTTTGAGACAACTAGTTAGCTGTTTAGAAAATTTTAAATTGGATTTTTATCTCCCTCTTTCTATGAAAGTAAATTTTAGATGGATTAAAATATATATGTAAAAATGAATATGGTAAAGATAGTAAAAGAAAACATAAAAAATACATTTTTTACTTTTTGAAATTCTGTTTTGTTGATTATACTATTACAGTTGTCCCAGTTTCCCCCCCTTTGTTCCCCTCTACCCAGCACCCCCCACTCCCTCAGGCAATTCCCCCACCATTGTTCATGTCCATGCGTCATGCGTATAAGTTCTTTGGCTACTCCATTTCCTATACTGTACTTACATACCTGTGGCTATTCTGTAACTACCAATTTGTTTTTCTTAATCCCTTCACCTCTTCACCTATTCCCCAATACTCCCCTCTTGTCCGGCAGCCATCAAACATTCTCTGTGTTGATGATTTTGTTGTTTGCTTAGTTTGTTTTTTAAATTCCATTGTTGATAGATATGTATGTATTACAATTTTATTGATCTTAGTTTTGATCTTCTTTTTCTTAAATAAGTCCCTTTAATGTTTCATATAATAATGGTTTGATGATGATGAACTCCCTTAGTTTTTTCCTGTCTGGGAAGCTCTTTATCTTCCCTTTTATTCTAAATGATGGCTTTGCCTGGGTAGAGCAATCTTGGCTGTAGGTCTCTGCTTTCTGTGACTTTGAATGTTTCTTGCTAGTCCCCTCTGGCCTGCAGAGTTGCTTTTGAGAAATCAGTTGACAGTCTTATGGGAACTCCTCTCTACATAACTAACTGCTTTTCTCTTACTGCTTATAAGATTCTTTATCTTTAGTGCTTGGCATTTTATTTGCAATATGTCTTGGCGTGGGCCTATTTGCATCCGTCTTGTTCCAAACCATTGATTTGATTCTCAGCTTCATCCAACTACTGTTGTTTCCCTGTAAATTGTTCTTTATTTTAATTAGTGTATCCTTCTTTTTCTGACTGGATCTTTTCTTGCTGTTGAGGTCCTAAGTTCCTTAAGCATCCTTAAAATCACGGTTTTGAGCTCTGCATCTGATCAATTGCTTATCTACATTTTGTTTAGTTCTTTTTTTGAGTTTTGATCTGTTTTTTCATTTGGGCCATGTTTCTTTGTCTCCTTGTTTTGGCAGCCTCCCTGTGTTTGTTTCTATGTACTAGGTAGAGCTGCTTTGACTCCATGCGTTGGTAGTGTGGCTTAATGTAGTAGGAGTCCTGGAGGGTCCAGTGGCATAGCCTCCCCTATCACCCAAGCTGGTTACTCGAGGTGCATCCTTCATGTGGGCTGAGTTCACCCTCCCCTTGTAGTTGAGCCTTGAGCACTCTTGGCAGGTCAATGGGAGGGATTCACCCAGTCAGCTGCAAGGACCGGCTGTGACCACTGACAATTAACCTTCGCCCTCCATGGAGGATCAGCTGTGCAGGGGCATGGTGGTGGTGCTCTTATGTGGTCTGTAGCTGTCCACTGGGTACATTGATCCTGGGGTTTCCCGGGTGGTACAGGCCAAGGTCAGCCTCAACCTGTGTTCTGCTTGGGGCCACCCTGACTGAGCTATAAAGCAATCTGAGATAGCTGCTACTTATATTGGGCTTGGAGATTCCCAGACAAAGCCAAGTTGTGAATCTAGGCTGGCTGCTGCTAGTGCCAGGCCTGGGGTCACTTAGCAAGAGGTACTGGATCTGGGAGGCTTACCAAGGCCGACTATTGCTTATTTGAGAGGATTTAGGAAGTTATGAAGCATGAGCCCAGCCCAGCCATTCATATGGAAAAGTCACTGTAACAGGTTGAGTGGGCCCATAAGTTGGGTGGGATGAGTCTCAGGGGATCTCCAGGGTGGGACAAACAGTGTTAGCCAGGTTGACGGAGTCTCAGATATGTCACCTGCCTGCTAGCTCTGTGGCTCTGTGGGTTGAGGGTTCAGAAAAGTGACATTGGCTTCTGCCTGTCTTTGTCTCTGTGAGAAAGCTTTCCCCCAGCTCAGCTGATGCTAAGTACTTCAGTTCCTCCCTGTATGCCACTGGTGCCTTTTAAGCTGCTACACCAGTGCTGGAGCTCAGGTGGTGTGAGTCTGAATAAGTCCATGTTTGGGTTCTTTAAGAGAAACTGCTTGGGACTCCAGAAGTTTCTTCACCGACTCAATCCCTGCTGGTTTTTGCAGCCGGAAATTATGGGGATTTATCTTTCTGGTACTGGAACCTTGGGCTGGGGGGCCTGGTGTGGGGCTTTGCTCCTGCAATATCCCTCCCAAATTTTTATCCACCACATATGGATGTTGGGCCAGCTTGTTCCATGTCTCTGCCTCTCTTACCAGTCTGGATGGATATGGTCTCTTTAAATTCCATAGTTGTCAGACTTCCATTCAACTCAATTTCTGATGTTTCTGAGTGATGGGTGATCTATAGTTTGGTTGTAATTTTGACGTGGTTGTGGGAGGAGGTGAGCCGTGTTTACCTATGCCACCATCTTGATGGGAAGTGAGAATATATTTTTAAAACCATGAAATCTAAGCATGACAGAAAGTTTGGAAGCTATATGAGAAAAGATTGATAAATTTAAATGTTATACATGGTTAAAAAATATAAACAAAGTCAAAAGTTGAACTGGAAAAGTGTTTATAGCACATGATGAACAGTTAATTTCTTTTGTAGATAAAGTGCTTACAGTCAACAAATAGAAAAAAGAAAAAAAGGCCAGAAATCCAAACTAAAAAATGAGCAAAGAGCATAAACTGTTATTTAAAGAAACAAGAAATCACAAAGACTTAGGACATATGAATGTAGGGAAAAGATGCCCTGTCACATTCATAATAGAGAAATACAAATAAAATTCCAACTGCAGTCCGTCATCATTTTTTACATATTAGATAAAAACATTTGCTAATATATTATGTTCAGGGTACAGGGTCACAGGCAGTCTTAATGCATTGTTGGTTGTGCAGTATCTGAGAGAATGTAAAAAGTATATATCCTTTGACCTAGCAATTTACTTGTAAGACGTCATTCTGTAGATTTGAATATAGTGGCAGGGACCATCAAAAGGGGACTGATTGCAAAAATGAAAGCACAGCCATCTAGTTGACTAGAATGCATCCAGTGAAAAGGGGGCAGGTAGATGTGTACTGATATGAAAATCTCCAGTATACACTGATAAATGAAACAACAACAACAAAAAAAAAACCCTGATGGACAGCTATTCTTTAAATGAGGGAGGGACATATACACAGAAGCTTGTATACACATAGAATATTTCTGGAAGGATATGCAAGAGAATAGTAGCAGTATTTGCTCAGAAGTATAGAACTTTGAGGCAGGGCCCAGAGAAGTTTTACTTCTCATGTCGACTGTTTAGTACTGTCTGAAAGTATTCTCCCTAGGTGAATGTTATACTCGTTTAGGAAAATGTAAGTTAAAAGAAAACCAAACTAATTTTGTCCATAGTGATTATTAGCAGAGATGTTTTGGGGTATATTGTATCCTTGTCCCTTTAGACCAAATGCCAGTAGCTGTCCCAATCATTGTGGCAATGAAAAAATGCTCCTGTAGATTTCTGGGCACGCCAGGGTATGGAGTGGGTGGTGGTGCTGTTTGAGTGAAGAATCAACCTCTCTTCAGGGTTTCTCAGTTCCCAGGTTCCATTGACCGAGCAGGGTGTTGCCACGGGCAGCTATAGACCTTTACCTAAAGAAGAAACATAAATAAACTTTCCTTTTATAACTCGGGGTTCTAAGCCAGTCACAGTGGACACTGGCCTGGGCCAGTGACTGGTGAGAGCCCTCAAACTAGGCAGGGTTGCACCCTTATTAGGGAGAGCCATAGCACCCTGGCTTTGGTAACAGCAGACAAGACGTGAGGAAGCGGGATTTCGGTTCCCTTCTCTTAAAAGGCATGGAGCTTTGGTTGTGTCTTAATAGGATTGGTCCCTTTTTCTATGATATGCTTTTTTGCTTTTTTCTAACAAAAAAAAGCCTCCTGCACTATTCTCTGCCAACAGATTTTCCTGAGCTGAAAGGAACAGCTGTTTCTGTTGGAAACCGGCATCTCTCTCTCCCCTCACTGTGGCGCGCGCTTCCTCTGAGGCCAGGCCCATGGAACACTAAATTAACATTAGAGGTCTCTCTCATGAGACTCTTCACATGGTGAAGAACCTGTGAGATCCTGGTCTTCTTGGAGGCCATAGGAGAGCAGAAATGGAGGGAGAGCTGAGATCTCCTTACATAAGGCGGAGTGGTGCTCCTGTCTTGTCTACTTCCCAGTGGCCAAGAGTGGATCTGGCCCTCCTGAAACAGGAGGCAAACCTTGAGATACTAGAACAACCAGAAGCCTTTAGGGTTCTGTTGTATCCCAGGGTCTTACAGCCCCGACCCATTCAGGGGTAAAAACATCTAGGTAGAAATCTTCTCAGAACATAACCAGAAACAGTGATTCTCTTTTTTGAGTACCCTCCTGTGTAGCGCACTTGCCAGGTGCCTTCTGTTGTAAGTTATTTTTTTTCCAAGTGTGCACACTAAATCATAGGAAATTACCACCCTTTCCACACCCCCTACATTTTTCTCCTTTTTAAAAAAATGGCACCTGGTAAGTGAGCTACACGGCTCACTTTCATTCTCTCTCTTTCAGCTTCCCATTCCCTGCTCCCCCACTTCCCCCGTGGGGTGGGGCACTCCCTGAACACTGCCTCAGAGCATTTCAGATAGTGCTCATGCTAATTTTAAAAACATTTTAAGTAACATTTGTTGCCTTTTTTCTAACCAGAAAAGCAGCATGTTTATCATAGACAATTTGGAAAACACAGGAGAGCAAAACAAAGAAAATAATGGTCAAGAAAGATGATGTCCTTTTCTTTTATGTCATTGTTTGCTCCATCTTTGCAGCCACACACTCCTTCACTCCACTTTTGGTATCTTTGAGAATCTGGGAGTTTGCACACAGATAGTTAGAGGTTCCTGCAACTCTGTGTTTCGGGAATACCAAAGCCCAGCAGGCAGCTTTGATCTGAGACCTTGCAGGATGAGAGAAGGCATTGCATCTCCGGAAGACATTTGGCTGTAGTCACCTCCCAGGGACAATGGTTTCTGGCAGGAAGGAGCAGAACGAATGGTGTGTACAAGGCTGGGCAAGGTTCTTCCTCCCAACACCTGGTCAGTTTTTACTCTTCGACCGGCGAAGAGGATGTCTGGGGATTTTCACCTTGTTCCAGAATTCAAGCCCTCTCGCCGTGGCTCTTACTCTGTGTCTTTGTGTTTTTAGGGCGGAACCTCTGTTGTGAACTACTGAGTGTTCATGCCGTTTAATCTTTCAGGGAAGAATTGGAATCCAGGGTAGGACTCCTTCTGTCTAAAGGTTCTGGGCTTTTGCTGTGAGCTGGCTTCTGGCAGACATTGACAATAGGAATAAGTGACAGATTTGATGTCACTTTAGTTTCAGATGGACCCAGTCTCTGGAGCCCCTCTTGAGGACACCAGTGTGAAAGCCCAAAAGAGACTGTCCTAATTTTGAGACCCTCACAGTTAAGGCTTCAGGGGAAACTTTTCATTTTCATACATACCCTTCTGTTGGTTGTTGTTATGTTGAGAGATGAGAATTTATGAGCTTTTATAGTTGATGCCATTTTTGTGATATCAGCTGTGGCTGGCTGCTGAGTTTGGTATTGTAGTCACGGGGGAAGGGGGAGCTTTGCAGTGTTGCCTTGTCCCCGGTTTCTTTGATTTTTTCCTTCCATGCTCTCACCCGTTTGATTTTGCTACTCTGTTATCTACTCCTATAATCCAGATCAAGAGGTACTTTTATTCCTAATTCTCTGAAAATTCTTTATCTTTCAGAACAGGATGGGTGAAATAGGAAACAAACAGGCTTATTAATAATTATGGTGGTTAAAAAAAATCTTGGTGAATAACCTCTCTTGCAGATTGTAATTTTTCAGAGAAGACTGTGATATAAGGATTCCTCCTAACACCCTTCCTGCCAGATGGCTCATCAAGAAGCATGTATTTCAAAGCTTTGCTGGCAGCCATCGGATTTCTCTCGGTGCCTGCCTCACCTTCTTTAACTTTCCTCTTTGTCCACTCTGGGGGTGGGAGTGGCAAAAGGGGCCAACGAAGCTGTTAAAAGTGGCCGTTAGATGGGCACAGGTTCCTTATTATATATTCTTAATCCAGGACTTTCTACTAGGCTTTCTCAAAAGTCCCATCTTGGTGTATGAATAGGAGCCTGCTATGGTTTAGATAGCTCAGGGTCTGACCAATGGCTTTTTGTCTTTTCCCATGGATCATAGTAGTAGGTGCTCAGTAAAGATTTGTTGGTTCGAAGTCGTTAGCATTAAACATGAGTCTGTTCGTAGTTGGAGTTCCTCTTAAATTATACACTACTGCTCTGAAAATTGTCATTTCTTGAATTTTCCTTTCTTTGTTCCTTTTCACTCACTCACTTCTATTGTTCCAAATTTAGGCACATTGGAAATGAGACTAGGTGGGTGTGAAATAACTTGGTTGAATTAAATTTTCATTCGGGAAGGTAGAAAAAATAGCTAAAGCCTTTAGAATCTTTGCATTTTGGGGCCAGAAAGTGGAAACTGTGGCAGAGCAGAAAGGACTAATAGTGACAGGAGTATCTCGCTTTGCTTTAAATTCCAGTTTGCCTTAGAGCATCAGTCTGCAGTGTGCTGACTGCCAGCCTTCCAGAGTCCTCGGGTTTAACGCTGAAGGAAAGAGCTCCTGTGGGGTGGGGTGGGGTGGGGTAGGGTGGGGTGGGGGCAGGCATCCAGGATGCCTTTCCAGAGTCTTCTAGGCCTATAGTAGCCCTTTTCTCCTCCCCTTCAGCTCTTGGCCTTTGGTTTCCCATGTCCACCCCCAACCCCAAGTCCTACCCCATGAAAATGAGGTAAAAAAAGACCTTAGCTTTCTTTCTGCCCTGCTTTTAATCATCTTCCCAAGGCTGCAGCAAGTGCAACCCCTGTCCCTTTCAACCCCTTCTATGTGGGTGTTAGACCAAGCAGTTAACTTCTCCTTCTTTATGAAAATGCACATTAGCCATTCAGAGACTTAATCTGATGATTTCTGTATGTTGGTAAAAAGGAAAAACCATCATCCCTGCCTGGTATACTCAGATGTTCCCTTTGGTACACTGATGGCAGGATTTCAAAAGCAAAGGACCATTTAATTTAATTTTGCAGATGGCAGGAGGGACTGCAGGAAGCTTGGTCATAATATGCCCCCTCCCGGGAGAGTTGGTTCAGTAAATTCAGGTTGCCTGAAGGGCTGGGATATGAGGAATCTAACTCTCTGCCTTCTTTCCACGGCCTTCCCTCCAGTATAAAATGTAGTTGTGGGGGGAGGTATGGGGAGGAAAGAAGATGACCTTGGTTGAAAAGCCAGTGACTGCTGATGTGAGACTGTCAATTCCAGCAATGCTCAGGACATAGAGATTATGACCAGCCACAGACTAAGCCATTCCCTCTTTGTTTTATGGCCTCTTCCTTTTTAAATTGGTCCCTTGCTGCCTAAAATCCTTCCTGGGTTTTTTTTAGGCTGTGGACTATGCTTGCTGGTAAGAAACACATCTACCCCTCTCCAGGGCACTAGTTCCTCAGTGATACTGAGAAGACCAAAGGGGAATCTTCTTTTAACTTTCTTTGTTTAATTTTTAGGGTAATGCCTTCCCACAGAAAAGCAGACACAGGATCCTGAATTCTGTTTGCACAGCAGCTAGATATTTGCCTCCCAGTCCTGTGAAGGTTTCAGAATTGGAAACCCAACTGTTTGAGGCTAGACCTCACAATGTTCATTCATCACCCATGGGGCCAAGCGACACACCCGAGATCTTGATGGTGTTTATCTGGCCATTGGATAAATCTTGCCCAAATGAGAAGAAATTGTTTTTCTTCATGTGTCAGTCATGCTGCTATATAAAAAAGTCCTTATTAGATAGGTACAAACATATTTATTTCTTCATGAGCCGTTCTAGATGGAACTATAGGCATTTAGAGGTTGGGCAGAAATATCTTTCTAAAACTTGTGTCTCAGGTAAAAGTAAATAGAAATATGGATAAGTTGTGAACTTTTAAAAATTTTCTGTTTTTTTACTAAGATCTCTCCTTTCTTTGCTTTTACTCCTTATTTGTGGTAGCTGCCATTCACCCTGCAGATAACTACTGCTCTGTAAAAACAGAAGAGGGTCTGATATTATTTATTTATACCGATAGTTTGAGCATTATACTTTAGTGTGAGTGAACATTGCATTTTAGTCGCTTACCTCCATCTGTGAGTAGAAGGCCTTGTTTCAGCATCACCAAGGAGGTGAAGAGATGGTTCTATTCTAGGCTATAGATTCATTAATTCATTCATTCACTCATCTGTTCATTCATCAGATATTGATCATCTGTCATGTACCAGATACTACTCAGGTGCTTTGTTTATATCAGTTAATAAAACAAAGGTCCCTGTGAATTAACATTCCAGTGGGGGAAGAGGGAGGTAAGCAATAAACATGATGATATATGAATAACTTAGTATTTAGAAGGTAGTAAGTACAGTAAAGGGGATCAGAAATGCTGGGTAGTGATGTCAGTTTGCATTTTAAAATAGGAGGTGGGGAGCTTTTAGATGAGGCCTTATAGAGTCAGTCAGATTTGTGCTAAGACTTGTGCAAAGATTTGAAGAAGGTGAGGGTGTAAGTGGCTACCGGGGGAAGAGCATTCCGAGGCAGAGGAAACAGCTAGTGCAGAGGGCTTGGGGCAGGACCTTAAGGCCCATGTGTGCTTAGTGTATTTGAAGGGTAGCAAGGAGGACACTGTGGCTGAAGAAGAACCATGTAGTGGGAGTGTGTGGGAGAGTAGGAGCTGAGGTCAGAGAGGCAGTGGGTAAGGGATGTGGGGGAAGGAGATGCTTGATTATGTCATGGTAGGCCATTGGCTCTTATTCTATAAAATATATATGTGTATGACTATGTCTATATGTCTATATCTTTATCTATATCTACATCTATATATCATACTAGGTACTATCAAATCTTACAGTTCTTCATCTCTTCCATCTTCCTAACTCTATAAGGTCTCCCTTCAGGAATTGGTGGGGAGGTAGGGGGAAGGTCGATTATGAGGGAGGATATAAAGAAACTTGCATTAAAGTCTTACTAGAGACCTAGAACAGGCACTTTCTGAGACTTAGTAACTTGATGAAATTCTTCCCACCCACTGTTCCTTGGTGCATAGAACAGGAAGACCACATGGCTTGCTCTTATCCTGTCTTCTCCCCTTCCTCTGCTTCAAGAACCTCAAATATGATTTTCAGCATAATTTTAGTCAGTTCCTCAAGGCGCTTCCTCACTGTTAGCCCTTTTACTCCAGAGAGCACCTGGAGACACTTTCCTAGACCACCTGTGTGATGGACTCTAATTCTGGAAATGGACTTTCTGGCAGCATTTAAGCGAGAAAATAAAAGTGAAAGCACTTTGAAACTCAGCTTCCAGGAAGAGACAGTCTGGCTGCATCAGTGTCTCTTCCTTACCCACCTTTACACCAGAAAAGCACAGCGAGGGGATCACTCTGGAGACATTCTGTTCGGGGCAGTTCTCTCGTGGCCTAGTTGGGTATTGGTCATATAGATATCCCCTGCTTTGCAACAGTTTGCTTTACACCACGTCAGTTTTATGAAAGATTTATAGTAGTACCTATTTCACTAACCGAAAGAAATCTGAAGGGCATCTTCCCTTTTACCAAAAAAGTGGGGGAGGGTCCAAAAAGCGAAAATAGTGTTCAGTGTTTGTTTTACAATGGGCCACCATAGAGGCCACGCCCACTGGTAAGTGGAACTACACTGCGCCACATTTTTACTACTTTCTATAGGCTATATATTTCTAATATCATTCCTGCTTTCGTTGTGTTAGTGTTATTTTAAGTTTTATGTCACTTGGTATGATTTGGTAGGTTATTTTTTGGGTCTGGGAATGCTCAAAAAATTTCCCATGTTAATTAATGATAATTGCTGCTTCTTTTTACACCATTTCAGTTTACAGAAGGTTTCAGTAGGAACACTATTTTCAGGTAGCAGGGGAAACCTGGTTTTGGGCCCAGTCTAGCCCTGATCTCTACCAAGGCTCTGTGTTTCTTTGTGCTAAGAAGTTCACTGGTGGTGTGGTTTTCCGTGGGAGGATGTGGAATGGGTTATTCCAAATAAGAATTTGATCTTGTATACCTGATTTTCTATTAGTTTGGTTTTTAAGAGCTGTTATATTACTGCCCAAAGTCTCCAAAATAATTTTTTAACTTCATTTTGTTTTGTTTTGTTTTTTATTGAATTTTTTGGAATAACATTAGAAAACATATAATTTTTAAATAGTTTAAATTTTTTTGTTATTGATTTGAGAGAGAGAGAAGAAGAGGGAGGGGGAGGGAGGGAGAGAGGGAGAAAGAGAGAGAGGGAGAGAGAAACACAGCAGTTTGTTATTCCACTAATTTATGCATTCATTTGTTGATTCTTGTATGTGCCTTGATGGAGGATCAAACCCAAAACCCTGGAGTATTGGGAAGATGCTCTAACCAACTGATCTACCTGGTCAAGGCAGAAAACGTATATAATTTTGTTACTCAAAATGATTTTGAAAACACTGATAAGAGCCCTGTTCATAGACCAGTGTTTTCAGACTACAGATTGTGACCCCTTTGTTGAGCAAGCTGTGGAACTAATTTAGTTGACCACTGACCAGCTTTTCAGAAAGGTAAATGGAAAAGGATAAAATCAAAAGATAGAGAATACCAATGTGAATTGAATGTAGAAAAGCTAATTGTTGTTACATCAAACTTTTTTTTAGGGGTGTGTATGTGTACTGGGTCATGCTGTAAGATACACTTTCATTATGGGTCATGATCAGAAAAAGTTAAACACTGTCTCAGACTACCCAAAAGCTGGGTTTGCTTATGGTGGGACTGATGAGGATAGAGGAGGAGAAGTGAGTGCTTCATAAGGTTACATGCCCATGAGATAAAAGAAGTTTAAAAAGAAGTTTTTAGTTAGAAAAACAACCTGTATTGGGTTTGTTGCTCTTCTATGAAGGTAGCATGTGCCAGAACATTATGCTCTTTAGGTCAACAGGAACTAAGCTTGTTTCTCTCTGCACAAAGAATTGTGCAATTTCCAGTGGGAACTCCCCTCTGGAGGTGGAGAGGGAAGGGGAAGGAAGAGTGGAGAAAGGCAGTTTAGGCAGAAATCTTCATTGGGAGTCTAGCAGACCCAGGATCTGCACGTAGTTGACCCTGGGGCTTTGTTGGAATCTGCTGAAGATCATTATTGAAGACAGGGGAAGCACAACTCATTTCCATGTATTTCAGTTCAACACTCATGCCAGCTCTGTGCTAGGTGCTGGGATGTAATGAAGAATAAGATACGGTCTTGGACTTGTGGCACTCCTAGCCTGGCAGGGAAGACAGATGTGAATTGCTAATTACCGAACGCTGTGCTGAAGTGTCATAGTAGAGAGTGTATATAAATTGCTTCAGAATAGAGCCTGTGAATTAGAGGAACTGTGTTCTCAGCTTTCCATTCTGAGAAATGTGCCATTTAATAATAAATAACTGGAATAAGGGTTTCTTTTCTAAAGTTGGAGAAGTTATTCTATTGGCAAGGCTACTTACTGTGTTATTTCATTTCTTTTACTCTACATATGTTTTAATGTTTTCAGAAATATTTTAAAAAATAAATTTGGACATAATTTCTGCCCAGAAGTCTGGAGACACATAACATAATTTGAAACTATTTTCTATAATGTCCTTAAGAACCAACAAAACAATAGGAAATTGAGTTCTTTTCTCTGACAAATCAGTAATAACCTTTGGAGATATGTAAAATCACGATGAGTTCTACAACAGAAATATCACTGCAAGTGTGTCCGGATCTAGAACGTGTGTCTCCCGAACCCAGGCTAGTTTATTTCTGTCAGCTGCATTTGGCCCAAGCCTGTCGCATGACCATGGAACAAGACTGAATTAAGAGCTGAGTTTAATGTCTTTTGTCTAGTTTTAATTTTATTTAGCCAAGCACTTTTTATTGTCAGCTTACTTTGCTGTGAATTTTGTTCCTGCTATAAAATTTTGAATGCACCCATCTGTGGATTTGAACAGCGTTTTTTTTTTTCAGAGGTGTGAACTGAGCAGGCAGCTTCATGACTATAGACATACTGTACATTATGAAGCATTTACTTCTTGTCTCTGGGACGAGTAAACGCAGCTGGTAAAATCCTTTCTACTTATACTGAGACATGGCCTTCAAATGGCATGAGGTGGGTAGGCAGAGGATAAATACTTGTATTTTCTTGGATGGGGAAAGTGAAGCCCCGGAAGCCCAGAGACCCAAGTCTTCTGACTGGTGCAGGGATCCTGCTGCGTGGGGGTGGGAGGCAGACTAGTGTCTCGGAGCCCCCGGGTGTGTTTGTGTTTTGGAGGGTGGGCATTCGCATTTTACTTCATTTGGAAAATTCAGGTTAAGAGAGAGTCATTATAAAAAGAGTCTTGAAAACCTTGAACCCTCTAAAAATAAAAAGGCTCATTTCTTTTCTATAATATTTTGGCTGTGATTGAAGAACAGTTATGTCATTAAACACACTGTAGTTTGCTTATCTAATTTCTATTCCGTGTTCATATTAATGGCCTCCCATTGCTCTTCAGAAAAATTCCATTCTTCTTCAGACTATTTGCAGTACTCTCCAGGACCTGACCCCTGCTTCTCTTTTTAATCAGTCTCATCTTTTCTCGCCCTCCCACTTGAGCTCTACACTCCATCCAGCTATTGTGAATTTCTTAAATTGTTTCAATTCCTTGCACTAGGCTTCCTTTCTCTTGCCCCTGGGCCTTTGAACGTGTTCTTCCCTCTGGGCTGGGCATGTTTCCTGCTGTCCTGTTCTGGATCACTCCAGTGATCCACGTCCTCTGTTAGCCTGTTGCCTGTTGCTGAGTCCTGGACAAGCTTAGGCATGTCTGCTATACGTTCCTACAGCAGCCTCTTTTCCCCCTCATACTGGGCTCATCACAATTGCAGTTACATTTCATAAAAGCCTGTCTTTTCTGGTAGACTGGCTCCCTTTGGAAGGCAAGCCCAAGGTCAAGAGAAAGGAGACTGTTTGAAATTATTGAGTCTGACTATTAGACTGGCACTTTGCAACATTTTAAAATTTATGAATTCTGTTCACAGCAGTATAATTCTGTGAACCCCTCAGGAATTGAAAAAAACAAGTCACTTTTATAAATCTTGATAAAGAAGGGAATTTAGGGAAAACATTTTCTTTTTTATCAATATTATTAAAATTATACTGCTTATTTTAATGTAAACTTAAAAATTTAATAGTCTCCATTATATAAAGACATTTTTTCTCATTTAACAAGTGATGTACACTATTCAATTTATTTAGATGAATTTTTAAGAAAGTGTGATTTGTTTAAATAAATTTAATAAAATATTCTGCTTAGATTGGGATCAAATGTGCATTCACATGTACTTGGAAGGCCCTGGAAGGCCTGTGTGAACTTCTGGGGATTCTGCTACTCAGTCTGCAGCCTTAGAAAATGTAAGCGCAAGTGTTAAGAGACCAGGTTTTGAACCCTGCCCAGGGATGGATAACTTCTACAGGAAGCCCTACAATGCCAGGTTACTGGTCCACATTTCCAGAATGAACAGGTTATGGCTGCTTCCTTCCTTGACATGAAAAGAGCAGAAAATGCAGGTGACATTGGCAAGAAAAAAAGAGATACTGAAATCGTGACCTAGCTCTGTGTGCCGCTCATGCCTTCATTTGCCCTTGGGCCTTACTCATCAGTGACAAAGGGATGGACTTGTGCTCTCCATTTTCCCAGGACCTCTTGGAGGTGGGAGAAGAAGATCACACTATTTGCTACTGGCGCTGCTGGGTGTTGCTGTGGTTGGTTGGAAGTGCAGGTGATATATGTGTCACTGGGGCTCTCAGGGACCCTTTTTGATCTTCTCACTGGCCTCAGGGACTCTCTGACGCTGGTTATTACACGTTCAGAAAGCGTCAGTTTATTTCAAAGTGATACTCTTCTTCTTCTTATTTTTTATGTAAGCATTACCAAAAACCATTACACTTTTTCATTTGAAGGATGCTAACAGACTTGGGCATCTGGATTAGGGCAGCAATATCGGGGGGAAATAATACAATGGAGAGTGATTTTTAAGAAAACTTTGCCAATTTTTGTTCTCATTCTGGAGCCTTGTCTTCACTCTCTGTAGTCAGCTCTGGGCAATTGAAATTTGTTCTGGTAAAGTTTCCTCCAAAAAAGCCTTCGTTAATTATGAAAAAGTGCCCTATGGGCATTACATTGTAAACTCCTTTGTGGCTTTCATAAACAATGGGGCAAAAACTGCTGTCCAAATACAGCAGAGCTGATTAGATAAAGCATCTCTCCTTTGATTTTAGTTGGTTTTCTGTTTTAATTTTTGAAGGAATAGCTATTGCTTTCTTTAAAAAAAGGAACTGCTCATTGTAGAAAATCTAAGCAAAACTGAAAAGTACAAAGAAGTCAGGAACAAGTTGTTCTAGCTCCCATTATACCCAGAGAGCTATTCGCTCGTTCATTCGTTCTTTCATTCATCCATTCAATGAGTGTTCACTGAGTGCTTACTGTGTGTGAGGCACTATGGCACCAGGGATCAGCAGTGAAAGTCCCTGCTATCATGAGGCTTATGTTCTGGTGGGATGAGGAAGTGATAAACAAATACCTGAATAGATCTCTTCAGTGTCATAAAGAAAAATAAAATGGGGTAAGGGCATAGAAGGCGTCAGGGCCTTTTTCAGATGGAGTGACCACAAAGGCTGCTCTGAGAAGGTGACGTTTGGACAGAGAACTGAGTGAAGTGAAGGAGTTAACCATGTGAGGGTAGGGGTAGGCACGTGCAAAGCCCGAGGTGGGGGGGATGCTTTCGGTATGTTCTGTGAACAGAGGCCAATGTGGCTAGAGAGCAGAAAGACTGAAGAGATAGCCAGGGACTAGCCCATGTAAGGCTTCAGAAAGCCTTTAGCTTTTCTCCATTGGGAGGAAAAAGTTAGAGGGTGATGAGCAGGGAATCAGGGGTATCCAACCTTTTGGCATCTCTGGACCCCACTGGAAGAAGAAGAGTTAGTTGTCTTGGGCCACGCACTAAACACATGGCAACATGTAATTTTTAAAAAATCTCATAACATTTTAAGTAAATTTAAATTTACGATTTTGTGTTGGGCTGCATTCATAGCCATCCTGAGCTGCATGCAGCCTACAGGCCGCAGGTTAGACACCTCTGGTCGAGTATAGGGGAGCAAGGGTGGTAGCGGCAGGACCAGTTAGGAGGTTACCACAGGAATTCGGAACACAATGATGCTGAGTTGGACTCCGTCAGGAATGGTGTAGGGAATAAGAAGTGGTTCCATTCTGGACACATTATGAAGGTAGGGCTAGCAGGATTTGCTCATGAATTGGACTGGGACATGAAAGAGAGAGAGAGAAGAGGGGAGAAGGGAAGGACAGGGGAGAGGAGGGGAGGGAAAGGAAAGAAAGAAGGTAAGAAGGAAGAGAGTTAATAATACCCTTTTTGACCTAGAAGGGAATGGTGGTGCCATTACTGAAGTAGGGAACATGGGGAAGGGTAGGTTTCAAGAACTCAGGTTTGGGCATGTTAAATCCTAAGTACCTACCAGCCGTTCAAGAGTAAATGTTAAGCCAGTTACAGGAGGTTGGAATGTAGGGAGAGGTCTAGACTGGAGATACAGCTTTGGGAAGTACCAGGCACAGAACTGGAAAGTGAGGGACTACTGAACTTCAGATAAGTGTTTCTTCTTCACAAAAGATTACAGTTCCTATAAGTTCCAAGGCTAAGAAAATCATTAGGAGACTGAAGTCATTACTAATATTTTTAACTATATTTATAGCTAAATCTTCACTTTTAGGCAGATTGGCTGATTCTTGGCCTGGAAAGGTTAGGTGATTCATCATCTTATACTTCCTTGTACCTCTCTTCCCCATCTCCCAAGTTTTTCAGCTTTCTGCATTTTTTCCTTGGCAGGGTTTCTAACATTTGCATTGTGTGACCTTCATGTTCCCACTTTTTTATGTATCTACTGGGTGCAGGATTTCTATTTCTCAGGAGGGGTTTGTGGGTGCTCTCGAGGTTGAGATCTCCAAGTATAGAGAGTGTCTGAGCCCTTTTTCCACTTTTTTTCCACTTGCTTCAGCTCAGGTAACAGTGGCTCTCCCTCAGAGTTTTTTCAGATGTGGCTCCATTGTTTTCAGGCCTCAAATGTCAAGGCAGAGAAATCTGAGCCCACCCTGATTTGCCCCCCTATTTTGTTGGAAGAGTTGCCTTTTCTCTTTTGCTTCTTAAATTATTCTTTCTTCATCCTTGAAGTTCAAATATTTAAACATCATATATCTTAAATTTTTTTTTATCCTTACCTGAGGACATTTTTTCATTGCTTTTAGAGGGAGAGAAAGGGAGAGAGAGAGACATCATTGTGAAAGGGAAACATCCATTAGTTGCCTCCCCTGTGCACCCAGGCCAGGGATCATACACGCCTGGACTGGCGATTGAATCTGCAACCTGACCGGCACATACCTGTAAACCTTCGGTTACGGGACAGTGGTTTAACCAACTGGCTACACCTGCCAGGGCAAAACATCTTATATCATGTTTATTGTTTTAGATATATTTCTAGTATATAGTATGCCTTTTCTACCTGTGAATTTAGTTCTTTTTTTCATTTTAAGAAAATTGCCTTGTATTATTATATATCCATATCTTTGGATATTTTTTCTGCTCCTTTTGTCTTCTTTTGTGTTTCCTGTGACTCTCTTACGCCTTTTTTAAACATGCTTTTGATTAGATTATAAACCTTTACTTGTGAAAAATTTCAAACCTATGCAAAGAAGAGAGAAAGGTGTTACAAACCCCCATGTACCCATCACCCCTTTCGATAATCCTCAGCTCATTGCCAGTGTCATTGCTGTGTCCGCCACTCACTCCCACCTCCCTCCATTACTCTGAAGCAAATAGCAGACATTATTATCCTTGAATATTTCAGTATTTATCTCCAAGAGATAAGAACTCTTTTTAAAAACACATAACCATTAATAAGGTCTATCTATTCTGTGTATAATCAGTTTACTAAATGTGTCACGACATTGTTTTGTTGTGTTAGATCAGCAGCTTTTTTGCTTCAATGTACAGTTGCTCAGCATCAGGACAGGCCAAGGAACTCTCCCTGGTGCAGAATGGTGGCATGTTGGATTGGGCAACCGGAACGGGAGTTGCATGGACAGGAAGTGCCCACTGGTTCCTTGGTGTTCTCTGAATTTCTAGTGTTCACATGAACTGAGGAGGGAATGGGAGGAGGACCCAGAATGTACAGTTTCTTTTCCAGCAAGAAGTGAAACTTGGGTCCATTCTGATTTAATAGTAACTATGAAGAAGGAGTTGAGTGGTTTAAAGACTCCTTGTTCTCGTTTTGCTTTTGGTGGTCATGTTTATTCAAGAGCTTTTTAATCTACAAGACCTTCTACTAGTGGGCTACAACCAGCATTTAGAAAGATGTAGAAAATATCAAAGTGTGTAGCGTGTTCTAAGGATATGTATGGTTTCATGAAACTTTTGCTGTGTGTGTGTGCTTGTAAAATTCGGAAGCCAGTCAGTCATCTCTTCCCCGTGATTCCTTTCACTTCCTATACCTTCTTGTCCAGAAAGTTAAAGGATCAAAGAGCTCACGAGAGACATTTTATTTATATATTTAACAATAACATATGCAGTACTTACAATGTACCAGAAACTGTTCTAATTACTTTATGAATATTAACTCATAAAAACACTATAAGGTAAGCACTATTATTATCGAACTTTTACAGATGGAGACATTGAGACACAGAGAGGTTAAATAACTTGCCCAGGGTCACACCACTAGTAAGTGGTGGAACTGGCATTTTGAGCCTGGGAAGTCTGATTCCAGGGTCAGATTTTGCTTTGCTGCGTTACTCTAGTTGACAGCATCTCTAGGCAGTGGTGTGGACTTTTTGTTGCTATTGCCCTCAAGAAGAAATGATTAAAAAGTATTTTCCCACTAACCCACAACACCTGCATTTAAACATGCAGAGTTAAGACTGTGAGAATGAGGCCTTTCATTTGATAAGTTGAAGAAATTCAGGGATCCCTTTTGTTAACCAATCAGTGTTGTCAGCCTACAAAGTATGAAAGACAAAATGAGTCCTTATCTCAGCCTTAAACAAGTGGGTGCAGGAGAGTAGTTACGAGTACTGATTTTAGAATTAAACACATCTCAGTTCAAGTCCTTTTGTGACCTGGAATTACCTGGGTGACCTCAGGCAGTTTTAACTGATCTCTCTGAACCTCAGTAGTACCTCCTCTATGAAGTGAGAGGAATTATGGTTGGTTCTTAATGGAGAAGGCACCAGGCATATAGTAAATACCGTATGTACATTATCCATTGTGCTCTTAATAACAGTCCACTCAAGTGGCTGCGATTTAAAAACTCCCATTTTATAGATAATGAAACAGACTTAGAGAGATGGTCTTGTTCAAGGCCATGTACACAGCTAGTAAGTGGCAGAGCTAGAATCAAAGCCCAGGTCTTTCTGAAATGCAGTTTGTGCTCTTAACTACTCTCTTTTACTGCAAACTTATCCCACTGGGGTGTTTTGAGGCTTTAATGAGATAATGTACCTTTATACTTGAATAATGGCTCAATTTACTATGTGCTTGCCTGGTACATAGTAAACACTTAATAAATGGTACCTGTGGTTACTCTTGAATATATGATGTGCCTGCCTATACTTTTTGTGGAGACAGTTTACTTTTCCATAGAAAATAAGCTGTAGTCAACACAATCAGTTCTTATAACCAACCAACCACTTAACATATATATTGAGTCCTTGAAAAATAATTGGTTAGCTATTCCCAAGGATCTGCTAAGCAGATACTTCCACTGGAATCTGTTTTAGCAAGGAAGGGACTATGGCCCAACATCTAGAGCAGTGCCTGGCACATGGTAAGTGTCTTAGTCTGGGTCCCCCAGAAAACAGGGCCAGAGGCAAAAGCTTACACTTTATTTGGAAGAGCCATCCCAGGGAAGCAGGAATGAGGAGAAAAGAGAAGTCAGAAAGGGAGAGCGAAGAGCAAATATAAGGGACTCCTTGTAAGCCGGCCACAGCTTCATAAGAGAGGCTTATCATTTGGTCTTGTGGGACATCTTCAGAGAAACTGTGTGAAGCTACTGCATCTCTGAACAGTCCACTGGGGGAAGGAGAGAGGTTTTGTTTGCCAGCTCCCTCTCTTACTGGTCAAGTGCTGACTTCATTGAGCTTCATTCTTCCAATGCTTGGTTTCATGGCTGGTGGCTGAGCAAGTCCCTCCAAGCTGCATGCCTCAGTGAAAACAGGGAAACCCTGGGGTGGGAATTGAGAAGCATGCAGCACGGGTACAAGGCAAGACTCCATCAGGCTGGCCCACCAGCAGCGTGAAGGACCATGAGCAGCCATTTCAATTGGAGCAGTACAAGCAGTCAGCAAGGCACTTGTGTTCACCTTGGGTGATGGATAAACTGGATCCAGCATAGCAAGCTTTCAATAATGATGAACTCTGAATTGCCAAAGTTAAACTCCTGGCCCTGCTATCTTATTTAAGTGATTTGCAGTTATTGACAATTTTGTTCCATTCTTGGTCTACTTTCCTATCTCCTCTTTGTTTGCTTTCCACCGAAATGGGAATGTTTGCATGCTTAGGCCTACTTCTCTTCCATTCTGCATGCTTTCTATGGGTAGCTGTGCTCACTTTGGTGGTAACTTCATGCTCTCATTTACTGGCTGATGGCTTTTAAATGTCTGTTTCCAGTTCTCCTGAGAACTTCAGACTGGAGAGTAAAGCTGCCTTTTCCAACTGGAAGTTGCACAGGCATTTCAAAGGCCCAAGTGAATCTCTTGATCTTCCAGAATCGTATTTGTTTGTCCCTCTACCCTACAACTAATAGGTGCTTGGTCTGTGCTTGTTGAACTAGATCTGAAACAGTTGTGCCAGTACTGTATGCCAAAGCTGGATCTCGCACAAAATGAAGTAAACCTCCAGAGCCAGTTCTCTAAGAGGGAATTTAGGGTCTGCATTTTACTAATAATCTGGCTTATTTTCTCTTTGATTGTGCTGGGTTTTTGAGCAAAATACAGTTTGCCATTGTCTGTTACTCTAGTGGACAAGCTGAAATTGATGTTTGGTCTTTTTAGGAATTGATTGGTAGGGAATTCCTTGGGTTTTGACTCTGCTTGTGCTGTCCTCCCTTTCTAGACTGCCATTACCCTTGCTCTGTCCACAGTTTACAGACCTTTTGGAACTATTTGCGTCTGATCTACTCATGGAGTACACAGGCCCTTTCTTGCTTTTCTACCCCTGCCCCTCTGTACCCTTCCGACTTAACCTTCAAGTCACAGCGCTCTACTCACATCCTCCTAATCTTGATCTGCCCACATCTGCCTCCTTATCTTTGCTCCAGTGACCACAGCCCTCCTCCTCTATCACCCTTAACATCTCTTTAAATCCTCCCCAACTCAAGGCCTGGAGACTAGCTCAAGGCCTCAAGACTAACTCATGCCCACACTGGTTTATACTGATCTCCTCCTCTCTGAACATGATCTGGGACTGTTGTTTTGGCTTAGCACACACAGTCTTATATTGTTGAATATTTTTGCATTTAGTCCCCCCTTGTTCTAATTGGATTATAAGCTCTTTGAGAGATGGACAATGTCTTACATTTATTTCCTTGTGTGTTCAATGGTTCATCACTCAGATCTTTGTAGAGACGGCATAAGATAAATACAATTTTCGCTGGATTTGTTGGTTGATTGTCATCCTTGGGTGCTGACTTCCAGTTTGCCTCTGACAGTGAAATAGGGGTATCAGATTGGGTGACATTTCCCAGAGGAGCTATTGGTCATCTCATTCCAATTCTTTAGTTTGTAGTACAAGTTAATTCTAGACTTTGGACCTTGGAAATTCTGTTTCTTAAACATTTCAGGCTAGGCCTAGGAGCCAAAATTACTACTTTGGCATTTGATGTGGCAGCTTGTTCATTTGGGAGCCTTTTTTCTTTGACTTTCTATTGAGTAACTTGAAAAAGCCAAGGCAGCTTGCCAGAGCAATTGTGATGATTAAACTTCATTGAGATATCCCCCTCCACACCCTCCCACCTCATCAGCTTTACAAGGTTGCTTTCTGTAGCTTTATTTGGGGGCTCAAAAATTAATGAATGACTGGGTGTCCTTTTGAAACTCTTGAGGTCATTTTTTCTCCTCTTCCTTTCCACTGGCTAGTTTCTGTTAGTATCCAAAGCGGCATGTATTGTTTTTAGGTAATGTGGAGCTAATGCAAGGGGAGGAGAGGTTCTTTCTTTCATAACTTTGGAACAATCTGCTGCACAGGTCAGACAGTTTTGAAGATGCCAAACTTAAAGTTCAACAGACAGAACTGTAGTCAAAAGGAAAGTGAGGGAGTCCCGGACTCCAGTTGACTACCCCTCCTTCCTCCGACCAAAATAAGCTATCTCACGTTTGAACCCACGGATCTCTCTCGCATGTTCAGTTTGATTACCACTGGGTAGGGAGGGATAGTTTGGAATCAGTAGCTTTAGGATCACTGGCTTGAGAGTCTGTTTTATTACTAATGATTAGTGTTAGTACGTGCTGGGATTTTCCACTCATGGAAATCTACCCGCTTGACCTCTGGGTCATCAGCCTGGATTGCTCATTAACGCGAATTCCATCTCTTAATTTTAGAAAGCCCAGGAATCCATCCAGCAGACCTGTTCCACTCTGATCTTCCTTCATCTCTGTTTTCATCGTGGCACAAACTTTCACCACCTCCATTTCTGACTGCTTGAAATCCAAATACTCTGTTAGCCTTTGGAGTCGCTCCTTCCTATACACCCTTATCTCTGACCAAGCCTCGATGTCTTCCTTTGTTCAGCTAAGCCACCTTCCTTACTGCCTCACAAACAGGCCACGTCCCCAGATTTTCGCATCTTTTGGCTTACATTTTATCCTCCTCTGGAATATTGTTTCTTTACCTTTCCATTTACTGAAATTCTACCCACCCTCAGAATACTAGTTCAGACCTGTTTCCTCCTCCCCTCCCCTCCTCTCCCCTCCCCTCCCCTTCTCTTCTTTCTCTCTCTTCTCTTCTCGTCTTCTCTTCTCTCTCATCTCCTTTTTTCCTCCACAAATTCGAAGGTCTTACTATGTGCCAGATATTTTTCTAGCTCTCAGGAGTATGCTGGTGAACTGAACAAATTTTCTCTCAAGGAGTTTAGTCTTCCTCAAGAAGCCTTAATTTAGTAAGGTTAGTTCCCACTGCTCTTTCTTACTTTACAACACTTTTACTTGTAGTGCTTTTTCTTAATTTTATGTACTTAAAGTATATAATAAAAAGCTATATAATACAGAATTAAGTAGTTTAATTTTGTAATATATAAATGCAGATGTTTTAAAGATTTTATTTATTTATTTTTAGAGAGAAGTGAAAGGAGGGAGAGAGAGAGGGAGAGGAACATCAGTGTGTGGTTGCTTCTCACATGCCCCCCACTGGGGACCTGGCCTGCAACCCAGACATGTGCCCTGACTGGGAATTGAACTGGCGACTCTTTGGTTCCCAGGCTGGCGCTCGATCCACTGAGTCACACCAGCCAGGGAAATACAGATTTTTTAAAATACATATTTTGATTACATCTTTACAATTGATTGTAAGTTGTTTGAGAACAGGGACCTTCCTGTTTCTGAAAACTTAAGAATCTCTCATTATCTATTAGGTCTCCTTTGTTTTCAAGGGACCAAAAGCCCTGTGCAAACTATTTTAAGCAAAAAGTGAGTGAGGTGGCTTCTGTGACTAAAAGGACCAAGGATATGGTTGGTATATGGCCATGACGTGATTCAGGAGCTTGATTTTCATTTTTCCATTTGTCAGCTCTGCTGCCTCAGCTCAGCTCTGTTCTCAGACAGGCTTGCCATTCATGGTGGCAAGATGGCTGCAGCCAGCTCAGACTCTCATTTGTCCCCAGGTCTTGCAACTCCAAACACGGCCTGCAGGTAACTTCCACCATCTTTAGGGAGGGCAGAGGTGCAATCAGCTTCACCGAAAATGCATGGACTAAGAGAGGGGGAGGGTATGGATACAAGGAAGAAAAAACATTAAGTATTTATCACATTCTGGAAGTTTAGTAGCTTTTGATTGGTTGGATTAACTCATATCTATTTTTACTTTGTATTTATTTAATAGGGTAAAGTCAATAGTCATACTCGTCAAGGAGGAATCTTTGCTGTCTTTTATTTTACTGAAAGTAGCCTGATGGCGTTTTCTTGGGACACTGACTACTCAGAGATTACTAATAATGTTAGTCACTGAGAGATGTGGTATAGAAAGTGGACTGAAGCTGATACACGTCACCCTTGTCTCTGCTCTCACGACACTGTGTGCAACGCACACCCCTTTAGTTTATGTTATTATTTTACCTTGTTTGTTATAGGTGTCTTTCACTGGTTTCTTCCCTACTACCCTGGTAACTTTGAGGGAGGACTGTTCTCAGAGCTCCTAGAATGTGCTCAAATAAATATTCGCAGTAAGAGTAAGTAAGAGAGAACACTGGCTTGGGGACCCAGGGAATCTGGGTTTCAGATCTGGGCCTAGATCTGCAGCTAACCAGCTGTGTGATCTCTAGCAACTCCTTCCCCTCTCTGGGCTTTGGTTCTCTGCTGTGTCTAACAGCAATTTTGAAGGGCCCTCCTTTTACTGAGTTTGTAGAAAACCAAACAAGTAGGGCAAAGAGCAAGACTTGGCAGGGCATCCCAGCATTTTGTTTCCTGGGGAACAGTTTTGAGAGGGCTGATTACCCTTGTGATAAGAGGTCTTGGTAAGAGAGATGGAGGGCAGAACCTGATGAAAGCCTCAATTGTCTTCTTATATAACACTTGCTGGAAAGGCACTAGGAATTAATATTCTTCAGATGGCTGAGGTGACATCATGTGTTTGTGAAAGGGCTAAAAGCAGGTGAGGCAGATTTTGTGGAAAAGGACTGGCAGTCAGGCCTGGTTCCCAGTGGGGAACCTGGGCTGATCTCATGTTCTGCCAGCTCCGAACAGAACCTGTGGGCGTCGCAGCTCCTGTCCCCTAGGTGCCAACACTTCAAGGACGAGGGAAGGACATACCTGTATTACTCTCCAAAGATTACATCTTTCTGTGGCTTGCCCTCCCATCCCCACTTTCCCCTCGAAAATGTGGGATTCATAAGAGGGGGTTCTGTGTGACTCAGAGAAAATTCCTGAAGGAGAATGAATTTTGAGAGAGGGAAGGAATGGGGCTGATATCTCTGGATTGAAAGCTATAGACTGAACAAAGTCCTTTTGTACTCTGCTGACTGGTGAATTCCTTGGGTGTTCTCTGAAGTGAGGACATTGTTCAGAGGATTGTGTCACCTGCATTGCCAGGTGTTTTATAATTTAGCGTCTACGTGATTGTCGGTGTGGCAGGTCCCTGACTGCTTTTGTTAAATGATCAGTGTCTTACTAGGGCTTGCTTTCCTTCCAGTTTCATCCTTCACGTGACCCATCAGCATCTCTCTAAAACGAAAATGAACCTCCTTCTAACTCCAAAGATAGATGTAGTAAGGACTTGAGTTGTACGCAAGCATAGCCAAGGAATCAGCAATCCCAGGGGGAGCTTTGTTGGATATGTCTGCTGATCCTGGGTTTGAACTATTGCATCCAAAAATTCCTTGCCAGGTTTTGATCTGACTTATTTTGGAAATGATGGAATGGTAATCCACCAGTGGATTTCAGTGTCATACATGGCCAAGCTTGCTGTCCAGAGAGGCAGCTTCCAATATTTACTTTAAGAATATTCAATGTGGAACTGAGAGTCAGCCCATCTAAATGGAGAAATGGAAACCACGAATTCCTCACTGCTTTGGTGCCTGTGTACTGGGCTGCTGTCCCCTCAGCTGGGAGGGCGGTGCTCAACACAACATGCCGTTTGGTTTGGTTGCATGTTTTAGTGAGCTGCGTATAATTCACATATCATAAAATTCACCCTTTTACATTGTAAAATTCAGTGGGTTTTTTTTTTTAAAGTATATTCAGAAAGTTGTGTAACCATCACCACTATCTAATTCCAGAACAGTGTAATTAAGTTTTGACTTGAATTTTAGATGAAATATCAACCAAAGGTCAACTCTGAAACTCAGAAAACTTGTTCTAAGACTTTGGCCCCTTTGCAAGGGAAGCTGTAGTTTTTGTTCAAGTGTAATTTTTTAAAAATGTAATGGAAAAAATGGAACATTGAATTTTTATTAGACACGTTGCTTGATTTCTTTTGTCTGCTGCTGATGATTTATAAATCTATGGTCTTCAAGTCGGAACTTACTACCGTGGCTATGTTATAATGAAGAATATTCAGAACAAAAGCAATAATACTGTTTTGCTTTCTTTTCTCTTTCTTTGTCAAGCCACATTCATCAGGGCGGGGCGGGGCCTGTTTTGTTCTCCATCACTAGCACAGGGTCTGCCGTACAGCAGGGGCTCAGCAAAGATTTACTGAATAAATGGGCTGTGTTAGATGCCCAGGGGAGGTCATTTTGGGCATGTATCACTCCAAGTAGTTCATAGTGACCTTTGTACTTTGGCTTTGTGGATGGTCATGGCATTCATCCATATCCCTGAGGCAACAGCTGCTTCTAGAAAGTGGGAGCTTGACTTCTTCCCATGTAGTTCTAGGACTGACAAAGACCCCATCACTCCCAGCTCCCAGGAACTTTTGTCCAACTGTTATTGGATTTGTAAAGCCTTCTGGAGTTGTTATGGTGAAGCACAGTGTGGGTGATGTGACAGTGCATGTCTTTGAGTGTGCACACGTGTGTGCGCGCATAATTGCCTGAGCACACAATAGAACTGTGAGGAATTCCTTCATGTTTTTATAAATCGCCCCTTTCTTCTTTCTGCCCTTGCAGTTTGTGGGTAGGTCAGGGTGCAGAGGGGCCTCCAGTCTGGGCACATGGCCCAGGCGTGCTGGCATTCAGTAGCCTATTGTTTCCTGCCCCTTGTGTGCATGGGCAGAGGTCTGGGGCTGGCACAGCTGCCTTCTTGGGGACTATTGTTTGTCTTTCAGCAGCAGCAAAAACCTGAAGCAGCACATTTTACCTTGGACAGAGCAGCCATTCTGTCTTAGGGCTGCAGGCCTGGAGGATGGGGTTGGTTGTAGTCTCCCTTAAATGTCTGGATGGATGCTCTGAGGATGGAAGCCAGGGAGGTTTCTCCCTCCTGGCAGGTTGCAGGGGGAGATGCTCAGTGGTGCCAAATCACAAATCAACTCCAGTGGCAGGTAGTATCTATTAGCAGAGACTCACTCTTCTTTCCTGGATCAGGGGTGAGGGTATCGCTTTCTCACTTTCTCTGCCCTCTGGGCTTACTGGCAGACCTCAGGGTGTGCTCACAGGACAAGAAAAGCATTCGCTCTAAAGCTGTCCTGTTGTAGAGTAGATCTTGGAAGCAGGGAAGGGATCCATCCTTGTTATGGACTGGCCAGAATGTGGGCTAGTTAGTGAGTCAGTGCACTAGTGCATACTTGCCTCTGTGGGTCTGAATCACTCCTTAGCTGAAAGGTGGAGAAGTGAACATTTCAGGGCTGGGAGCTATAGAAACTGATTTTTTGCAGAAATAACTTTCAGAGACTCCAGACTCATGTTCTGTGCCTCTTGTCTTGTTGCCCCACTATCAACCTCTTTGACAAGGCAGACAAACCTTAATTTAGCTTTAGCTCCACTTGTACCTAATTGTATGACTTTTTTGTAAATTACTTAACTAGTCTAACTTCAGTTTTCTCCTCTGTGCAATCAGGATAATTGGGGACTTCGAGACTAGTTGTGAAAGTTAAATGAGATCATGTTCCCTTTCCTTCAGGGCCTGGAAGAACCCGATGGAACACTTTGGCTTCCACCCCCGCAATGTCCCCTTCTCCATCTTCCTGCTGAGGGGTGATTTAGGCCCTCAGAGTCAGTTTGGACTAGAGCCTTGACTCACTAACTAGCCCACGTTTCAACTAGGATCACTTTGTATTGCGCTGCCCCCTCATTGAGGTACCTGAGAAAGTCAGGGTGGAATGCCATATTGGTTGGATATGCTTGGGGGCCTCTTAATTCACGTATCTCAGAGGTCTCCTCTGAAGTGGATAGGACAGCCTTGAAGTGGTGAACCTCTGGAACTTCATGGGTATTGAGGGAATTTGCCTAGCCTCCTCTTTTTGATGGAGGGTGGGCATCATCCATTTTACCATGTTCCTTTCTGCGTCTTTGGTTAGTGAGATTATTGAGGCAAAGTCTTAAATAAATTACAGGTCACTCAGAGGGGGCTGATAGCCCCATCACCCATCCACATCCTCTTCCACTTCTGTTACGGGTACCTTTTCACCAAAAAAGCCCTGGTTCTTATTGGGTGGACCAGTTGTAAGTAATATCAATGAATGTCCTCTCCACCCACAGTCTGCCCACCCAGTGGCTACCACCGCCAGCTACGACCTGTATCTGTCATTAGATGGTAGGGGCACAGATGCCTCTAGGAATAGTCTCGGCGAAGGCTGTTGCCTTTAAGAGGCCCAGAAATTCCCCGGCAAAAACCATATGCCTGACATGCCCTCTGCAGATCTTCCTCCCAACACCCTTGTAATCAGACTCCCAGAAAAACACAGAACAAGAGAGCTTTGATGAGTGATGAGGTAGGCAGCTTTTCTGCACAGCCTTCTGTCTGCTAGAAACAATCCTGTGGTGCTCAGTTTCAGTTCAGGTGAGGTTACTGCAGACCTGGTTGGCATTGGTGGTTGGCAAGGGGGAGGCGTGGGGACAAAGAGGGTACGAATGGCATTTATAGGTCAACTGAGATCACCCATAAATGATCAGATACTTGTGCTACATCCTGGTGTCTGTGAAAACAGAATAAAAAAAGTGAAGATGGGGAAAGATTATGGACCCCTACCTACTTTGGGGAATGCTAAGTGCGCCATTTGCCCATCCCTCATTGCTTCATAAAAGGAGTACTTGGCATATTTTTTAACATCATAGCCCTGATCCTGGATTTGCCTCTGTTTATCCACAACTCAGATGAAAACTGTAGATTTCCCTGCCCCATGCATTAAACAGCATAGATAGAAAGCATTATTATAGCTGTGCTGTCTGGGAATGAATTTGTAGCATGCATAGGAAAGGCATAATAATATAGGTGCTCTTTTTTTCCTGGGATTAGAGTCACTGTCACATCCTAATACATTGAGCTGAGCAGGCTTGGAGGGGGAAGGGATGACAAAAATGGCTCCATTGTGACTCAGATGGTGATTGTAACATAACTTCAGCAGGATACGCACTGCAGGCCTTCTCTGAGCTGACAAGCAGTCTGGCTTTGACAGCACTTCCTGTGGGTGCCAGGTCTCCTGTCAGTAACAAATGCAGTATTGCATTTGAGGCAGATCTGACTGCAGCTGGAGCAACCATTGCTGTAGTTCCGGAGAGGGTGTTTGCTAGCCCCGTACGAGGACTCTGGCCAGCAGAAATCTGCCAAGCTGGAGCTTAACCAGAAGTATTTCTAGCTTTGACAAAGCAGGGGTTCTGAGTTGAATGAGTGGGGATGAAACAGCAGAGATATGAGTGATATTTGTTGGTGAAGAAAAGTCAACTTCTTTAAGGCTAATTTATGTTCTGTGACATTGGAAATGGTGGAAGCTGTTTGACAGCGGATGGTTTATTTACCTGGAGGTCCTGGTGCTTGTTTCATTCTTGATTGCCACTATTTGACCTTGGGCAGGGTCCTTTCTATCTCCCTTAAAATATCCTGACCCTGACCCTAATTCATAAAGATATGGAAAAGCATTTTGAAGTGATGGGAGAAAGCATAAAAAGTAGGAGCCTGGGCTCTCAAGTCAGACTGCTTGTATTTGGTGTAGCTTGACTTCTTTAAGAGTCAGTTTCATCATCTTAAAATGGGGATGAAAGTAATACTTACCCAACAGGACAGTTGGAAGAAAATTCATTATGCTCTTTGCTAGAACAGAACCCAAGTTCTGGCACTGTGCCAGAAATACAGTAAATTGTTCAATAAATAGTAGCTCTAAATATTATTACATCTAATAAGTACTTAAATGATTCAGCAGATTCCTGGTTCCAGTGTTTTTTAGTAGTCTGGAAAAAGTTGGTGGAGCTTAGGCTTCTTCTTATCATCATCATCATCATCATCATCGGCTTTAAGTTCCCCAGAGGACAGGGATCAAATAAAAGGAAGGAGTAAATGCTGGCGTGTATTGCTCTCTGTATGACTGTCTTGCCTTTTTTTTTTTTTGTAGAGATCCGCGCTCAGCTCACAGAGCAGATGAAATGCCTGGACCAGCAGTGTGAGCTCCGGGTGCAGCTGTTGCAGGACCTCCAGGACTTCTTCCGAAAGAAGGCTGAGATTGAGATGGACTACTCCCGCAACTTGGAGAAGCTGGCAGAGCGCTTCCTGGCCAAGACGCGCAGCACCAAGGACCAGCAATTCAAGTAGGGACTCCTTGGCTGCCACTTTTAGAGACCTTGGGAATGGGGTCTGAGATGGAGGGAGGCAGGGTGTGCCACCTAGATCCGTTTGGATTCATGAAGCAGGTAACCCCGTGACTTCAAATTGGCTGGAGGTTGAGCGCCCTCAAGGATCTCCCCTTTTCCAGATGAGCCTTATATGCAGTACGACACACTAGAGACATCACAATAGATAATGAACCATGCTAATAATAACAGCAAACACTTTCATAGTTCTTCCTATATGGCAAGCATGGTTCTAAAGGCTTTACATGTATGTTAACTCAATCAGCACAATAGCTCTATATGGTGGTTATTGTTATAGCCCCAATTTACAGATGAGGAAACTAAGTCATAAAAAGGTCAAGGCACTTGCCCATTGTACACACACACCCCCTACTAGTAAACAGAGCTGGAATTCAAACCCAGGCCGTCTGGTTCTAGAGTCTGTATTCCTTTTTTTGCTGTTGCTGTTCAAGTACAATTTTCTGCCTCCCCACCCCCACCCCTCCCCACCACTTCAGCCTTCCCCACTTCCTTCCCCTAGAGTCTGTATTCTTAACCATTTCACCAAATTAGAAGAAATGAATGATGTGGTAGCTATACTTCTATATTGCTGCCCAGAAAGTTGCTAAAGTCTTTTTCTTTTACATTTATAGTATTTTATACAATTGGCCCCTTCAACCTCTTCTCACTGCCATCGCCCTAGTTTAGATCATCATCTTTGCTGGAACAATTGCAATACTTACTGTATCATCTATAGCAGAGGTTCTCAACCCCAAATGCACATTAGAATTCTCTGGAGAGCGTTTTAAAATGCTGAAATCTGGGCCCCACTCCAGACCAATTAAATCAGAATCTCTGGGAGCAGGGCCTGAGTAACAATATGGTGTAAAAGCTTCCCAGATGATTCTAATGGTTGACCAGCATTGAGGACCACAGTCTATAGCTTCTCCCCATTCCCGCCTGGCTGATCCACTATTATCAGATTTAGTCTTCCTGGAACATACTTCAGGCAGTTTCTCTGTGCAGTGGCTCCCACTGTCTGTGTATCTATCTATGGTCTTGATACTCAAGGTATGATCTCCCATTATCATCACCTAGGATGTTGGAAATACAGAATCTCGGGTCCCACCCCTAGATCTACTGTGGTCCTCAAGCCCTTCCAAATCTGGCCCAAGTAGCTTTCCAACCTTATTTTCTGTTTCCAGTTCACTGTATCTTAGCCAAACAGAATGTTGACTCCGTGGGTCTTTGCTTATCCTGTTATTTGAGTTTATGTGCCCATTCTTCACATCTCTGCATGTCTCGACCATACCTGTGTTTTAAGACCCATCTCAGAAGCAGTATGTTCTAAGAAACTTTCCTGATTCTCCCAGTAGAAAGAATGTTTTCCCTCTTCTGAATTTGTACAGCATTTTATTTGTTCTTTTATTAGGACATTCAGCACTGTCTGCTTTATATAATCTCCTCTCAGTGGATTGGATAAACTTTTCTAATTCATCTTTCAGTCTCCCATAGTGCCTAGCATAACAGGAAGTATATAACAGATGGTCACTAAATGTTGGATGAGCAAATGAATGAATTTAGGAATTAATGCCAAGTGTATCTTTCCCTATTTTTTATTTTTGTTCATCACCCTAATAATTGAGGAAATAAACATCCTTTGCAAGCCAGCTCTGAGCAATGATATGGAGGCTCAGATAGAGGAGAATATGTGACATTCTTGGTTTAGCCAGAATGAGAGTTTCGCAAGATGTTTTATCCTCTGAGTTCCTTATCTTTTCCAAGTCCTGTTCTCTTTATGATAAGCAATTCTGAGAGCATAAAATGCTATTTTAGTATGTGATAAAGTGATTCAAAGTTGGATTTATTCTGTTAATAACCTCCTCCTAAGTTTAAAACATCACTTTAGTTTTACTAGTATTCTCAGCTTAAGGACATATTTACTACAAATTAAGGTACAGATGTGCCACTCTTTAAATTATCTGAATTGCTCTGATTAAGATCACATACAAGGAATAGGGTGTTTTCTTCAAGGCTGGAAGAATTGATTTTCTGATAGAGCTGGAACCTGGCCTCATTTTTCCCCAAACAACCAGTGAGTATTTATAGAGAGCCGGCTATGTGCTTCTATTGTACAAGTTTTGGAAGATATAAGAGTAGTTTATTGTGCGTATCCAGAGGAGGGCAAATACTGTTGTGGAGAAAAGATGTTTAATACAGGGAGCAATTAAAGGATAAGGCAATAATGATCTCATTGAGATCATTTTTTATGTAGAATATAGATATGAGAAGAGGTCAGAGATAAACATCAGAGATAGGTAAAGGATCTATAACAGTCGGGAGAATTTTCTAGAAGCAAGTGAGATTTTAGGTTAGGCTTTAAAGATTTGTGTGGTAGGGAACAGTATTACAAGTGAGAGGAAGTAGGGGTAAAGGTACAGGGACTAGTGAGGAATCCAGCTTCATAAAAAGGAAGATTCTTAAACATTCATTCAACAGATGTCCATTACACATTCCGTGAACTCCTTCACGCCAGACACTGTGCCTTGGGATACAGCAGTGAATAAGCGTGTTGTCTTCCACGTTGCACTTAACAGAAGAATGAGGAAGCAGCCGTTAAACAAATCACACAGTTAGATGAGTTGAGGTAAGCATTACGAAACTGAAGTACAAGGTACTACAAGAACTTGTAAGGGGGAAACTTCACTCCTTTTTCTGTCACTTTATGGCTAGTTTACTCTAAAAGCTTCCTGTCTGATCTTATCCTGAGTAACAATCCACTTATTCAACAAACCCCTCATAAATTCCTACTGGATACTGTGCTCTGTGCTGATTCCTGCGGAGGCTAAGATAAGCTCTAGAATCTTGGCTTACAGAGAAGAGAGACAACATAATGTGCAAAGGCCTTTAATAGAGGTATGAGCAAAATATTGTGAGAACACAGGTATTTTTCAAAAACAGTGGAAGATAAAGATAGATGAGTAGACACCAAATAATGGGTCTTTCACAGACCAGCAGAGGAGTTCAGATTTGATACAGCAGTGTGGTAGTGAGCCCTCTGGGTTCTTGTGTGGGGGCAGAGACATGGGAAAAGATGTGGTAGAAGAATGAATTTTTTATGCCAGAGAAGGCCAAGATGGACGTTTGGGGGCAGGGAATTCATGCACATTGTGGTAGCAGCAAAGACCAGAGGGAAAGGAATACATTCAAAATGTATTCAAAACACTGAACAGGACTGGGTACATGATTGGGTAAAGAACTGTAATGGTCAGGGGTGACCCACTGTCTCTAACCTGGCAACCTAGAAGAGTTAATAGAATCTACAATAAAAGTGGGGATGTTGAGGAAAGACCTCTTTGTGAATGGTGAGCCAACTTTGGACATGCTTGTTTGGGGGCAGTGGGAGGCCTTCAGGCATTCAGATGGAAAGTTGCACTTCTTGAGATAAGAGGGTAGGACTGGGATTAGATAGCATTAGCTTCAGTATAGAACTGATTGTGGAAGATAGTGGGTTGGCCAAAAAGTTTGTGAAGGTTATTCCATACTATGATGACTTTAGCAGTGCTTAGTTGTCTTTAACTTCATTTGAAACAATTTTATTAGGTTGTATTGTGACAGCTATCATACCAGCATGCATTAAAAAAAAAACTTACTGAAAAATAAAGGAGATCTTCCCATTAAGATGGCGGTATAGGTAGACATGACTCACCTCTTTGCACAACCACATCAAAATTACAACTAAACTGTAGAACAACCATCTCTCAGAACCATCAGAAACTGAGTTGAATGGAAGTTTGACAACTATGATATTAAAGAAACCACATCTATCCAGACTGGTAGGAGAGGTGCAGACTCGGAATGGGCTGGTCTCACACCCACGTGTAGTGGATAAAAATACAGGAGGGTGAGGAGTCAAAGCCCTACACCGGGCCCCCCCGCCCAGTGTTCCAGTGCCAGGAATGTAAGTCCCCACAACCTCTGGCTGCAAAACCAGTGGAGATTGAGTCAATGGAAAGAACTGTGGAGCCCCAAGCAGTTCCTCCTAAAGAGCCCACACATGGACTCACCTACTCAAACTCACTCCCTCTGAGCTCCATCACTGGGGTAGCAGCTTGAAAGGCACCAGTGTCATACTGGGAGATACTGAACTATCAGGCATTAAGGCAAGCAGAGGCCATTGTCCCTTTTGTAAAGCCTCTCTGCACAGAGCTGGAAAGCTGATGCCATATCTGAGACTCCATCAATCTGGATAATACAGTTTGACTTGTCTTGGGAATCCCCAGAGGCTCTACCACACCTAGCTTATAGATCCATCCAGGCTTCTTTTCCACATGAATGGCTGGTTTTGGCTCATGCTTCATAACTTCCTAAATCCTATCAAATAGCAGCTAGCCTACATTCACAGCTTGGCGTCACCTGGGAATTTCCAAGCTCAGCACAAGTAGCAGCCATTTCAGATTGCTTTATAGCTCAGACCAGGTGACCTCACACAAAACACAGGTGTGGGCTGATCTTGACCTGCACCACCCAGGGAACCCTAGGGCTAGGGCACCCAGTGGGCAGCCACATACCATATCAGAGCACCATCACCCTGCCCCTGAACAGCTGATCCTCCGTGGAGGGTGAAGGTTGGTGATACGTGGTCAAAGCCAGCCCTTGTAGCTGACTGATCTGGGTAAATCCCTTCCATTGATCTGCCAGCAGCAGCCAAGGTTCAACTACAAGGGGAGGGTGTACTCAGCCCACATGAAGGGTGTACCTCAAGTACCCAACTTAGGTGATAGGAGACACTATGCACTGGACCCTACAGGACACCTACTACATTAAGCCACATTACGAAGACATGGAGTCAAAGCAGCTCTACCTGATACATAGAAACAAACACAAGGAGGCTGCCAAAGTGAAGAGACAAAGAAACATGGCCCAAATGAAAGAACAGATCATAAGTTCAGACGAAGAACTAAATGAAATGCAGATATGCAATCAATCAGATGCAGAGTTCTAAACACTGGTTATAAATATGCTCAAGGAACTTAGTGAGGACCTCAGCAGCATAAAAAAGATCCAGTCAGAAATGAAGGATACACTAATTAAAATAGAGAACAATTTACAGGGATACAACAGTAGAGTAGATAAAGCTGAAAATCAGATCAATGATTTGGAATATAAGGAAGCAAAAACAATCAGAACAGGAAGAAAAAAGAATAAAAAGAAATGAAGACAGTATAAACAGCCTTGAAAGGTCCAACATTCACCTCATAGGGGTGCCAGAAGGAGAAGAGAGAGCAAGATATTAGAAATCTATTTTCCTACTGGAAAATATTGTGCCTAGTTGGAAATTGTGCCTAATTGTGCCTACTGGAAAATAGATTTCTAATATCTTTCATTGTTTTTTCATTGAAAAACTTCCCTAACTTGGTAAAGGAAGCAGACATGCAAGTTCAAGAAGCACAAAGAGTCCCAAACAAGATGGATGTTAAGAGGCCCACTCCAAGACACATCATAATTAAAATGCCAAAGGTTGAAGATAAAGGAAGAATCTTAAAAGCAGCAAGAGAAAAGCACTTACCTACAGGGGAGTTCCCATAGGACTGTCAGCTGATGTCTCAAAAGAAACTTTGTGGGCCAGAAGGGACTGGCAGGAAACATTCAGAGTCATGGAAACCAGAGACCTATAGCCGTTTGCTAGATCCAGCAAAGACATCATTTAGAATCTAAGGGCAGGTAAAGAGCATCCCAGATAAGAAAAAAACTAAAGGAGCTCATCGCCACCAAACCGTTATTATATGAAATCTTAAGGGGACTTATTTGAGAAGAAGAAGATCAAAAGTATGAACAAAAAAATGGCAAATCTATCAACAATTGAAATACAAATACAAATACAAAATACAAATCTATCAACAATTGAATCTGAAAAACAGACTAAACAAACAGAAGAACAGAGACAGATTCATAGATACAAAGAGTGTTTTGATGGTTGCCAGATGGGAGGGGCAGTTTAGAGGAATGGGGGAGGAGGTGAGTGAATTAAAAAGTACAAACAGGTACTTACAGAATAGCCATGGAGATGTAAGTACAGTATAGGAACTGGAGTAGCCAAAGAACTTACATGAGTGACCCATGGACATGAACAATGGTGCGGGGATTGCCTGAGGGAGTGCGGGGTACTAGGTGGAGGAGGGCAAGGGGGAAAAGTCAGGACAACTGTAATAGCATAGAAGAAAAATTTATCAGAATCGGTAAATTTTTGTGTACCCATTTTAATATTGAAGGTGGAAAATATGCAACATTTTTGGTATGCAATGCTTTATTATTTCAAGAAAGGTAAAAACACAACTGAAACGCAAAGAAAAGATTTGTGCTGTGTATGGAGAATGTACTGTGACTGACTGAACGTGTCAAAAATGGTTTGCAAAGTTTCTTGGTACTGTTGACATTTCAGCCAAATAATTTTTTCTGTGGGGTTGTCTCATGCATTTGGAGGTGTTTAGCAGCACCCCATACATGTACCCAGTAGGAAACCAATAGTGGGAGATTACCCAACATACTCAAAATATTCAAATCAATAAAGTTATTGGTGCAAATTAAAAAAGGGTCTTTTATTTTATGCAATAAACGGTACGGACTTTTTGTCCAAGCCAACATGAAAGTGTATAAACTCAGGGGAGAGAAAGAGAAGAATAACAAGCTAAAACCAGAACTCACGGCTTGGGCAGACCCAGTGTCAGGAAGGAATAAAAGTTTCCGCTAGGAGTAAGTTACCAGAAGGGGAGGGGGAGAAAACGAGGAAGGGAAAGTAGGAGGAAAGAGGGAGAGATTTTTTTTTAAGCATTGAAAGAATAGAGGGTAAGGTAGGATAGTGTTCTCTAATGGAAGTAAGAAGATCTGTAAAAGTTAACCCCAGCAATTTCTTACAGATGCTCTCCCATGTAGAAGGCATTGTGCAAGATGCAAAGATTAAAGTGAACCCCAAACCTAGGAGCTTTCAATCCATTAGAGTGCAACATGAAATTGCTGGGTTTTCTAGATCAAAAATGGCCTTATAGTGGCAATTTCATATGGTCAGAAGTCACCCAGTGTCTCAGCCTATTAGAAGAGGAGATGAGACATACACACAAATGCATTGAATCCGGGCAAGATGGCAAGAAACTCAGAGAGTCCAGGCAATATCCCACTTTCATACATAATTCATTCCTAAAAATGTACAGAAAAGTCAAATGGTTGAATGTCAAACCAGAGTTTTACATGGAGTAGGTAGATTCTGTTGCTATAAGTATATACGTGAAATTCTGAATTATACCCCACCAGATGTACTTTCAGCATTTTGTATCTGGCCTTTCTTTTTGTCACAGTTACACCCATGGTATGCCTTACTTAAGTCTGGTGAGCATCTGAAGAGCTGCTGATGATTTCCATCTATCTACCCTTGTCTTATTAATACAATGATGAGACTACTTCTTAACACAACACTAGCGAAAGCACTTCATTTTTCCAGTTTCCACATCCCTATGTTGCAAAAGGGAAGCAAGTATTTGGATATTTGCACACACAAGCGTTACTACACAGAGACATCCATGCTGCTGACGCTGAAATGGTACTTGGTAGGCAGCACCACCAGGCCAAGCTTGAATCATTTGTTAGCAATTGAAAAGTCAACAGTTTTAGTCCAGGAAAGGCTTTTTAGACATGCCTATATATCTGTTTTGGTTAGGATATAGCTTATGCTTCTGTAATAGACCCCAAATGATAGTAGTGGCTTACACAAGAGAGAGGTTGATTTTTCTCTTGTGTAATAATTGGGCATTAGCCATACAGGGCTGTGTCAGGCTTCTTATTCCATTATGAGAGTGTTGCCCTTGTCTGTATGACCCAAGATGGCTTACTGCCACCATGTCCCAATTCCAGCCAGCAGGACAGGCAAAAAAGGGCAAGGGACAGGCACATATTGTTTAAAGGTGCAATTTGGAAGTGACACATACATCTCTTCAGCTCACATTTGTCTGGCCAGGACTTAGTTATGTAGCTATACTGAGCTACAAGCAAGGTTGGGAAGTGTAGTTATTATTCTGGGTGAGCTGAAAGTAGAGTTTTTATTAATATAGAAAAAGGGGATACAGGGTCTGTTAGAAGGCTCTGGCACATTGCGATGTGTGAGAGGGCAGATGCATGACAGACCATGGCCACCCATCCATACAAAGTGCCATAAGTGCACAGAGAAGAGAGGTTTGTTCAGGCTGGATTCTGGGAGGCGTTGTATGGAGGTGAAGTTCAGTGAATGGGAAATGAAAAAAATAAAAGTGTCAATACTAGGTATTGGTCCTACAAGCCTGATTCAGTTGAGACAATGCAAAAGTTGTAGAAGGAGGATAAAAAGATGGGGGAGGGCCCTGGCTGGGTGGCCCAGTTGGTTAGAGTGTCATCCTGTACACACCCCCATCAGGGCACATACTTAGGTTGCAAGTTTGGGGTGCATACAGGAGGCAACAACTGATCGATGTTTCTCCCTCCTTCCCTCCTTTCTTTCCTCTCTCCATTCCTTTCTCTAAAATCGATAAACATATCTTTGGGTGAGGATTTAAATTTAAAAAGATGGGGGAGGAAGAATTTCCACAGAGAGAACAGTGTTGATGACAGTTGGGGAAGACAAGGCTGGTGGGTAACTGGTGGGTTTTGCTGAAAAAAAAAAAGAAGTAAATAAATGCAATAGTGAAATAAGGTTTGAAAAGTTGAGAGGAATCAGATTACAGTGGTCCATGAATGCCAGGTGACAGAGTTTGGGCTTTATTCTGTAAGCATGGGGAAGCCATGGGAGGTTTTTGAGCAAGGAACGTAATATGGCCGTGCTTTGGGTGATAGCTATGGCAACAGTGCATAAGATCTATTGGAGAAGAGACACTGGAAGGAGGAGACCTGTTAGAAAGGTCTGACAGTTGGCCTAAGGTTAATATGGGCCTCAACTAAAATCATACTCTTGGAAATAGAAAAATGGGCCAAATGTAAGGGCAAAGAGCAAGTGAAGTCAAAGAGGCTGGGACAGAAAAAGGGTTGTGGGTTTCCTGGGTCTCTGGAGTGGCAGTCGTACTTTATTTTCATTCACCAATGAAGTGTAGCTGGGTTTTGCTGACAGGCAGGTCCCTAGAATAGTTCATCCTCTGCCCAGAGCACCTCAGTGGGCACTTGTCACCTCCCCCAGAGCTGTAGCAGCTGTTGGTTCAGCAATGCCATGAATTTGTCTCCCTGTGCTGCCAGGAGAGCAGCTGCCAGCAGCAGCTCTGGACAGACGCGTCTCAGGAACATGGAAACTATTCAACTTGGGATGGGGTAGGGTGGCCAGGGCTGAAGTTAGTCCATGTGGATTTAGCCCATCCTTTTCCAGGCCATTTTTCACCCCGGCTAGATTTCAACTTCTCATATAGTTCAGGCTGGGTATTCTGCTACAGGTTTGTTTGTTTGTTTTTTTTCAAAATCACTTTTTATTTTTCACTTACACTTGGCGTACAATATTATATTAGTTTCAGGTGCACACCTCAGTGATTAGACATTATGCAACTTACTAAGTGACCATCCTGATAAATCTTGTACCCATCTGACACTATGTGCAGTGCTGTACTTTATATCACCATGATGGTTCTGTAACTACCAATTTGTATCTCTTCACCTTTCCACCCATTCCACCAACCCCCCAAGTGACTGTGTGGGACAAATGTTGCTGAACTGCTCTTTTCATCTTCTCAGGGACAACTTCTTACCCTGGCAGCCCTCACCCTGCCACTCTTTGGCTTTGCTTTCTATTCTGCTTTGCTCCTGCTCACCTTTTGTCTTCTTCCACACTGTGCTCAGTGCAGACACCCTCATTACAGCCTACACAGCTCTGATTCCTCTGTACAGTCTGACCCTGTGGTCCCATCGTGCTCCTTCTCTTCCCCCTCCCCCATAGATTATTTGATTCTACCTTATTCTGCTTTGTTTAAGATGGGTAATATGGCTTCCTCCATCCCTTTGAATTGTGGGAGCACCCTGTTAATGCCTGAAATTCTATCTGCCTGGTTTGATTAAGAGCAGAGATAATATTATGTAAGGGTAGGAAGTCTTCCTAGGGAAGATGTTCTTCATTTTCTTTGGCTCCTTGAAGAGTATAAATGTATTCCTATTTGTTGCTGAGCCTTTGATTGTCTCTTTTAAGTGGAATCTGTGTTAATATTGCCCAGCAGGACTCTAATTGATAATGCGCTGGCTGTTTCTTACATAGTCTTGCTGTAAATTACCTTTCAGTCATAGCTCGGTTGGTTTTGATCTCCTACTTTTAATAGCTCAGTGCTTTCTTTTATTTTGAGGTTGTTTTTTTTCCTGTCGAGTTTTGAGAGGAATACGCCTACACTGCTATCCTGCTGTGTTCCTTACAGAGACCTTATGCTACTTCATAGCCCTCTGCCAGCATTTTTTCTTTCTTACAGCTTTTCCTTCTCAGCAACAAATATTTGTTGAATATTTTAAAGGTATTGTTCTAGACTCTTAGAGGAGAGAGATCCAAAGAAGTAGTAGTGATTCTTTCTTATATGAATCATATTCTAGTCAGGAATAAATCATACTTAAATACAGTAGCACAGATCTTCAGTATAAAGGCATATATGGTAAGTACCAAGTGTGTACTACAGAAGGGCGTGGTCAGGAAACTTAAAGGGAGGACATGGGATTTGAACCAGACTTTGAAGGACATGAATAGGACTTTGAAAGCTGGAGAGAGGGGGAATGTTGGAGGCTGGAGGGGCACAGCAAGAAGAAAGTACAGAACACTTTTGGGGTAGAGTGAGTAGGCTCGTTTGGCTGGGGTAAACAAGTGCATATGGAGGAATTGGACAGAGGTAGACAGGATCATATTGTGAAGTGCCTGGAGTGTTGTCTCAGAGATTTGGCTCTGTGCAGTAGACACTGGAAACCACTGAACAGCTAATATCTAGGCTGAGGTATGAACTCAGCTTAAGGAAGATTAACCTTGACCTTAGGGTCGTGATTTGCTAAATGACAAGAAACTTGAGACAGCGAAACCAGTTGCCACAGTAGATAATAAGGATCTAAATTAGGGTGGGATGGCAGGAATGAAAAGAATAGACACTGATCCTTCAGTTCGTTTAGCAAATATGTGCTGTGCTCTTACCCTGCGCCAGACACATGCCACACCAGACAGATACTGCGCCCTGCACTCCTGGAGCTTACAGTCCAGAGACAGATGGAGAACACCTGGTGCAGGAAGAATCTCTAGGACTTGCTGACTGATGGGATTCGGTTTCAAATGAACTTGGAAGCAGGGAAGAAAGAGGGTTGTGAAGTTTCTTTTGGACTTGAGTGACTGGTAGATTAATGGTGCCGTTAATAAAAATACTGAAGTTAGGAGAATGTGTTGTTTTTGAAAGCTTAGACTATGAGAAATTTGGTTTTTGAGTGTTAAGTTTAAGATCTTGGAAGGATATTGAAGGTGAAATTTTCATTAATTGACAAAAAATGAATGGCTGTATTGAGGGCTAAAGATCTGGGTTGTATGTAGAGCTAAAAACCCTGGGCTGTTAGTAGTGATTTGGACATGCTCATAGAGAGGTGATGGTTGAGGCTTTGGAAATGCTTGATTTCCAACAGTAAGGTTTAGTGGGGGGAAAGGGGCGCCATCCCTTGTATTGTCTGTGGTACTCAGATTGCAGAGAGTGAAAGGGGATTTAGAAGGTGTATTTATTTGTGCATTCATTCAGTATACATTTTGGGGACCTTACTGGAGACAGGAACAAGACAATATCCTATTCTCACTGACATTAAATTAGCAGTCTATTAAGGAGGTACATATGGAAAATAAACCTGCTTATTTGGCTGGTTATGAGTTGTGTAATTATGGAAGATATGTGAGGGAGCAGGACCTAGGTATCTCAAGAATCTGGTAGACGTTTCACCTGTAACACTCCTTTCAGTGGGAGGTTGGGTACACACTTAATTAGAAATTCTTGTAGAGTCCATGTTCTTGGCCATGGGCCCAGTATTTGAACGTGCACAATCTCTGCAGTTATGTCACCTATTGCCAATGGATTGTTCCTTTGCAGCTGAGTTTAGAGTTGTTCACCAGTCCTGCAGGATAGCATTGGGTTGAAAAGCAGAGTCAAATGGCTGTGGAGAATGTTACAGCTGTGATTGCAAATCAGAAAAGGGTGGAGGACCTGGAAGTTCCCCTTTGAGTTTGGGGTGACTTTGAGAAGGGAAGTAGGAGGAAACATGAAGCTGCCAGAAGGGAGAACCCCTTACTTCCTGGGACCAGTGTGTCCCTCATTCATTTTGGATATATTTGGGAGCTATTTGTTCCCCCAGGGAAGGTTTTGCCCAGATATAGCATCTGGTGTTGGGCAAGGGTTGGTTTCCTTTAGCCCTGGCTTAAACTGCAATTATTTAGAAACTGACAAAAGGTCCCTTGGTGACTTTTTCACTTGTCCAACCCATATGGAACCTTAGGTGGTGGTTGGATTCTTTTTGGAAGAGTTGGGAAGTCTCTTCACACATGGTTAAAGCATGATAAAAGAGACACAAGAAGGCATTTTAAGGGATCAGCAAGATGTAATGGTGGTCAGTCTGTGGAACAGAGAAAGATTTCTTTTGAAAGTTCTTTGGGAGGCTTTGTGACTCAGTAGTAAAAGCTGAGAGCTTTAATCCAGACAAATTTGGGTCTGAATCCCATGTATTCCACTTACAGCTGTGTGGCCTTGAGGAGCCTCATTCAGCTTCAGTTTTCACATCTGTGAAACATGGAGAAGAGTGCTTACCCTGAAGAGCTGTTCTAGGGATTAGGTAAATGTAAAACACTAGCCTGGTGTCTGCAACTTACTAGACACTCAAAAAATAGTAGCTGATGTCATTATCACCATGAAAGAAGGAGAATAGTGTGAGCATTAAGATTCCAGGCTCTAGAACCAGACTTCCTGAGTTAGTAATCCTGGGTTTTCCACTTTACTAGCAGTGTGATTTTTTAGATAAAGTTTCTTAGTTGCCTTGTTTCCTCATCTGTATATTGAAGATAATATTAGTAGCTACTTCATGGACTTGTTGTGCTAATTAAGTAAATTAGCATATCTGGAGCCCTTAGGACAGTGCTTGTCACATAGTAAATGTAAAGAGCAGTGACTCCTAGTCTTGTCCACAGGAGCTGGGACTGAACATACCTATACTAGGTAAAACCTTGTTAGATTAGATTTATTATTTATTCCCTGTGCAGAGTTAAGCATTCTTAAGCCTGGCCCTTAGGTAACATGGCAGTCTCCATTTTCTTCAGCAACCCCTCTGGGCTCTCTTGAATGGCAAACTCTTTCTCCATCCAGATTTTTATGATGTGACTGCAATAGATGGGAAATATGCAATTATGTGACTCTATATAATTGTATGTTCAGTTCCTATAAAAACTCAGCAGTTGTATGTTTTATCCTCTAAGGTGTCACGTTCACAAGGTGTCATGAACTACCTTGAACCAGGTAGTTAGCCCTGGCATGTTACTTTTAGATCCAGGCTTATAATCATCAAGAGGAGGAAATTTGTCTTACGCTCGCCTTCTGATTTCCTTATCCTCACAGAGTCAGTGTTCACCACTAATTGCCAAATCATTGGGTTTCCACAAGGGTATAGTGTTGAGGTCCCATTTACAACCTGGGTGAGTAAGAATGTCAGTCCTGTTCAGCTTCCTGCAGCGGCCACCATCAAGACCAGCAGGCTGGTGTAGTACAAACCTCAGTCACAAGCATAACAGAATATGGTTTCCTGGGTCATTTGTCTCATGAGGCCAAAAGGAAGCTCCCAAGATTCTGCCTGAATGGCTTCATGTCATCTTTTTAGGGTAGGAAATGATGGAGGGCCGGTCAGGAGCAAAGCGTGCTTTTCTGAGCAGTTGGAACGACGTTGGAGACTGCTGAGGGCTTCCTCTGTCTCCTAGGCGTTGGCATTGGAACGTCAGCAGGACACACCTCGGGATTTCAGCTTGCTGGAGCCCAGACCCTGGTGACCCTGTCCCTTAACATCAGTGCTGGGGGGCAGGGGACTTTTAGCATTCATTATCTTAGCTTTTGTAAGCTCCATAATAATTGTGTAGTAGAGATAGGAAGCAATGTGTGGCTGGATCTTTAATTCTCAGGAATTCACAGCCAGTTAAATGAATTGACTTTGATCCAATTCTCTTTTAAAGGCAAAAGCCATGTCGTCTTTATTGGGAGCTGTGTTAAGTGGGAGGGTTTACAGGATAAGAAGAAAAGACAGTGTCTTTCATAAGGACGTTCATAATTGAAATGGGGAAAATCAGACAGGCTGAGAGAGAATAATAAGAACACATGTGCGCATGGGCACATGAATCTAAAAATAGGACCCCATTTAAAGCAGGTTCCAGTAGTCACCAGGAAGCGGGGGTCCAGGGAGGTGGAGTACTCTGGAGGGACTCGTACTTAGCTTGGCCAGGGAAAGGTAAAAGATAGTACAGTTATATTCTCAATTAGTTTTGGTCCCAAGTTAATTGAAGTAAAGACTTTAATATCTAATTCTTGTGCTATACTGAAGTTTCACGCTGTGAAGAGAAACAGAATCGTGTGGGAAGAGCTCAGTGTTAATGAAGGGTTTAGGGAGAATCAGAAGAAAGTAGGGCTTGGATATTTTTCAGAGTTGAAAAAGTACCATCCTTTCTGCTACCTCCAGCCCATACACACCACCACCTATCATTGGATTGTTGCCTCTGGGATTTTAAATTCAGGGAGGATCAGTGAGCACAGCTGTGATTCTTTATTTTATTTTTAAGTATATGTTATTGATTATGCTGTTACAGTTTTCCCATTTTTTCTCCCCTTTGTCCCCCTGCTGCCCTGCACCTCCCAACCTTCCAGCATTCCTCTCCCCTTAGTTTGTCCATGGGTTGTACATATAAGTTCTTTGACTTCTCTGTTTCCTATACCATTCTTAACCTCTCCCCATCTATTTTATGCCTCCCAATTATGCTTCTTATTCCCTGTACCTCCCCCCCCCCCCATTCTTCCCCTCCTAACTGAAAACTCTCCTGTCTCAGGTATAGCTGATTAAAGAACCAGTACTAGAAAATGAATTGAACAAACCAGGATTGTCTTTAACAGTAGGATGCTGAGCTGTGTTTGCAGACTTCTGGTAAAGCGTTTGGGACAGGGCATCCTTGCATGAAATTCAGACATCCCTCCCTGGCAACCTCTGTGTTCAAGTAGAGGTTGTAGAACAAGTCTGGCAGCTCTTAGCCTGAACCCTTGTAAACAACAGATGTTCATAACTGAGTTCTGGGGGTGGGGATAGGGTTTCTGTTGGTGCTTAAAATTCTTTAAATTTACAGGCGGCATCTTGAGGATTTGCAAAAAGGAGGAAGTTATAGAGAATTGATTCTGCAGTGTGTATAGGTGGAACTGATTCTTCAGACACTTCCTTTGACGACAAAGCACAGGGTACTGAATGAACTCTGAACAGACAGCAAATGAACCCAGGAAGCAGGCACAATTAAGAAAGGTTTGGCTTCTTGGGTATATTGACTTTTCTGTTCTCCACCCTGTCCCCCTTTTTATATACATGGACTGGTTTGTCAGCCACTGCACTGCTTCTGTTTTCTCTGGTCATGGGTGGAAATGTGTGCCCTTTTCTACCATAGAGTCCTTTGTACACATGCATGCCAACACTCAGACAGGCTTATTGCCTAGTCTCTCCATTAGCACCTCCAGAAGCCATTCAGGTTCTTATAAGGATTAAATGCTATTGTTAGGGCTTTGTCTTGGATGCTAACCTTATTTTTGTACATTCTTAATGTTGGTTTTGCCAAGTCTCCGTTACATCAGTTGGAGGTGGGTGAAGATAATGTAGCTTATAAAGAATTCAGTGCTGTCTCTTTTTTATCACCATCCCTCTCCCAGCCCCCAGACACACATGCATACTGAGTTTCTAGCCAGATGGTGAATGCTTAGGAAACCTACTTTGCAGCATAGTTTGGGGGCGTCATCTGGAAAAAAATAGACCTCTAATACCTCTGTAGTAGGCTTTCTTGGTACCAAATTAAACAAGGACTTTGGAAAGGTTCTCACCTTTAATCAAATGAGAAAGAAATTTATTAGCTCTGAGCCTGTTTTTGAGCCACTCTCCCAGAAACAATTAGCTTAAAAATCTTTGATAAGATCAGTTATTTTGGAGGCTAACAACATCCTTTTGCTGTTATTTCTTCTGAAAAACAAGTCCACTCCTGGCCCTTTGTGCATTAGCTTCTAGAAAGTCTGGGTGAACACCAGTCCTGACATGTGAGGTTCACTTGTTCTTTCAGCAAACATTTAATGGGCATTTATTCTATATCAAGAGGCTGTGCCCTTAGTGTAGAATTAAATTTCATTTAATTCCTAAATTAAATATACACAGAAGAATATGCCACTATTCCAGCTCATGAAGGTTATCAGTAATTTAATATGAAATATTTTAAGGTTGTATATGTATGTATGTATGTATGTATGTGCATGTGTGTTCTGACAAGATGTAGAGTTCAGGGTTGAGGAGCCAGAATTGTTGAGTGGCCCATTTAGTCCCCTGTATTATATGAGATTGACTCCATTGTCCTCATATAATAAGCAACATGTCTGGCTGGGGCTAGGGTCACAGAGAAGTATGGGACACAGCCTGTGCCTCCAGGAGGCTCTCTGTGTCATGTGGAAGGCAGGAAGTTTAGATGGAAAAAGTTAACACAGAGTAGCATACATTTATTGCCAAAGGAAAGATGGGAGAAATGATTTCTTTTTATTTTCTCTGAGAATGGGATCTTTAAAAACATATTTTGAGATCATTTTAGGCAGAAAAGTTACAAAAATATTACAGAGAATTTCTGTATACCATTTACCCAGATCCCCCCCAAATATTAGTATATTACTGCATTTACTTTATATTTCTTTCTTTCCATACATAATGAAGGCACATACATATTTTATTTTTGTAAGGCACTTGACCATAAGTTGCAGACTTAAAGGCCCTTTACCACTAAATTCTTCAGTGTGTATTCACTAAAAATGTGTTCTCTGACGTGACAGTGCGGTTATCAAAATAAAACCACAATATAAATATTGATACAGTATTATATAATCTACAACACATTCAGATTTACTATTTGTTTCAAAAATTTCCTTTTTGCCCTGGCTGGTGTGGCTCAGTGGATTGAGTGCCAGACTGCAAAGCAAAGGGTCGCTGGTTCGATTCCCAGTCAGGGCACGTGCCTGGGTTGCAGGCCAGGTCCCCAATAGGGGCCGCACGAGAGGCGACCACACATTGATGTTTCTCTCCCTCTCTTTCCTCTCTCTCTAAAAACAAACAAACAAACAAACAAATAAATAAATAACATTTTCCATTTTGGCAAAAGAAGGTTCAAGATCATTTAGTTGTCTTATCTGTTTATTTTTCTTTAATGTGGAATGGCTTCCAAGTCTTTCTTTGTATTTTATGACGTTGACCTTTTTGGGGAGCAGTCAGCCCAGTTATTTTGTGGAATGTGCCTTAATGTCATATTTCTGATAATGGCTGACTTTTTTGTTTCAATATTTTATTTATACCCAAAGCAGAATTTATTATTTTTCAACATCCTGGCTTTAAAGAAGCTATCTTGTCCTTAATATTTTAATATGCTTCTCTTAGTTTATCTCATTTCAAATCAGGTGGTTACCATGTTTGATTCTTTTTCCTCTTAAGAACCAGTGATGAATGAATTACTTTTAAATTACTTTCAGCTTACTAAAATGCTCTTTGCTGGGCCTTTCTGTGAATCCATTTAAAAAATAAAGTAAAAAAAATCAAGAGAATGTCTAAAAAAAAAATCAAGGGAACTTCCTAATTTGTCATGTGATTGTAGTAAGCAGAATTCATGAATCATGTTTAGAAGATCAGCACATCATGATGTATTTTTAAGTTAAATTTGTTGGAGTTATGTTGTTTAATAACAGCATATAAATTTTAGCTGTGATATTTCTTTATGATTAGATTCAGGTTATATACTTTGTGCAGGAACACCATAGAAGTGATGTCAAATTCTTCTCAGTGCATCGTAGCAGGAGGCCCTTGCCGATAATTTGTCCCTTTACTAGTGATGTTAACTTTGACCATTAGGTAGATATGGAATCTACCATATTGCTCTATCATGAACTATTATACTAGTTCATACTTGGTGATCAATGCATGTGTTTTGGTGAGATACTTTGAGACCATGTAAAAAATGGGTTATTCTTACAACCTTACACCCACTAGTTTTAGCATTAATTGATAATTCTTGCTTGAATCAATTATTATGATGGTTATCAAATGACAGTTTTCCCAGTTTCCATCATTCCTTCTTCCTACTAGCTGGGATTCTATTGTAAATTTTTATCTCCTTCATATATATGTCTGTTTGGTTGTTTACATCGGTATGGACTCATGGATTCCGATTGTATTCGACAGATTGTACTCCTTTACCACCTTTATTTATTTTAATGTTAACACTGTCCCAGATTTAGGTAGTAGAGGTCCTTGAAGTCAGTGTCCTTTCTTTGAGTCCTTACTTTCTGGCACCAGGTTTTCCAGGTTCATCTCGTACTTTCCTTGCTTCAGCTCTGGAGCCATTTCCTGAAAGAGCTCTGGTTCTTTTTAGTGGGGAATGGTATTTAGAAACCATGGACGCTAAGTGTGCTCTGTGTTATCAGAGTAGCATTTTTTATGGTGCCACTCGGCAGACAAAGGTGGTAAATCGGTGTATATACTTGCACACCATATACTTGCATACATCTGTGTCAGTTGCTCTATATTAAAGCCTATGAGTTTACATTGATATCTTCAATTCCATTTCAATACCACGTTTTATCTGTTTTCTCCCCTTTCAGTATTTGTAACTCTGTTCTTTGAACAGTGAGAAGCCGGCACCCATTATTCATAATATATTTATTTAATTGCTCAGTCTTAGATGTACAAAAAGTAGTTCCAGAATTTCTAACCCATGTGTCTGAAAAACAAGACTAACAACTAGGCTTCAGTACTGGTTTAGAGTTCTTTTTGTTTTTAGCCTTGAGGACTAAAATGCAGTGTCCCAAAGTTGGTTGCTAGGTCCTTCTCCTCTAGCCCCAGACCTTCAGTGTTGTTAGAGTATTCGTTTAAAATACAATTTGGTTTATTTATTTGTTTGTATTTAATTTTTCCCCCTTCAGAATGAGGTCTTGATTGACATTTCTCACTGTCAGATCTTTTCTTCTCTTCAATTTTTTATTGAATTTGTTGGGGTACATTGGTTAATAAAATTCACGTAGGCTTCAAGTATACCATTCTGTAATATATCATCTATATATTGTGTGTTCACCACCCAAAGTCAAGTTACCATTTATCCCCCACTTACTCTCTTCTACCTCCCCCCACCCTCCTTTCCCTCTAGTAATCACCACAGTGTTGTCTGTGTTTGTGAGGTTTTTTCATTTGCTTGTTTTTTGCTTAATCCCTTCACCTTTTTCACCCAGACCCCGCCCCCCCAACCACTCTCCCCTCTGACAGCTGTGAAGGAACTCTTACTCTTTGCAACAGCATGGATGGACCTGGACAGTATTATGCTAAGTGAAATAAGACAGTCAGAGAAAGATAAATACCATATGATTTCACTTATAGGTAGAATCTAATGAACAGAGTAAAATAAAGAGCAAAATAAATTTCGCTTATGTGTAGAATCTAATGAACAAATAAAATAGAATCAGACTCATATATCTAGATCTTTTCTCTTGACTAGAGACTGAGCAGTCCCAGGAGAAGTGAGAGTCTTGCTTCTCTGTAGATTGTTGGGGCATTATGGGAAGTCAGTGATGGGGCCACGGGCTAGACAAAGAGTGTGTGCCAAGGAACATCCCGTCCTGGGCCTGCCGTGACTCTCGGAAAGCTGCCTTATGGACTAAGACCCTTGTCGCTTTCTCCTAAGACAATTTCTCTCACATTCTCTGTCATTCTCCATGATCACCTCTCTTGCACTAAGGGAAACAAGAATCTAGCTTTCATCTCCGTTCTAGGCGATGACCATGAGTGAAGATGGTTTGCCTGTAATATGCCTACTGTAGAACCTTTGGATGATCTTGACTTGGTCCCTCAGAGGTAAAGCCTCCTGAGCACTGCTCATTGACACCCAAACTTGCAGAATTTTTGGCTCCGTTGCTATGCTCCCCTTTCTGACACCTCCACTTTTTGTCCTGCTTGCTTTTCTTCACTGAGATGCTTTGGCCTCTCTGTTAACTCTTTTGCATCAGTTCTGACCTAGCCGATTTGTCCTGTGTGTCTGGGGATGGCTTCCAGATTCCCTTTTCCTCTGCCCCATTTAACCTTCTTCCTCCCATTTCCCACACTCATTTTATTTCTCTCCTTCTTCAAGACATATATAACATGGTCAGTGCTGCTGATCCAGCTGTTCTGAATCTTGCCTGTGGCTTAAGTTCAAAAACAGATGGACCCAAAGCATCCTTGATGCTGTGCCAATTTTCACCACATGAAAACAAATTACTGAAAAGCATCGGGAAATTTTAGAATAGTTTTGTGATTTAATTCTGTCTTCTCGATGGTCCTGCCTGTCCCTCTCCTCCATCTCCCCCTGCTCCCACCCCTCGTTATACCTGGCCCTTTTCCAGTCTCTTCTTTGTATGCCTCATTTGACAAAGACTGGTTGCCAAAACCTTTGCCCCCATTTTCACCCTCTCTATGTGCAGATAGGTTTAATCATTGGGGCGAGACAGTGTTGATAATCAAGCTGGGTTGTTGCTCTTTTTCTCATTGTGCCCTTTTTCAATCTTTTATCAAGGACTAAGGAATCTCTGTCCTTTAGTCAGAGAAGGCGAAGCTGGGGTCTCTGTGTCTGCAAATGTGGGTGCATTTACAGGCCAAAGAGGCTACTAACTTGTCAATAGATGTACGTTCCTGTGTTGACTTTATCAACAGGGGTGCAAAAAGGTGCCAGTCCCTGGAATGCTGTAGACAGGGAGCATGTTCCTGGGAAACCAGTAACGTTGTGTCCACACCATCGATCTCAGAATGCTCACTGTTGGAATTTGCTAACAGCTTTCTCCCAGTGTTCTTTAGAGAGTGGTCTAACTTCAACATTCCTAGCCTCCCTGAAATACAAGAGGAAGAGAATCAATATGGTAGGGCCTCTCATCTTACAGTTACATCATGTAGACACTGGTGTCATTTATAGGGAGCATCAGGAAGAAGTTGTTGGCATAGTGCAGTCATTATCAGGTGCCCACTTTGACCTGAGTACTGGACACTGTAGGAACTATCCTCCAGAGAAGACCTTGGGGGGTGGGCTTCCCAAAGTTCAGGGACCCCTGACTCATGCAAATTATGGTATGTATCTACATAACATCTCCATCCCTCCTGCCCTCCCCAACCTTCTTCCCTCCCTATCTTTCTTTCCCTTTACTTTCTCCTTCTCTCTCTTCTTTGGAGGAGACTACTTGGAAGAAAATCCTCAGGTTCTCAAGAGGGTCTGGGGTAGGTAATCATACTCCAAAATATTTTATAAACAATATTTTATATTCTAAGTGGGATATAGACAGAGATATATGTATATTTTTAAATTAATAACTGAGAATAATATTTTCAGAAAGAATACCTATAGAGTCCTGAGTAGTGTAGCCCAATTGGTTGGATGTCATTTTGCAAGGCTAAAGGTCGCCAGTTCAATTCCCGGTCAGGGACAGGCCTAGGTTGCAGGTTTGTCCTTAGTCAGGGTGGGTACAAGAGGCAATCGGTTAGTGTTTGATTGCCTCCCTTCCCCCTCTCTAAAAATAATAAATAAAATCTTTTAAAAAATACCTGTAGATCTTTCCTCTATGTGATGTACTGATATTTTCTACTTCATTCTGTATTATTTTAGTCCACTGTTTTGTGTTTTATTTTGAGAAATGCTAGGTGGTGACTTGCTAAATTGATTAACGTCATTAGTGAATTGTTTCCCACAGTTGGAAAACATTGCTTTAAGAACGTTGGTTCTTAAAAATTCTGGAGTGCATACAATTACCAGGTATACACACTGAAAATGGAGATTCCTGAGCATCACTCCACCACTAACAAAATAGAATTTTATTTATTTTTAATGTTTTTAAAGATTTTTACATTTATTTTTAGAGAGAGGGGGTGGGAGGTAGAAAGAGAGGGAGAGAAACGCTGTGCAAGAGAAACATCGATTGGTTGCCTGTTTCACGTCCCCAACTGGGGACTAGGCTTGCAACCCAGGCATGTTCCCCAACTGGGAATCAAACCAGCGACTTTTCAGTTTATAGGCTGATACTCAATCCACTGAGCCACACCATCCAAGGCGAAATAGAATTTTAAACAAGTGCTACAGGCTATTCTGATGCAAGGTGATTTGGGGTCTTGAAATCTCACATGTAGAGAAACTACTCTCTGAAGAACTTATGAGCTTGGCTGTACAAGGCTTCAGATCAGTCATTGCTCGGAGCTGGTCAATACTGGTGGCTACCATTTGAATCCAGACTGAGAATCTTCCCATTCCAGAATGGCCCCAATTACCCATGGTCACTCTTGCATCTTGATATTTCTTGGTAAGTCTTTTTTCTGATATTTGGTATGGCCCTTGTGAAGGCAGAGAAGGAGTTAACTGAGGCCACAGAATAGAGAGTGAAGAAACCGAAGGGTCATTTTACAAAATGGCTGGGGTGTGGCCCAGCCCTCCAGTAGGTGCCCAGAGCCAGTCCCAAATTAGAATGGGGTAGGATCAAAACTGCTTTTCTCATTCAGTTGCCTTTCATGTGTAACCACATGCAGTGTGTCAACATGCTTTCCGGTTAGGCACTAACAGTTTTGCTCCCTCTGGGTTCATGGACCCTCAGTATTCCTGTTATGTGTTGTCTTAGAAAAGCTCTTTGCTCTGAGGCTTGGTCAGCTGAGTGTTGTCCATTAACTCTTTCAGCACCAGAGCTTTAATGCTAAGGGTTTTTTTTTTTTTATTTTTTTTTTTTAATAATTAAGCAACAACCACAGTGCAGTAAGAAAGTGATTGCTGGTCAGGAGACCTGGGTTCTTGCCTTGCTCCCCCACTATCTGTGTGACTTCAGGCTCCCCAAGCCTCAATTTCCTCACTTAGAAAATGACAAGTTTGGTCTAGACTCTAAACCATCATAAAAATCCTTGCTAGCTCTGAAATTCCATGATTCTATTTTTTGTTCCCTCTGGCTTTTCCCTTTGCATTTTAAAAGTCTTCTCTTCACACTGTCTCCAAGGTTGGGCATAGGGGATTCACTGAATTTGGGGATTCCCAGAGAACCAGATAAGTTAATAGCAACACCTAATACACTGATGAAGTATGAAATTTATAAAGCAAGTTCATTGCAAACTTGAGTAATAAGGCCTGGGAATTTGGAGACATGTTTGTCTTTTCAGCTGCAACTCCAGCCACTTTTTGCAGGGGGGGTATGTGATGTAAATATATTGTGTGGACTATCAAGTAATAATAATTGTTATAACAATAATACATGATGATGATATTGATTTGTAGGTATGGAACACTTTGTGTTAATGAAGATTTTTTGTTTTTATAGACATCACCTTGTTTTACTTGATCTTCATAGTAGCCATGTGAATTAAGCATGGAAGTTCCGCTGTCTTTATTTATAATTTTAAACAGATGAAGAAGTACTGAGGCCCAGAGTGCATCTGTGACTTATCCAAGGTTATCTGGCTAGTAAGTGGCAAAAATAAGACTAGACTCTAGGTTATAAGTATGGTTCAGGGTATTTTCCACAGAGGACCACCTTGCTGGGGGTTGGTATCATTGTTCATCCAGATTCCTTGTAGACCTTTGTAGAACTCAATAACCTACTAACCTAGAAATTGAGCAAAGCATCTCTTACTCTGACACTTGAACATTTTGCCAGCAGAGCATCAACATGGTTAATGATATGCTCTAATTTAGTGCACATACGCCAGTGGGTGTACAACTTCAGTCACTCCACAGCCACCCAGATAACGCGGTGCAACAGTTGACTAGGCAAGATTGATGGAGGCTGAAGGTGTTAACTATTCATTACATGAATTTTCTTACTGTGCTCAACACTTACAGGATTTCTGTAGCTGTGGCATCTGTCATTAGTCAATGCTGATTAAGTGCCCACCCATTCTTGGTGATAGATGTTCATTAAATATTCCAAAATACACCCTGTCCTCAAGAGACTCCCTTCCAGTAAGGCAAGGTAAATATCAAAATCACACATGAGAACGATAATGGTGCGTGCAGCTGATCCGATGACTATTTAGACTTCATTCCATTTAGCTCTACAGTTTCACTGAATCAAGTTATATGACTTGATTCCTCCTTCCTCATTGTTATCATGAAGCATGTAAGGGGGACTCATTGTCCCATTCACTGGGGTTCAGGAGGGAGAGGTCTGAATCTTAGAGACATCCTTTCTTCTGAAGTGGCTTGTTGGTGCTTGGCATGTTTAAGTACCATTTGCCAGGTAGGAGGAGCTGCTGGCTACAGCTCAAACTGCTCAGCTCATGCCTGATGCCAGGGAGCTGCCTGCTCCCAAGGTAGTGGTTACTGCTTTGAAAATAAGTGTGTGGATTTCTGAGTGACGCCACTTCAGCTTGGCACGGACGGGTATTTATTTCTCTAGCAAGAACTACCAGGGGTGAGCCAGACTGTCTATCTCAGCCATCTCCCAGGATTTTTTTCATTTAAGAAATCTGCTAACACATCTGCATGTATATTTTTTCTCTGTATATTTGTCATGTGCTGTAATTATATATGGGGTTTCTGATGACATGTTAATTAACTAGAGAAGAAAAAAACAAAGATACAATTTTAGAGTTGTTTATAGGGTATTCTATGGAATATGGGGATCCAACTGTTACTGTATTAGATGGTTACAAATCTTTTTAAACAGAAACTTCTGTTACTTTTTTTTTTCATATGATCATCAATCATACCTTTGTTGTGTCTTTTGCTCTTGCTGTGATGTTTTATTTTAATTAAGTAAATTAGCTGAGACCATTTGATATTATCACAGCCTATTTTGGGGGGCTTTCATGGGGGAAATTTAATAAATACTGTATTTTTCAGACCATAAAATGCACCTAGCTTTTAGAGGAAGAAAATAGGAAAAAAATTTGAAGCAAAAAATGTGGTAAAATATTTAATAATATAAATACCATGATATTTCACCAATGTAAATGTAAACATAACTCAACACCAGCATTAACAACCATTATTCCTCCCAAATTTGAGGGGGTCGGAGGTAATGCATCTTATAGTCTGAAAAATACGGTAACTAAATTTCTAGGCCCTTAGTTCTATGGATTATATTGGGGTAGAGTGCATAGTGTTTGTTCTCTAGCATTTAGCTTATAGCCAGAGTATACAAGAATGGTGTACTAGCCTCTTTATTTTTACCTCCCTATAGTTCTGAGAATGCTAGTGGCAGGATGTGGGTGTAAACAAAGGGAAGGTCCCAGGTCTGCAGAAGTCATAGAGAGGGCTGGTAGACAGGCAGATCTTCTAAACCAGCCATATCAGGGCTTCAGAATGCAGCATTCAAACCAGTGTACACGACGCACAAGCATCAAGACCAGGATAAGATGTGGATTGTGGCTAATGTACAGTCTAGGAGCAGGAAAGTCATGTCTTGGATCCAGGAGATCTGCAAACATGAGGCAAGCAGGTCAGAAACAAGAATGTTGCTCCCTTTATCCCTAGGGCCCAGAACAGTGCCAGGTACATAGTAGATGCTCAATCAATATTTGTTGAATGAATAAGAAATAAGAAGACTTCAGAGATCAGGGTCTCAGAGGAGGAGCCTAGACAATAAGATGTCAGAAGTCTAGGCAAGAAATCTGGATGGCAGAGATTCATATCTTGAGTAGACCCTACCTACCCTTCTCCACAACATCTGATCTCATGATCTTCAGATCTGTCTTGAGTCATTCAAGCAACCTCCAGTCTTCTCTCCCCGATTTGAATGTGGATGGTGTTGGGGTGGTTGAAGGGAAAACAAAAGTCTCTCACCTGACACAAATTGATGGAGATGTTTCTGGTTAGGGTCTACAATGGCTCAGATTTGGGAATGACACCTGTTCCCTACCCAACCCAGAGTAACCTTGGTCCTACGATCATTCAGGAAATGTCAGACACGGTGTTGACATTATTAAAATGTCAAACTCAGCGCTGCTATAGTTCTTAACTTCAGAGCAGATTCCTAAGCTCCCAGCCATTATCCTTGGGACCTGCCATTATCCCAAGGGTGTGGCTGAGCTCTTTGGAACTAACCCAGAGCCACAAGAATTCCATTTCCATACAGCTCTTTCCCCAAATGTGATTATAGGGACCAATTTAGACTATTTTGAGTGAGGTGGGTCACCGCTGCTTGAATCCGTTCTAATCATCTATCCAGGCTGCTGAAGACAATTTGTGGTATTAACTTATCCCTGAAAACTTGAAAGCTCATTTCTCCATACATAGAATATACATTTTTGCCTTTGGCCTTTTTCTCCTTCTGTCTCACTCTCCTTATACTCTGATCTCATTGCTGGCAGAAGCCTGAGCTGTGATAAGCCCAGGGAAGTATGCTTGTCCCCTCCCTGCCTGCCTGCTCATCTTTGAAAGATGCCTTTAGGCTGCAATTGTGCTACTAGGTCACACAACCAAGCAGCCAACATTAGAGGAAGACTCTTTTTCAAGTCAGTTTCCACCTTGGAGATTCCCCCGCCCCACCACCTTTCTTTAGCACCTTCCCCAGTAAATTCAATCCATTCTCTGGCTTATCTGGGCCAGCAAGGGTCCGATTTTATGCATGGCACTGTCAAACCATAAATCCGCTGCTCTCTCCAGCCCTTCTGCTTCTGTCAGCATCAGCAAAATGCATAATAGAGAAAATAAGCCAGAAAGGCCAATAATACTCATCTGAATAAAGTAATCTCTTTGCCTGCCTCAGTTCATTTCACTTTAATCAAGGTGCCAGGAAGGAATTTAAGTTTTAAAATCCAGCCTCCCACCCCCCTTGTCAGTAGTTCCCTGTTCAACCATCATTAAATGGTCCATTTTATTATGTAATATTCATATGTGCCTTTTTCTTATCCTTCTTATAGTTGGATGCTCAATAACATCTATTGAATAATGTCTTCAGTTTATTTTGGGTTTTATCTATCATCACATATATGTCTTTTTAAAAGAGAGAAATGATATTCTTTTCAGGATTTATTAATATTAATATTTGCCATCTCTGTATACAGACTAAGATAGGAATTCAGCAACTCAGCTGGGGTTGCTGAAGCACCTTGGGTTCTGGCTACCTGGGCTCCCTCTGGCTTTCTTCGGGTCTCCCTGAGCACACAGTTCGCTGTGTGGAATGCAGGACTGAGCTTTCCACCTTGCCCCTCAGGGGAACGACAGTGAAAAGATTAAATTCTGCTCTCCCATTGGTATCTCCCTCACGTCGTCCCAGAGACCACAGCTGCTTGGTTAATTGCCTGTTGCTGCTGTCTTATCCCGACTACTATTTGCCGAGGGCTGTTCGTTTTCCACAGGCTGCACTCTTGGCCTTGGCCCAGGGCCGGGTGAGGAGCATGTTGGAAGTTGATGAAAGCTGAGTCCTACTTTGTTTGGAAATAAAAATAATATTTCTTCACATTTGCATAGTGGTTTGCTGTTGATGTAATTCTTTTGCATCCAGCATCTCAAATGAGCCACACAGCAGACCTGTGAGGTGAGCAGGTCAGAGACTGTTGGCCCAAAAGGAAACGTTCTTCACTAGAGCAACGCAGAAGCTCAAGGCACCCAGCGATGCCAAGCTTGTGCCGCACATCCCATCTGCGGAGCTATGAACGTAGTAATTATTAATTAAGTGACACCTTAGGCCAGCAGAGCTTCCAGGACTTTACAGTCGTGTTTTGAAGATCTTTAGGGAGCTAGATGTACACTGGTAGGGCATGTGTCCATTTTACAGATGAGACAACTGAAACCGAACAGAGGGGATGTGCAAAAAAGTGTGCTGCAGGCCAACCTGGACCTTTGTGGAGCCTTCACCCTAGATGTTTGAGAGAAATCCCTTTGAGCATTTGTTGCCAAGTTTGTTGAATGTCCATAATCTAAGTTGAAGAGAACTGGGTTAGTATATTGGAAGCTAGTGACCAAGCTGTGCAGGTTTCTTTCTTTCAGTGCATGTGTAATAACGACCTCTTCCGAAGGTGCCTGGCCGGCTTGTGACTTTCTGGGCCTCCTTTGTTCGGACTTGAGGGTCATTCCTTCTCAAGTACAGTATGATGTTTTTTTGATCTTCCTCCTGAAAAAATTCTTAAGTAAGAAAAACACTTCTGGATATTTTGTCTGCTTTTTAGGGATTAGTGTTTGAGCAGGTTTGCAGCTGTTCAGCACATTCCTAAGGGATGTAGACCTTTTTCTTTAAATGCCCAAGTATTACACAACCTAAGACTCTGGGGGCGGGGGAAGTAAAGAAACTGTACAAACAAATGATAGATGGAAAAGATATCAAGGCAAATTTCAATCTCCTAACCAAACGAAGTTCCCCTGGCTCTAGCAGCCCCAAATAAAATAAGGCTGCAAAGCTGCTAAAGCAGGAAACCGCTCTAGCAGAACCTTAATATGCTCCCCATGAAATCACGTCTCGTTGACTCGTTTATTTTCCAGCCCGAAGTGTGTTTCGTCTTTGTTCGCGCCGGCTGGGAAAATTGTCTCTGCAGTGCGTTTGTGCTCCCCTTCTGCAGCACGCCTCTCACCTCTCCTCTCTCCTGCCCCAACACCTTCCCGCAATAAATAAATACATTAATTGAAACACCTCAGTTGAAAGGAGGAATACGTCTGAAAAAGCATACCAACTCAAAGAACCAAGTACATTATGTGAAAAACTACAGTAGTAGTAAAAGAGAGTGGGAACCACCTAGAAGAAACAGACAACAGAGTTTAATACTATTTTGAAAATCACAAGACTCCTTTTTAAAATTAAAATCTTGCATCAAACCATCATATATACAACATATTTACTAGTGTAAATCTACTTTTAAAGTGCAAATTTATGAAGAGTACTTATTACAGAGGCAATCAGTGAGCACAGTGAGACCATTTATGAACCCAAAATATTTAAATTGGGGTTATGAATGAGAGTTGCAGTTTTATGTCGGTTTCAACATCCAAGGTATTTCTGGTTCTACTTTAGGTTGCTCAATAATACCAAGAAACTACTGGTTCACACAGATGAGTTGTAATCTTGAAATAGTTTTAAATTGATTTAGATGCTTGAAAAGGATATTTTGTTTTAAAGTTGAATCACTAATATTACCCAGCAGCTATTCTCATTTCCCTTTATAAGTATTAACTGGATATGCCCCAAAATGTATCAGAAGCATCACAGCTGATAGTGAGATAGGAGGACGCTGAGCACGTGTACTATCATTACCCACCCAGGGCCTTTCTGTTGTTGGCTCAAACGTTTGTTTATTCCCGTATGGTGGCTCTAGTAGTGCTTAGTTGTCTTTAACTTCATTTGAAACAGTATTGTTAGGTCATATTGTGAGAGCTGTCACATCAGTGTGCACTTAAAACTTTATCAAAATTGGTGAATTTTTGCGTAGCCATTTTAATATTGAAGATGGAAGAAAATATGCAACATTTTCATTATATTATTTCAAGAAAGGTAAAAACACAGCTGAAATTTAAAAAAACACTTGTGCAGTGTATGGAGAAGGTGCTGTGACTGATCAAACGTGTCAAAAGTGGTTTGTGAAGTTTTGTGCTGGAGATTTCTTGCTAGACGATGCTCCACAGTTCAGTAGACCAGTTGAAGTGGATAGCAATCAAATCAAGACGTTTAATTGAGAACAATCAACGTTACACCACATGGGAGATAGCCAGCATACTCAAAATATCCAAGTCAATAAAATTATTGATGAAAATGAAAAATGTGTCCTTGATTTTACGGAAAAAACTGAAAGAACTTTTTGGCCAACCCAGTACCATGAACACAGCACAGTCCCCCAAGCCTTCTGTGGCATGTAATTAAACTTGACTACTGTGTGTTGAGTCATTTGCTCACCTGAACAGTTTTACCCAAGGAGGTACACAGGCTGGAACTGAAAGCCAAATCTTTGCAGGGCAACATCTACTTTACCTAGTAGCACACTTTTCAGATGTTCAGATACATGCAGTGATTCTTTATTCCAAAGTTTGCATACAATGAAGTTCATCTGACACGTGAAACATTGCGATGCCACTGCAGGAAAACTGGGTTCTGGGTCCCAGGCACATTTAAGTGGGGGGTTGCTCATTTGGATGGATGCATAACAGTTGTTTGAAATTGAAATGTGACTTTTTTCTAAGTTTAGAATTTCTCAGAACACACTTTAAAAGCCCTTGTTCACTGAAACCCATAATGGCTGTCCTGCTATATGCTGAAGGATAGACATGCATACATGTTGGAAAGCACTTTAGCACCCTAGAAGTTCTTAATAAAAATTTGTTAGTGTCAAGTGAAAAGGTATTTTATTTTAAAAGATACCCACTTCCTGCTTATCCTTTTAAATGACTCATCTTTTTTTACTTATCCCTTCTTCTGAAGGCACCCTTGGAACTTAATCTTCTGCATCATTTTCCATGATGTGAGATTGGTTTTTGCCTCTCCTGCCTCCACTTGTGATCTGTCATGTACCTGTGTGAGCTAGCTGACACTTTGTTCGTACTTCTAATGTTCTGTTGTATTACAGGTCCTTCTTTGTTTCCCACACTGCACTGTGACTTAAGCACTTTTATGACCACTAAAGCTCCTAATACTGTACTTTGTTCACATGTTTATAAGATACAAATGTTTATATGTTTGTGTAATTGAATTGTTTTTATGTGTGTAAAGCGCTATAGGAAAAGAATTAGTCCAGACCACCAATTCATGTGCATTCATAAGGAGCAGGTTGAAACCAGTCGTAAAGTTAAGGTCTTATAAGATCTGCCCTTTTACAAAGCAAATATAAGTGCCTTATATATTCCATGCTTCCTGAGGACATGGATATCTCGCCACCCAATAAAAGTATAAATTAGATTATTTAAGGCTTTGTAACTAAAACTGATTTGGAATCCATTTGAAAGTTTTCTTGCAATGGAAACATCACATGTCACTGAATGCTTGTTTTCAAATGTCTCGTCATTTTGAGTTTAAGATTATTTTTCTATTTACCTTTTTCAGATGCTAAACATTTTTTAAAAGATTTAGCCCTGGCTGATATGGCTCAGTGGATTGAGTGCGGACTGCAAACTAAAGCATCGCAGGTTCAATTCCCAGTCAGGGTACATACCTGGGTTGCAGGCCATGACCCCCAGCAACATTGATGTTTCTCTCTCGCTCCCCCTCCCTTCCCTCTCTAAAAATAAATAAATAAAATCTTTTAAAAAAGACAGTTTTATTAAAAAAAGATTTTATTTATTTATTTTTAAGAGAGACAGGAAGGAAGGAAGAAAAAGAGAGGGAGAAGAACATCAGTTGCCTCTCTTAATGCACCCAGACTGGGAACCAAACCTGCAACACAGGCATGTTCCCTGACCGGATATCGAACCAGAAACTTCTGCTTTGCAGGATGTCACCCAACCAAATGAACCATACCGGTCAGGACCAGATGCCAAACATTTTGAAAGGAGTAGGTTAATTACATGTATCTCTTTCAGCTAGTATATATTTTTTATTTTCATAGAAATCCTTTAATTTCCCTAGGAAGGCAAGTGAACATAATGTTACAGTAGTGGTCAGCACGTAAGTGTTAGGGATTTTGATCACAGAAGTGTGATGTTAGGTATATGGGATATAAGTGTGGGGCAGAGGGTGGAGGTGGGGGGCAGCATCGAACAGTTTCAATTTGGACTCTAATATTCATCGGTTTGATGCAACTTCTTGGTGCTGGTTAGACAGATACTTGATTTAATGGTCCGGTATGTTCTGAAGCCAGAGTAGGTGTGGCGTGATTATTTGTTAATAGTTACCTTACAACGACTGGAAGAGCGCACGTTGAATTCCATGCTCTACAGATCACAGGTGCCGGGCAGCCTCCAGCCCTGAAGGGAGGTGGCACTGACTCAAGCGCCAGGACACTCTCCAGCCGCCTTCTTTGCCCTGAAGAGTCTGACAGTAGGGAGTGAATGGGGGAAGGGAGTGAACAGGTTGTGATCCTTTATAGTGATTAACAGTATTTTCTTTGCAATTACAAGACTTGGTTTTGAATTCTACTATCACTACTTTTTAGCTTTGTGACTTTGACCAAGATATTTAACCTTTCTCAGTCCACCTTTGCTCTTCTGCTGAATGTGGTTAACAACACCCACTTCATCAGGTTGTCGTAGGGTTCAAGTTAAACAACATGGGCCCAGCCATGTGCCAAATGCATGGTAAGCCGTTGATAAATAGTTCCACAGGCAACCCCTGCTTTCTGTTTCTCTCCTTAAAGAGATCCAGCTTGCAGATGCAGTTAGTGCTATGAACTGAGTAGAGGCTAATTCTTTGGGATCCCAGTGTTTGCATTAGAAATGAGCAGCTTGATTTACTGTTGCACTCAGGCTATAGAAGTTTTAGGAATGCATGTGTATGCTTGTGCTCTAGGTTGTATGGGACGTGGGGTAATGGCTCAGTCAGTGAAAACAAAGCCTCCTTAGATGCGTTCTATGGGACTGAAGAGTTTCTAGCAACTTTTTCATGGCAACTGCCTCCCATGTTAAATTCATGGAATTCTACAATAGATAAATGTGCGGAGATTTAGTCTGTAGTGCTCTAGTGATTTTTGTCTCCAGACAAAATCTTTAACTTTGTCCCTAACGCTACAGTACCAGATGACTTAGTGGCTAAGGAATGGACTTGGCACGAGACAGCCCAGACCTTTTCCTAGTCGGACAACACAGAACTGGGGTTTTAGTCCCTGGCTTCATCTTACTTGCTCCGTCACTCCTTCTCACTAGCTGTGGGCAAGTTTTCTACTCAGTAAAATGGGGATAATGGTAGATCTTTTTTTTTTTTTTCACTGTGAAATGATGGCGCTTAAATGAGATAATGCACATAAAGAGCATTCACCAGCTTCCTACATGTTCGTCTTAATTGATGGTCAATGGATAATCCTGCTTCTCTTCTCCCTTCCCTCTCCTTCTCATTATTCTTATTTTCTCCTTTTTCTTCATTGAGTTTTTAGAAAAAGGGAAAAGTAGAGTTGCAGAGTTCAGGAAAAATATCTTTACTTCAGGTTCGACTTCGATCACAGTGATTTCGTGATGTGGACTGTAGACGTAGATGTTGGCCCTGGCTGCTTACTGACTGTAACTTTTTTTTTCTTGCTGTTTCTCTACAGGAAGGATCAGAATGTTCTCTCTCCAGTCAACTGCTGGAATCTCCTCTTAAACCAGGTGAAGCGGGAGAGCAGGGACCATACCACACTGAGTGACATCTACCTGAATAATATCATTCCTCGATTTGTTCAAGTCAGCGAGGACTCAGGAAGACTCTTTAAAAAGGTACATAGCTATTTCTAGCCACAGAGATACTTGGGTGGAGCCATGACACAAGTTTGAAAAGAAGAGAAAGAATATCTTACTGGCTCACTTACAAGGCTTGCCATTGGTCATTCCCTACTGTGTATACATGGAGAAAAAAGATTAAATTGACATTCTTTTCTACCTTTCTGAGCTGAATTATTAGTAGGTCCAGGAAAATAACTATTTGCAAGGTACAACTCTAGGATTGGTAGTATAATTCATAATCTGTATATATTAATAATACCTATGCTTAATTGATTTCCATGTGATTTGTGAAGCTGTTAAGATTCAGGGACCTTTAGTGTCACTTCATGTTTTTTTCTTCTAGTTCATTTAGCAAATTCATATATATTTATATGACATATCTTTGTCTTTGGGTCCCTGCATGCTTTCTGAAGCTCAGTTATTTGTCACAATTCCTTGGGTGTAAGTTGAAAAATTTGACCAAGGAAAAACTCAAAAATAATTGTGATAATCTTAAGAAATTAGTGCCAAATTCACCTTACCTGTCAGTAGTGGAACTAGGCCCTTGGAAACCCAGGGGCATCTTTTCTAAGCTCTCTCAACCTGGGCCCTCAGTGGAGTCATTTATTCGTGAATTTTGGTACCAGATGGTGGCAAAGGCCCCAGTCATTGTACATGACATACTATGTTTAACACTGAAGTTCTGAGATATACAGAAGACATTTCAGAAAGCAAATAATCATCCTACAAGTTGTAGGTATAAAGAGGCTATATAGGCTATATAGGGCTATTTTATTTTTTCATATATGGGGAATTCATTGGTTTTCATTTGACAAAATTCAATGTTAACATTTGAGGCTGGGAGGGAAAGGACTTCAGTAAACAGAACTAGGGTCAGTAATAGCCATAGCTCTTGTTCAGTTTTTCAGTTCTTAACATTAGGAAGTTTTCCAGATCTTGCTAGGTCTATAATTAGAACCCAATTTCTTCTGTTTATAATAGCATGAAAAAAAATAAATGGTTTAGAATCTTTCAACATAATCGCAACTATGAAGGGGTTTTCCCTGTATCTTAGACACAGGATATTAAGGGTACAGTCATCTGACAATGAAAAGAAGGAAGAGAAAGATAACTCCTCCCAGCCCTCACTAGCTATTTTTAGCGGCCCGGCTGTGCTGTGGTTGAGGCCATGCTTCATTTAGGGGCAGGGGTCCATTTCCCCATCTCCTCATGGTGTTAGCATCTGCCACAGCTTGCTTGTCATTAATTTGAATTGCCCTGCAACATTTGGTGATGTGTATATGTGACTAAAATGAATGACTATAGTTAATAACACTGTACTGAATACTGGAAATAAGTTAAGAGAGTAGATTTCAGGTGCTTTTTTCACACACACATACACAGAAAGGTAACTATGCAAGGAGATACGTTAATTAGTATGACTATAGAAATCATTTCACTCTGTGTGTATATATATATATACATATATATATATAAAATCATCATGTTTTATACCTTAAATATATATATTTTTTATTGCAAAAATTTAAAACCTGTTTAGCTGGAACCTTGATGGTACCACTTCAGCTTTCCTTCATTACCTCAACAGCTGCTTAAACCATCTTGAGAAGGAAAGGGTTTGACTGATAGTCTTCTCTTTTATTTTCGGTTTTCATTTGAGAAAAAAACTTTTGTGAGAGATGTTCAACTACCTAGATGTCACCCAGTCTGTCCACTCCCCTTTCTCCCAGCTTTCTAAGTTCAGGGGAAAGCCTAGCTGAGAGTCTTAGCGCCCCAGCACATCTCAGAGATGTCTGAATTGAAGACAACCAGTTATCAAAGCTGTGAGATTTCCTGGTTCCTCAGGTGCCCTTCACGTTTCACCAAAGGCCTAACTGCATGGCGTGTACATAAAACACGGGGCATTTGCCCTCCAGAAGGAAAAATTACTTGTGGATTATATTCCTAGCCATCATCTCAGGGTTGACCTTCTTAAGTTGTATGTTTCTAAATTACTCATAGGACTGTTTATATATTACATTTTTACTGAAGAAGAGTACACATCTCATAAACTTACAGCTAAATGCATTTTTACAAACTGAACATGCTTGGCAACCTGCTCCCAGACTAAGAAACAGAATGTCTCAGAACCTCAGAAGCGGCCCCCATTCCTTTTCTCTAGTCATCAGGGATTTAGCAGAGGGGTCCCCAAACCCCAAGGATAACAGTTGTCCTAACTTTGAAAAGCAGAAAAGCAGAAAAGTTTGTACTTTTTTGTGTGTCTGGTTTCTCACATTCAACATTATGTTTGTGAGATTTAGTCATACAGTTGTTATAGTTTTGCAAATCATAGGGTTTTCTCTTGATGTTTAGAAATTTTATCAGTGAAATCATAGTTGATTAGAGGTATCTATGTTGAGGTTACATAACCAGTGTTTCTATCCCATAGGATAGATAATCTCTTTCCTCTCTCCCTCGGGGTCCAATGTAGACAGAGAACTCCAAAGTAGAAGCTGGCTTGGCAGATCAGGAGAGTAGATTGATGGTGTTTTGGCTGGCTGAGAGCCTCTCTGCTTTCTAGTAATGGGCAAAGACGCATTCTCTCTTCATACCTTTATTTTCCCATCTCTTTTGTTTCAAGTGTGTTACACATGAAGAATTAGAATCCTACTGGTTAAGATACAGTAATCAGATAAGAGAACTAAAGAATGTCCCTGGCTACCCTTTCAGTTCGGTGAAGCTTCCAGGGCTTGGCTTGTGTCCTCAGAGCAGAGGCCTTTTCCAAGTGACCTTTTCTCCTGGGCTCAGCTCTGCTAGTAACTCGAACACCTTGGATGATTACTTCTCCTTCTTGCGCCTCAGTTCCCTAAAGTTTTGTGACCTCTACAATGCGTTTGAAATCTAATATACTGTAATTCTGTGGTGACAAGGGTATTTCTACACTGGGGGCTTTCTTCTGGTTGTGGGTGACCTTTGCATTGTGGTAGGTAAGTTGTAACTCCTGAGGTAAGGACAAACAAAAGTGGACGTGGGTTTGGAGAGGGTGCTCACTTACGCAATTGAAGACCAAATTTTGTGAGGAATCAAGCATTCAGATTCTGTTACTTATAATGGCCAGCAACCAAGAGACATCAAAGTGGAATCCAGATGTATAAAATAAATACACCTTCTATTTTGCCTGTAAATGTGGTTCCAACAGCAAAAGGAAAATCCGCATTTCTCTGGAGATGCTGGCTTCGGAAAGGACAACTTTATTTCTGGTTCAGCTGTGGGTACCCATGAAAATTCACCTGTTTTACACAAATTTGAATCTATAAGTCACTGGCTAAAAACATGGGTTATCTCCTTCTCCTCTTCTTCCTCCTTATTCTTTTTAATCTAAACAACTTGATTCACTGGCACAAGTTATGATAATAAAAACAAACATTAAAAAAAATTTTATGTGCTGGGTACAGTGTTAAACGCTTTATATACAACTACCTTATTTAATCCTTACAATAATTCTGTAAGGTAGGTACTGTTATTATCCCTATTTAATGAAGGAGGAAACTGAGGCTTAAAGAGATTAAGTAAAAAAGGTAAAGCTAATATTTAAATCAAGTTATTTGACTTTAGAACTCAAGGTTCCTATCTATATGTTCCATTAGGACTTTCTAGATATGGTTCATAGAATAGAGGGTATTTCAGATTTTCTTACTCTTTTCTGTTGAATCCAGGTATTTCACTTAGTTACAGAATTAATCTGACCTTTTCTCTTGCACACAGACCTTCAAAGGGTATGGAGGTGTTAAACATCAGCTTGGGGTTGTTTCTTCTACCTGGTGCCGGGGCAGGCAGCTGGAAGTTGAGAGGGAAATAGGGCAGTGTTTTTCTCCTTGGGGACAGAATCTCTAGTAAGCGGGAAACAAAGACTCATTAAATGTGAGAACTGGTCAAAAATCTGGCTCACAGCTAACTCAGCTAATTTGGGGATGTCAGGATGGTTGCACAATTGGCCCCTCTATGCTACCGAACCCCCTTAAGGAATGCTCCCTGCTGGCCCTCTGGTTTGTGGTTATGTCTGCAGGGACACATTTTACATTTGCATGAAGCCATGGAGGATTCCTTCAGCTAAATATAACATCTGGGGAAAGGAGCCTCCTGTCCATGGCTTAGAAACAGACGCACTTTGTCTAGGACTCCAGGGGAAATTGAGCCCATTTGGTGCTCCTGACATCTCCTCTCGTGTAATGAAAGCTCAGTCTGTCTAACCCCTGTTGGAACCAAGATTTAGGCAAATATTATTGCTGCCACCTTCATTTTTTAATGCAGTGGCTTAAAAAACGGTAGCCAAACACTCCAGTTCCATGTCGTCTCTGTATGAGACACATTCTGAAAAATCCCACCAAGAATAGAATAATTTTCCCCACTTTCTCAGCACAAACTGAAATAAACTTGGGTGTGCTTTTTCCCAGAGGGGAGAGGACAATCCTCTTCTCTCTTCCTTTTCTCATTTAGCCGGAACACACTTAAAGCACCTTGACTTTGCTTTTCAAGCCACTGTTTTCAGCCCCCGTCAGCTGCTCACATTTAGGTTTGGAAGCTGATCCATTGTCCTAAGACTCTCAATTGCATTCTTTTCTTTAATAGTATTCCAGTTAACCGTACTTCTGTCTTAATCTTTATTATGCTAAGGTAGGTTCTAAGGAAGAAAGGCAAGTTAAATTGAGAAAGCTAGGTCAGATTCCCGATAGACCAGTAGCTTTAACTTTGCCTGTGTATGAGAGTCACTTGGGACTTTTTAAAAAAATTTTTGTGACCTTATATAGACAAAGATTTTTTTAGACTATAAAAAGCATGAACTATAAAAGATAAAAAGATAAATTGGATCACCAATTCATGGACTTTTGCTCTTAGAAAGACATTGTTAAGAAAATGAAAGATAAGCCACAGACTGGGAGAATATCTAAAGAAGATATGTAAAAAAAGGTAGCCAATAAGCACATAAGATGCTTAATATCATTAATCATCCAGGAAGTACAAAATAAAACTATAAAAAATAAAAGCTATGTAGTATATCTCTAGATATATAGCCCGTCACTAGAATGGTTAAAATGAAAAGGACTGACAATACAACTATTAGTGAGGACAGATGGAATTCTCATGTTGCTAGTGAGAATGAATGAGAAGTGGTACGAACACTTTAGAAAATAGCTTGACAGTTTTTTATGAAGTTAAATGTGTACTCACCACATGACCCAGAAGTTCCATGTCTAAGTATGTACCCAAGAGGAGTAAGAGCATATATCTACACAAAGACTTGTACCTGAATTTTCCTAATAGTTTTTGTTGTGGGTTGAATAATGCCCTGCCCCCAAAATGTCCATGTTCTAATTCCTGAAACCTGTGAACTCTATCTTATTCATATAAGATTTGGTACATATGAAGAATCTGAGGGTCTTAAGATGGGGATATCATGCTTGATTATCCCAGGGGGCCCTAAATACGATCACTACTATTCATATAAGAAGGACATGGAGGGAGATTGCAGACTAAGAGAAGAAAATCATGTGGTAGAAGCAGAGAGAGGAGTCACAGGGAAAAGATGCTAGGCAACTGACTTTGAAGACGGAGGGAGAGGCCATGAGCCACAAGGAATGCAACTGGAAAAGATGGTAGAAAGGACAAGGAAATGAGTTCTCCCCGAGAGCATCCTAGGGGAGTGCAGCCTTGCAGATACCTTGGTTTTGGCCTAGTGAAATTGATTTTGGACTTCTGACCTCCAGGACTGTAAAAAAATAAATGTGTGTTGTTTTAAGCAACCAAGTTTGCAGTAATTTGTTATAGCTACCATTGGAAGCTAATATTTTATTCATAATGGCCAAAACTGGAAACGACTCAAATATCCATCAACAGATGAATGGAAAAACATAGGTGTTATATCCATATATGAATACTACTCAGCAATGAAAAGAGACTAAATGCTGATAGATACAATAGTGTAGATGAATTCTAAAAACATTTTACTATTAAAAAGGAGCCAGGCACAATACGAACATCCTGTATGAGTCCATTTATATGAAATTCTATAAAAGGTAACTCTAATCTATAGTGATAGAAAGCAAATCAGTGATTGCCTTCAGGCCAGTGTGGGAGTGAAGGATTGACTGCAAAGAGACACATAGGTACTTGTGGGATTGTGGAAATATTGTATAGTTTTAATTATGGTTGTGTTTACATGAGTATGTGCATTTTTCAAAACTTATCATACTATATACTTAAAATGGATAGATTTTATTGTATCTTTATTATGCCTCAATAAAGTTGATTTAAAAGATAGTAAAAAATACAACTCCAAGGTCCTACCCCAGGGCAGTGAAATCAGACTCTCTGGAATAGGGCCTAGGTGATTCTTGCACATAGCCAGGGTTGAGAACCACTGTTCTGGATACTCTGGTTTCCATCTTTGGGGAACCCAAGAGCACAGAGCACATTTGAAGTCTTAAGACCCTGTCTGAATGTGAGCCACGTTTGCCACTGCAGCAGACGGTGCTGAAGCATCTAGACCAGTTTTTCTAGGCAACCCATTGTGGTTTTCCTACTGTATTCTTGGGTGGTGACAAAGGGTGAATCTGGCTTCAGATAAATGAGTCACACAGGTAGAAGTGGGAAATGCAAAAAGGGTGCTAAGGAAGAAATGTAAGAGGCTCAATTAATACTTTTCTCCAGGGTCCTCAGATGTCAAATGTGTCTTTTTCTCATTAGTAGGTCAGTTCTGATACAATATCTAAAATAAAAAGAGAATTGCCATGACCAGTCAGATTGCCTTTGGCACCAAGGATCTGGCTGTAAAAAAAGATAAATGAGATTTCAAAGTGAAAGCAGTACATGTAACCTACCTACATGTGTATTCCCTTCCCATTGGAATAGGATTCCCTAGGGAGTGTTTGAATCAGCTGTTTGGCATATGTGAGGAGAAAGGGTGATGATTCTGTAAGGAGACATATGCTGTGGTGTTGTCATAAATAAGAAAAGAAGAAATGACTCACAATGCCGGTAGTTGAAGGTTTCTGGTAGGTACTGTAGATCGAAATAATGAAAAATGAGCAGGTTTCTAATGGTTTTGTTCTACCCTCTTGAGAAAGGGTTTAACTTGGAAATGTCTCTGGGAGGAGTAGATGAGTGGTTTTTCAGTCGCCCTCCACTTCCTCCCCCAATGAACTTGGTATCTGTTACTGAGTGAATTTCTTCCTCATCATAACATGGTCACTAACCGCATTGTGCTGTGCTTACAGACAGCTGCTCCATTTGCCTACTTTATCTTGTTGGTAGCAAAAATCTGTTCTGATTAATTGAGCTTTGTTTTCTCATATCTGATGTAGAGATTCTCTTTGTAAAAAAAAGAATAGGATGTGAAGCTGAGCTGATTTGAGTAGGGGAGGGAAGGCTGCCAGCTACTTGAAAGGTATCTCTACTGATAAGGGGTGTCAGGTTCACTGCCAAAGCCAACACTGAGGGGAGCTTTAAAGCTAGTGCTATTCCTGACATTTCAGCTTTGGTTTCTGTGACACTGGGTCAGTAGCATCTGTATTCTCTCCCTTGGGCCTTCTCTCTAGGTGGTCTAGGCACCCCCCCCCCCTTTTTTTTTTTTTTTTTTTTTTTTTTACTTAGGTTCAACTCAGAGGGAATGTGTACATCAAGGATGCCTTTTGCTTGGGTTAGTTTGTGTTTGCCTTTTTGGTATTTTAGTTCTCAAGTATCTATCTGCCTTTTCTGAAAAAGCCTAAAAGGTAGTAATGGGCCCTGGCTGGTGTGGCTTAATGGATTGAGTGCTGGCCTGCAAACCAAAGAATCACTGGTTCGATTCCCAGTCAGGGCACATGCCTGTGTTGCGGGCCAGGTCTCCAGTGGAGGACACATGAGAGGCAACCACACATTGATGTTTCTCTCCCTCTCTTTTTCCCTCCCTTCCCATCTCTCTAAAACTAAATAAATAAAATCTTTCTAAAAAGTGTAATGGTACTTCAATCTTTATAAGTCAAGGGATGATTAAGAGAATCTGAAGAACAATTTTTAAAAATATGAAGTCTGGGACAGAGAGGTGCAGTAGACAGAAAACAAAAGTGTCCAAATGCAACCTTGTACTTGAATATGACCCTAAGCTAGAAAAGGCGGCGTATTTTAGTGAATACTGTAGATGCAGCATTGTGCTAGGTGCCAAACAGAGCTTAAAATCAAAGTGAGGAGTAAGACTGGCCCCCAGAGAGCTCTGGGTTTTTCAGTCTGCCTAGATCTCCCAAAACTTTCTGTGGGATGATGATGATGATGATGATGATGATGATGATAAGCTTTTATAAAATGTCTACTATAAATATCACACACTGCAGTAGGCCCTAAATATATTTCCTCTAATCCTTCCATGCATTTTGCAAGTTTTTTTCCTTAAATTTTTCTGGAACTATAAAATGTGTAGAGAGAGTACATATATTGTAAAGTGTACAGCTCAGTGAATTTTTACAAACTGAAAACAACTATGTAGGTAGCACCCAGAAAAAGAAAAGAATGTTACCAGTATTTTATAAGTCACTCAATTTGCCCCCTTCCATTCATTACTCCCTGAAAAGTAGCCACTGTCCTGACTTGTAATGTAATAGAAGTATTTGCCTGTTTTTTTTAAATTATATATATCAAATTATGTGATATTCTTTCAATAATTTAAATGTGTCATTCTCTTGCTTCCTTGCTTCCATTGTTTTTGATGAGCAGTTAGCTGTGATTTTTATTGTTTGTTCCCCTGGATGTATTGTTTGGGGGGTTTTATGGCTACTTTTAAAATTTTTCCTTTTTTATTTTTTTATTTTTATATTTTTCTTGTTTAATTTTTTTTTATTGTTGTTCAAGTACAGTTGTCTCCATTTTCACCGCACCATGCCCCCCATCCCACCCATCCCCACCTCCCACCCTTGAGCCTACCTCCTTTGTCTTTGTTCATGAGTCCTTTATACATGTTCCCCGATGGCCCTTCCCCTATTTCCCCCCATTATTCCTCTCCCCACTCCTCTATGGTTACTGTCAGATTGTTCTTTTTTCTTTTTTTAGGTTAGGTTATATTGGTCTTCAGTTTGTTTTGAGAGGTGCCTGGAAAAGGTATTTTGACCAATACACATCATAAAATAACACAGAGTACTGTCATTTATGATATAAAAGCCATACCAAGGACAACATCCTCTTAATATCTTACTGTGTTTTACTCAGTACAAACATCCTTAGCAATTTACAGTTTAAGTTAAAAAATTTCTCTAATATAAGTTAGACAAAAAATAGTCATTGTATATCACATATTCCAATGTATTACATAGGGCATTTTATTTTTTATTACTTTATCATTGTTCAGTTACAGTTGCCTGCATTTTGTTTATTGTTATTCTATTACAGTTGTCCCAGTTTTCCCCCCTGTGCCCTCCTCCACCTAGCCCACTCCCCACTCCCTAATATTTTTTCTTTATCTTTGGTTTTCAGCAGTTTGATTCTGCTGAGTCTAAGTGTAGTTTTCATTGCATTTAGTTGGTTTGGGTAAGTACAATATCTAAATATCTTGGATCTGTGGGTAGCGGCTTTTCTTATTGGAAAATCTTTGGCAAGTATTTTTTCTGTCCCATTTCCTCTTCTTGCTTTGACCCCACATGTGTTAGGCTGTTTGATAACAGACACATAGGTCACTGAGGGAAGATTTTTTTTTTGAGTGCTTTAGATTAGATGATTTCTAAAGTTTACTCATCTTTTGTTGCATCAATCTGCTATTAATACTGTCCAGTTAATTTTTTATTTTAGGTATTATATTTTTTAGTGTTATGATTTTCTTTTTTTTTATTTTCCATGCATCTCCTAAAATTTTCCTCTCTTCATTTGTTATTTTTAAAACAATTGGCAATTATTTAAAACATTTCTTACCTGCTATTTTTAGCATCATGTGTGGTTCTATTTCTGTTTTCTGGTTGTCTCTTGCTTGCTGATCACATTTATTTTTTTCACATCTGCTGATTTTTTATGACATATTGGATGCTGTAGCTGATACATTATAGTCTCTAGATAGGCTTATCTTTCCCTGAGGAATAAGTTTTGTTCCAGGCAGTTAAATCACTGGTGGACCACTTCAAATTTGTGGGGAACTGGTTTATGCTTTGTTAAAGTGGGTCTGTTTGGTTTTGTCCTTAGTTCTAGAATGTATTCTGTACACCTAAGGCACGACCTTTCTGGAGTGTCCATGGAAAGCCCAAGTCATTTATCAAGTCCTGTCACTTGGCAGGCTTTGAACTCCAAATTCCATCTCCCCTATAGTAGGCAGCAGCTAGGATGACCATCAGTCCCCTTTGGCCTGGGGCTGAAGGGATCCTGAGACATGAAACTTTTTCAGTTTTATTCATTCCATTGTTGGTAGCATTTGTTAAGCTTTAAGTTACCAGCCTCTGGTTTGAAGCTATTTCAGCCTCCGGTTTGAGGCTATTGTGAATAATGCTGCTACAAATATTATATTGGAAGTCATGTTTTTCCCATTATATAGTTGAAACAATTAAAGCTCACCTTGGTAAAAATACTCTTTTGTAAGACCAAAAAGAGGTGACATTAGAATTTGATGCTCTTGCTTTTTTTCTACTGCAATACCCTACCACCCTATGTTTCAGGATTTATAGGAGATATCTTTAGAAAACAGTTGTTGCCAAATCAGATGGTTGAACCCGGTTAACATTCTGAGCTTTAAGGATAGTGAATTCAAAACCTTCTCTCCCTCTCCCTCCCTGCACCCCCTCTCTTTTCTCCGCCTCTCCTTCTCTTTGTCCCTTTTTCCCCTCCCTCTCTTCCTCTTTGCTCTTTATTCTTTTGAATAATCTTTTAAAATTTTATAGTTATTGTGCACTGTAGAAAATTAGGAAATACAGAAGTGAAAAAACAAGGTGGGGCAAAAGTAGGTTTACAGTATTGTGTACACAAGTTTATTCTTATATTATTATTATTAATTATTGTATTATTTTCTATATGAACAACTGTAAACCTACTTTTGCCCCAACCTGTATAATAAAGAAACAAGATTGTATTGTACACACCATTATAATCTGTTACTTTAATCAAAATCTCCACCTTTCCATTTCAGTAAATTTTTATCCCATCTACTACTACCCATGCGATGTAAACATTTCCCTAATTGTCCTAAAAATGTGCTCGATAGCTAGTTTGTCCAAGTCAGTATCTAGTGCACATTAGTTTTTGGTCCCTTAAGTTTAATCTAGTATTGTTTCTTTTTTATTTTAAGATTTTATTTACTTAATTTTAGAGAGAGGGGAAGGGAGGGAGAAAGAGAGAAAGAGAAACATTAGTCAGTGTGCAAGAGATACATTGATTGGTTGTCCCTCACATGTCCCCAACTGGGGACCTGGCCCACAACCCAGACATGTGTCCTGACTGGGAGTCGAACCAGCAGTCTTTGTGTCTGCAGGCTGGCACTCAGTCCACTGGGCCACACCAACGAGGGCTAGTATTGTTTCTTTTCCAGGACAATGATTTGTCGAATAACCAAGGCCAATTGTCTGCCAAATTTTCCCACCTTCTAGATTTGTCTGGTTGCTCCTTAAATTGTTATTTAACTTCTTCATGTGTTTTGAATTTTCTGTAAATTGCGAGTTGTTTCTAAAGGGCAAATTTATTCAAGCTATTTATTTTTGACTAGAATGCATAATAGGTAATGTGGGATACTTCATGTTACATCACATCAGGCAATATTATCTAGTTAGTCCACCAATAGTGATGCAAATATTGACATTCCGCCTGCCTGCCAGATTAGGGTTGTGGCAATCTGAACTCTCTGTCTCACAGTTAGACTTTATTTCACATGATATAAACACCTATTGTATGCTCTTATGTGTGGTGTAAATGTTGGGTGCCAATTCAGTCATTCATGAAATGGTTTTAACATCAATGATAGTTCTAGCCAAGTTACTCTTTAGTGTGTCTGTACCTCTTATTCTTGACTGCAAGGTATCTGTCTGAGAAAAGGCGAGGATTGTTAATACAGCTCATCAGGCACCATGCAAATACATGGTAGTTTGTAGAAACTGATTACTCCCTGGAGAAGCTACACTAATGGTGTGGAAGCTGACTAGGTACCAATTTTTTATTATAAGATTCACAGCAATAACAAAAATAATTATAACTGATACTAAATGAGTGCTAACCATGCCTAGGGACTATGCTAAGTACTTTACCTGTATTAATCTTGTTAATCACAACAGTCCTTAAAATGGCTACTGGTTTTATCATATCCTTTTATAGATAAGAACGTGAGTAGAATGGTTAAGCAGTTGATTCAAGGTTATACAGCTGGTTGGTGGCCAAATTGGGATTTTTGCCTAGGTAGCCCTGAATCATCTCTTCTATCACTGTGCTCTGCTGCCTGCCATATATTGGGTTGGCCAAAAAGTCCGTACGTTTTTTTTTCCATAAAAGAAAAGACACGGTTTTCATTTTCACCAATAACTATTGAATTGAATATTCTGAGTATGTCAGCTATCTCTCACTATTGGCCACTAGTGGACAGAGGCCAGTGTTGCTGCTAAACATCTTCTAAGGCATAAGACAGCCCCACAGCAAAGAATTATTTGGCCAAAATGTCATCAGTAGCACGAAACTTCACAAACCACTTTCAACACATTCATTCTGTCACAGCACCTTCTCCATACACTGGCACAAATCATTTTTTTTTTTTTGCATTTCAGTTGTGTTTTTACGTTTCTTGAAATAATACAGCATAATACGCCAAAAATGTTGCATATCTTCTTTCATCTTCACTATTAAAATGACTGCACAAAAGTTCACCACTTTTGATACATTTTTTAAAATGCATGCTGATATGAAAGCTGTCACAATACAATCTAACAAAATTGTTTTGAATGAAGTTAAAGACAACTAAGCACTACTAGAGCTATCTTACAGAAAAAAACTAAATAAACTTTTTGGCCAACCGAGCAGAAAGGTGGCAGTCGTTATATTGATAAGCTGAAGGGCCAGTGCTGATACAAGGAATCAGTGGCGTATTTAGAAGTGCATCTGCCAGGCCAGACTTTCCATGGTGCTGTTCTGATTCTGCTCCCTGCCCAGCTTGTCCAGAGAGGGTGGGCATCCTTGATTTCAGCCTCCCTTCTTGGAGGACTGGCTTCTTTTGAGTCTCCTATTTTTGTCAGTGGTTATTCTTTGAATTTCTGCCTGTTTGAGCATGATTTTTATTTCAAATGAGAAAAATAATTTTAATTCTTCTTTTGAGATAGCATCTTTGGCTTTTCTATTCTCATCTTCTCTCCTTACAGTTCTGGACTTTCTCCGATCTCTTGCTTTTTTCTACCTGATTCTATCCTTCTTTGCTTTTAAGCCCAGCCACTAAGTGCTTTGGGTTTTTCCTTTGTGGGACTGGGTTTCCCATTCTACCCATGCCCCACAAATCATTTGGGTCTATGTTCAGCTTGTCCTAGTATTTACTCAACATGAACTTCCAATTACAGAGTAATCTCTATTGTCTACACTAATTCTTGTTTTCAAGAGACCATAGGAACCCAGGAGTATCTCCCCTCCTGGTCTCAAGATCTTGGAATCATCTTCTTGTTGAGCTAAGTAGTTACCATTAATGCCCAGGGACATGACTGAGAAGTAACATTTTCTGGTTTTATGTTTTCTTTGATTTCGAAGCAAGCTAAAAATGCTTTAGCTTAACTTCTTTTAAATTGTAAAAACATTACATATTATTTCAAGATATTGTGGTGAAAACAAAAATACATTATTTTGCTATGTATAATGCCCAAATTTTTGAGGGAAAAATAAGGATGCACATTATACATGGGTAGTACTAATTCCATAGTTACATAAATGTTTTTAATTCTTTTATCTATGCTTCTGTGTTAGGAATGTAACTCTAGAAACCATAACGATATCCGAATGCAAGGCAATGCCCTGGAATACGATAATTGGTTTTGTTTCTAAATTTAAATTAATTAATTAATTAAAAAACTAAAATGAAAGCTTTTTTTTTCCTGAAAGTTTGGGCCCAAAACGTGGATCTACAGGATACACAGTATACACAGTATACCATACATGGTAAAATAAAGAAAATAATGATTAGTTAGAATCAGTATTAACATTTAGGTATATTTTATTCTAATTTTTTTTCTATATGCATTTTCTTTAGAAAATTAGGATTATATTAAGTTTTGTATAGTTGTTTAACATTTTAAACAAACATTTATACCCATGTCATTGCATCTTCTTGAAAGACATTGTCTTTAATGATTGTATAGCATTTTGTCTTTTGGCTGTGTTGTTTGGACTGTCTGTCGGAGCACGTTCTGGCCCATTCAGAAGCAGCCAGAATCCCGTGGCATCTTCTTGGAAATCACTTGTTTGTAGGGTGACTGGGTTGCCTGTGCTTTCATTTGGAAATACCCTACTTATATTTGACTTGAGGGAAGGAATGGGGCTTTTCCCCTTCTTCTTTCCCTTTTTCTTCCTCTTCTGTCTTCCTCATTGTGTCTGAGCTCAGCTGGGAATCCAGACTTCAAAGCTATGGCTGAGCCTGGGCCCTCATGGCTCAGCAGAGTTCTTTCCCTGCACTAGGTTTCAGTTTTCTCATCTTTCTTGAAGAAAATTACTCATACTCATACTCTTCCTTTCCAGAATGTCATAGAAATCAGTAAAACCTGGGCAGAAAGTGCTCCAAAATTATCAAAACGACAAACGATAACTAACATTGGGGAGGATATAGAGAACAGGGCATACTTAGACATTTTGGTGGGAATGTAAACTGGTGCAGCCATAAGAAAAACAGTGTGGCAGTTCCTCAAAAAATTCAACGTTGAACTTCCATGCGATTCAGCAGTTCTGCTCCTGGGTGTATATCTAAAGGAACTGAAATGTTGGTATCTGCATCCTCGTCATGTTCATCACAGCATTATTCACAATACCCAAGATGTGGAAAGAATCTAAAAGTCCTCAGATGGGCGAATGAATAAAGAAAATGTGGCATATACAGGGGTTGGAAAAAGTAGGTTTACAGTTGTTCATAAATAAATTGCTAAATAAAAACATGAAAATAATCTCTGTGTTTTGCATACTCAAAACTGTAAACCTGCTTTGCCTACCCCTGTATATACAATGGAATGTTATTCAGCCATAAAAAAGAAGGAAATCCTGCAATTTGTAACAATAGGGATAAACCAGGAAGGCATTATGCTAAGCAAAATAAGCCAGATCTTAGTAAGAGGCGCAGCAAAGAAACTATAGATAGTGCTCAGTGACCTGATAGGAGGTAAACATTGTGCTGGAGACACCGAAGTCCGTTGAGTCGTTCAGCAGGTGTTTACAGTGTGCCTCTTGTGTCCCAGGCACTGCGGTAAGCGCTGTGATGCAGCAGACAACAAGACAGAAAAAGCCCTTGCCTACACGGAACCTCATGTTTCTAGTTGCATAAACAGACAATATACAAATAAACCAGAAATATGTAACATACCAGATGATGACAAAAATAAAGCAGGGTGAAAGAGTACGGAGTGCTGAGGATATTGCTGTTTTCTATGGGGTAGCAGGTAAGGCTTCGTTGATAAGCTGGCATGTGAACCGATTCTGGGAGGAAATGAGGGATTTGGCTAGTTAGCCCTCTGAGAAAGGTATTTGAGGCAAAGGAAACAGTTTGTTTAAGGCCAAGAGATAGGATGGTGCTTATCTGGCTAGAGACACAGCAGTGAGGCCTGTGTACTGCAGCAGACAAGAAAAGAGCGGTGGGAGACATGGTTGGAGAGCGACATGAGGGTTTGGAACAGAGGAAGAGCACAGTCGGACTCCTATTTAAGTGAGGATATTCTGGCTTCTGTATTAAGAGGAGACTGAAAGAGGAGCAAGGTAGGAGCAGAAAAGGAAGACCAGTTAAGGAGACTTATACAGATAATTTGGGGAGGAGATAATGGTGGAATGGAACAGAGTGGTAGATGTGTGGTGATCCCGAGAAAAGGTCAGATTCTGGGGTGTATTTTGATACAATATTGGTTTGGAGCCAATAGGATTGGCTGCTGAATTGAATGTGGCATGTTAGAAAAAGAGGAGTCAAAAATGACTCCAAACTTTTTGGCTTGAGCATTTGAGTTGCCATTTATTTGCAGAAGCATGGCAAAGAGCCACTGATTCTAGTCCAGCCCTGTAATTTGAAGAAGCTGAGTGCCAGCAGAAAATGACCTGCCTTAGGTTACCTAGTTAAGTGGTAGTAGAAACCAGGTCTTGGATAATGGGAGAAAACTTGTTAAACTTACCCAGTCTTCTCATTTCTATCCAGTCCTCACTTTAGGATACAAAGCCACACTCCTTGAGTTCAGTTTTAGGCATGGCAAAGTGAAGGTTCAGTGGGGGGTATGGCTGGAAGGGAGATTTGAAAATTAATCTTATAAAACTGATGGTTGAAGCCATAAAAGTGAGTACTCAGAGAAAAGTGCAGTTGGGGCCTAGAGAAAGGACTTTGAGGAGGCAGCGTACAGGAGAGAGACGCAAATCAAAAGGGGCGAACGGAAAATGAGAATAACACGGCTCATAGAAACTAAGTGAGAAAAAGGCGACTTGATAGGTGCTCTGACGGGGTCAGGGAGAGTGGGATCTGAGCAAACGTCATTAAATTTGGATTTTTGAATCTTGGGAGACAGCTGTGTCCTAACAGAACCTACACTCGAATTTTAAGCACTTTCTTATCCTTTCAAATAATCGTAAGAAGGAATACCATAGAATGTTCCTGACAGGGGAAGTTAAAAAAAAAAAACTCTTCCAACTCTAGCATTACCTTCTTTTGAGCTTTACATCAGAATTTGACCTTCCTAGATCTCTCTGTGCCCATCTGTGAATGGAATGAAAAAATATCCTTCTTGCCCTGGCTGGGTAGCTCAGTTGGTTAGAGTGTTCTCCTGATACACCAAAGTTGTGGGGTCAGTTCTCAGTCATGGCACATATAAAACGCAACCAACCAATGCGTGCATAAAGAAGTAGAACAACAAATTGATGTCTCTCTCTCTCTCAAATTAATAAATAAAACAAAAATTTTTAAAGCATCCTTCTTGCGCATTTGCCTTGTGGAAATGGTGTGAGGATAACCTTGGAAAAGGATATGAACCTCCTTTAGAAGAGAAATGTTACATAAATCAACCTAGCTTTTTCTAGTTGACTTTAACAAGTTTTTAGTTTAAAATTTTATTTTTATTTTTATTTAATTTGTATTTTTGACACTCTTACAGATATCCTTATTTCCCCCAACTTTTCCCGCCTCCACCCATTCCTCACTTCCCCTTTCCTCTGGCTGTCACCACACTTTTGTCTGTGTACATGATAAAAAAATTCTTTTTTAAAAAAGGATTTTATTTATTTATTTTTAGAGAGAGGGGAAGGGATGGGTGGAGAAAGAAAGGGAGGAAGCATTGATGTGCAAGAGAAATATCAATCAATTGCCTCTAGCATGCCCCCAACCAGGGACCTGGCCCACAACCCAGGCATGTGCCTGACCAGGAATTAAACCTGCGACCCTTTGGTTTGTAGTATGATGCCCAACCCACTGAGCCACAACCAGTCAGGGTTAAAAAAATTTTTTTTGATAGATTAATTTTAAAAAAATTTATGTTAGGAATACATTCAATGCAGAACACATTGGCCGATTAAATAGATATTCCTCTTTCAAATAACATGGAATATTTTAGTATCATTTTGATTAAATCTTGCTTAATTACTGTGTTCATTAGACATATTAAATCCTGCCTGGGCTTTTACATTTAATTTAATTTAATTTTGTAGTCACTATTACCTAGTCACAAAAGAATTACCCTTGCCCCCAAGGCCACACAGGTCTTTCAAGCATTCATGGGTTAGCACTGGTCCTGCTGATGAAACACAGGATGAGGTTTTCCATGCTGAGTTTGGAGCGTTGTGTCTGTTTCAGAGCTGCAGGCTGAAGCCCCACTGGAGCTGAGTTTTGTCCTTCCAGTCTCCTTCCCACAATAACAGTATATGAAAATCAGGAATGGAAATTAATTGTACCTGCTGGCATTATTAAAGTTATCAGTGCATATCCTCTCCTGGGCCAGGAAGATTTTAAACAGGCATTGTAATCAGAACAGATGATTTCTGGCTCATGGGGTGGACTTCTTCCCCAGGTTGGATAGTGAGGATGTGATCTGTGCTTGTTGCCTCTGGTCTGGTATCACGTAGCTCAGGGCTATGCAGAGTCTCTACCTCATCTTCTCACTAGCCCTGGAGAAAAGCCAGGCTCCTGCTCTCTGGATCACAGGTCTCAGGTATAAAGCTAGGGCTCTACAGAAGACTAGTGTATTCCAGCTGCACATTCCTGACTTCAAGATGTACATTCCTGATACAAGATGCACTCAGGTAGGTGTCTGGGTTAGGCCAAGCCTGAGCTTCACACCTTGTTCAGGTTCAATGCTGAGCAGGGAAAATAAGGGAAATAAGGAACTGTGGGTCTGCTCCCTGGTGATTCACATGGTTTTAACAAGCACTTATTAAAGGCTTTCCCCAAGCACCATGCCAGGCCGGACACTTCTGCCTGCGTGCGTGTGGTGATATTTGTTGGTTTGAAGCTGGGAGGCCCCTGCTGTAATTTGTAAGTCAGAGAAGATTCTGATCCAGGAGTGAAGGTCTATTCTGAGCTTTCACACTGCCCAGCATTGTGACCTAACTTCTTAACTTGTTGAGGACTAGGTATTCTGACCTGTAAAACGGGTTTGGACTAATCTTTCTAAGATTTCTCTCTGAAGTTCTCTAAGTGTGGGGATTTTTGTAAAAGTACTTTGTAAACCATTAGACACCATACAAAAGTGGGGTATTATACTAGTTCAAAGCATAGACAGCATGTTCTTTGTAACACATAGTTACTGAGTTTTGGCAGTGTGACATTTTGCCAGGTACTAGACAGATGGCATGGCATGGCCCCTGACTTAAGAGCACAGAGTCTAGTGGGAGAAACAGATGTGCAAATAAGCAATGATAATACAGTGTAGTAACAACTTCTTCAGTGGAGGGAAGCATGAGGCGAGGTTTGCCTTATGAAGTCATTTGAGTCTTAAGGAAGAGTAGGAGTTGGGGTGGTGAGGGCTATATAGGGACTCCTGGGAGATGAAACAGCTTGTGCAGAAAACAAGGAGGTAGAGACAAGCGAATAGTGTTCTAGAACTAGAGGTGCTTTGGGTAAGGATGGCTGAACACCAGACCCTTTTAGGAGATGGCAAGCGATGCGGTCGGCCTTGCATGCCACATTAAAGAGCTTACACTCTGAAATGAAGCCTGCAAAGGGGAAGCCCCCGTAATGTTATTTTTTTCTAAACTTTCTGTTTTGAAATAACTTCAAATGTAGCACAAAGTTGCAAAAACAGCACAAAAATTCCTATATACTCCTTCCCCTAATGCTACAAATGTAAAAGTCTCATAGCCACATATAACGATCAAAATCAGGAAATTAACACTGATAAAATACTATTCCATAATCTTATCTAAATCAAATTTCACTAATTGCCCCACTGATGTTCAATTTCTGGTTCAAGGTCCAGTCAAGATTACACGTGTTACCTTACACCATTGCTTTAGTTTCCTCTTTTCTCTGTCTTTCATGACTGACACTTTTTGAAGAGTATCAGCCAGTTATTTAGTGAAATGTCTCTCAATTTTGGTTTGTCTGATATTTCCTCATGGTTAGATTCAGGTTAGCAATTCTGATAGGAGTACCATGGACGTGACAGCATTACTCACCCAGTGCATTGTGTCGGGAGGCACTTGTGGATTTGCCCCATTACTCGTGGTGATCATTTCGATTACCTGGTCAAGGTAGATGTCTGCCAGATTTCTTTACTTAAGTTGTTGCATTTCACTTTGCACTCAAGTATCTTGTGAGGAGAATCTTAGATCTCCTGAATATTTGAAACAATGTAAACATCCCATTTCTCCTCATCCTTTGCCCACTACCTTTTAGCATCTATAGATGCGTCTTAATTGAAACAGTTCCAGTAATGGATTTTATTAATAGAGTACCACGGACAGATTTTTCCTTTAGAAAGATTGCTCCGAGAGGTTTGGGTATGAGAGAGATTAGAAAAGCAAAAACAATGATAAAACCATTGTGACGGTTCATTTAAGGGATAATGGAATCCTGAATTAAGGCAGTGGGAGAAGGAATGGCGAAGATGGGAGAGACATTCCGGCTATATTTGGAATCAGAATGAAAAGGGCTTACTTTTTCTGCTATTTTTTTAAATGCTAGAAAAATTCCGAGACAGGGAAAAAATTATATTTTCCCTAGGTTACTAAATATCTAAATAACCTATGGATTACTCTTCTAAGAGCCAGCATAGCTCCCTTTGTTAAATATATTGTAGGTCTCATTAAATGAAGTTTTGCGAGTGTTGCGTCTTGGACAACTCTCTGGCCAAACTCTCTATGTTTAGCCCAGAGCCTTCTCTAATCTCCAGTGCAGATGTGCTCACCATTTGGTGATAGGTTATGCTACATTGTTCCCCACATCCCAGAGGCCGCTTCCACTGGCCTTTTCCCCAAATTACTGCCACTTGCTAGATTAGCTGGTATCATTCTCTCTTGGGTCAGAATGAGTGTCCTCTACCCTAACACAAAACCCAGAGCTATAGACCATAGCCTTACAATACTAGAGTTTGAGGGAAGCATTTCTTACCAGCTTTTCCAGAAAAGCAAGAAAATATGCAAGTCGGCAAAAGGGAGGAGGGAAGGGGGAAGGGTAAAGGCTCATTTCTTACCTTAAGAAACAGCATGGGATTCCAAGACAAAAAAAAAATGCTGAAGGAATTTATCACTAACAAACTAGTATTACAAGAAGTGTTAAAGGGACATTTTTTAAAAGTGTTTTATTATCAAAGTCTTACAAAACAATTTTAAGAACTGTACATCAACATGGCAAGGGACATCTTTAGGAAAAGAAAAAAATGAAAAGTATAAGTAAGAAAATATGACAAAGAAAAAATTTCTCACTGACAAAGGTATACACATGAAAGCAGTGGATCAACCAACACTAGAGCTAATACAAAAGTTAAAAGGCAAAAGTAGCAAGATCATGTGTAACTACAGCAGTAAATGAAGGAATTCACACAAATACACATACAAAAGAAGTTAAGAAAGTAATGACAAATCATAAATGTGGAGGGGTGAGTAAAAATGGTACTGAGTTTAGAATGTGCGTGAACTTAAGTGACCATTAGCTTAAAACAGGCTGCTATAAATATAGCTTGGTATACTTGAAGCACAAACCAAAATCTACAGGACATATACAAGAAATAAAGAGAAAGAAATCCAAACACAACACTATAGAAAGCCACCAACATACAAGAGAAGAGAGCAAGAAAATTAGAAACAGAGACATACAAAAACAATCAGAAAACAGTAAAATGGAAACAATTACACACTGATCAGCAATTACTTTAAATGTGAATGGATTAAATGCTCCAATTTGCTCAACCATGAAAGAAGAAAATTGTACCCTTTGCAACAGTATGGATGGACCTGGAGAAAATTACGCTAAGTGAAATAAGCCAGTCAGAGAAAGACAAATACCATATGATTTCACACATATGTGTGATCTAATAAACAAACTGGACTAACAAGCAAAGCCAAGACAGACTCATAGATGGAGAGCAGATGACAGCTAGTAGGGGGTGGCAGTTAGAAGGTGCAGGGAGTGAGCAAACAGGAAAAAGGACTCATGGACAACAGTGTGGTGGTTGCTGGGGGGAGGGAGGTTTAAGGGACTAAATGGTAATGGAAAAAATACAATGAAGATTAAAATTTAAAAAAAAAATGTGAATGGATAAGGAAGAGGTGGTACATATCTACACTGATATATTACTTGGCCATGAAAAAGAATGACCTCTTACCCATTTGCAACACATGGATGGACCTACAGGGTATTATGCTAAGTGAAATAAGTCAGACAAAGACAAATACGATATGATTTCACTTATGTGTTTCATCTAAAAAAAAAAAAATGAAACAGAAACAGACTCATAGATATAGAGAACAAACTGAGGGTTTCCAGATGGGAGGGGGTGAGGGGCTGGGTGGAATAGCCGAAGGGATTTAGAAGTACAGATTATCAGTTACAAAATAGTCACAAGGTTGTAAAGTACAGTTGAGGGAATATAGTCAATGATATTGTAATAGTGGGTGCAAAACTAATTGGGGGGAATCACTTTGTAAGTTATGTGAATGTCTGACCACTATGCTATACACCTAAAACTAATATGTAATATTGAATGTCAGCTGTAATTGAAAAATAAAAATAAGTTTAAAAAAGCAGCATGGAGGAGATAATGGTTTAGTTTGCTAGAGGAGAGCGAACTTTTGCAGTACAGGTTAGCAAGGGAGCTGAATAGCACTTCAGCATGCCAGGGAGGTTAATTGGGTTTGTAGAGCTACATCAGAACTTTGGGATTAGCCTATGCATTTCAGGTGTTCCTGACCCCAGACCAATTACCTACCTGAGCTAGGTGGGAGAAGACAGAATTGAAGTTGGTTTTGCTCCAAAAGCTGTGAAAGATACATTTCTTATAGTCTGGAGTCATGCTTGCTAGTATTTAAAAAAAAAAAAAAAAAAAAGCCCCTTCCTGAGTCCTGAAACAGTAGCCCTTTGACTGGCAAGCAGATGATGGAGGGAATAGGTTATAGGAGGGGGAACCTCAAAAAACCCAGAATTTACTTATTAAAAACTTGTGTATTTATCCTTACATGTTTAAACTTTAGTTACCTTCGAAGTACTCTCCATTTGATGCAGTCCATCTATCAAGAGTTTTTTCCACTGCTCAAAATAGTTTTTGAACTTGTTAATTTTGATATTTTTAATAGTTCTGCCATTTTTTTGTTTTACCTCTTTTACATCAGCATGATGGTTCCCTTTCAGGACATTTTTTCAGTCGGGAGAATAAAAAAGGTTGCTCAGGACAAGATCAGGTGGATAGAGAGGGTGGGGTACCAGGGCCATGGTGTTTTTGGTCAAACTGCAGAATACTCAGCACGGAACGTAAGTCGTTCATCATGAAATGGGCAAACGTGTTGAAAGAGGCTTCAAAAAGAATTCACTGATGCTGAACGCAGCCTCTCACGACATCAGCTGGTACACTGATACAGATGGGTTCCTAGAGCACTCAGCTAGTGGCAGAAGCCTATACTGTAAGGGGCTTGCCCTCCAGAAGATAATTCTGGGGTATTTTGGGTCCCCCCTCGTATGTCCCAGGCAGAGGTTGTGACAAAAGGGATCAGTGGTTGATGAGAGGAGCTTTAACACATATCCAGATCAGTTCCTTATATGGGTTATCTGAGTTCCCTAGGCCTGCCTCATTTCCCCCTTGAATAGATTTGACTCCTTCTGGTCCACGAGACTCAGGCTTCTGAGTTGGGTTGGGTATCTCCAAATCAACTGAGGACAGTGGTGACAAGCAGTGAGGTTGTCTTAGGGAGAAACCACAGCATAGGAAAAGAACAGTGGACTGGAAATCAGGTAACCTGGGTGGGGATCCAGGACTCCAGGTAATTTCTTTATTTTTTTTACTGGTTGAATTTCCTACCACAATTTTGAGATTCTCTTCTAGATATTGACTGTGTCCTACAGAAGCAACTAAGGGAGGTAGGTCTGAATTAAAATCTGATTCTTATCTAAGACAATTGAAGTTTTCAGATTTCACAAAATTATGGGTGAGTGGGGTGGAGACTAGAGGACAAAGAGCAGGCATAATTGCAACAACAAGCTCTCTTTTCTAGTTCTGCATTCTAGAAACAGTGCTGATGAATACATTCTATATCTTTTTTTTTCTTTTCCTTAGCTTTTTTTCCCCTTGCTCTGAATGTCTGTGTACTTGCCTAAGAAAATATTTTTCAACCTTCACAATATTTAGGGTTAATAAAAAGTTTTAAGACTATATCACAGACCTAGTGCACTCTTTCTGTCTAGAGTTTACACAAAAGGTTGACATGCTCTAGCTAGGAGACTCTGACCCCATCTCCTCAACTTGCTGGCTTCAATCCTACATATTTTGCTTCGAAGCTCTAATGCCACAAAGAATGCGGAACTGAGGAGTCCACCCTATCTACAAGCTAGAAGGACATCTTGATTAAATTAGTGTCAAGGCTGGGGGGTGGGGGGGGTGGAGAGAAAGGCAAAGTGACACAAAGGGCGTTTTGAGGAGCCCTGTAGCGCCTGTGGAGAATGAATGTTCTCGTTAAATATGGCCATGACCTGCAGCTCCACACATGCCAGAGACACAGCTCAATTGTCCCCAGGAGCTGGGGGTGGGGATGACCGGGGGAGAGGCCAGCCCACAGCCACACTCTTCATCCCCAAGTTAAGAGGACAGCCCGGCATGGAAAGGCAGGAATGCAGGAAGGGACGTTGTTGCTTTCTTTTTGATGTAACAGTGGTTTTGGATCATGGTCGTTATTTGGAATGGATCAAAAAATGGTTTCCTTTCCCCTGGGTGTTTGAGCCTTCCCTCTGCTCCTCATGTCTCCTCTGGGTGCTAAGGGAACTCCTGAAAGCACCCATCCTCTTAGGCCTCTTTCCACTCCCTTCCTTGGGCTCTTGCTGCCTGAACTCTATAGGGCAGTGCCCCCAGGACAGTGCTCATTCTCTTGTCGTTTACCACCATTCCCATCCCATTCATCCTGAAGTCCCAAGACCAAAGCGAAGAACAGATGGACTGTTGAAGGCTTCCACAGGGCCACCACATCAGTGGGAAAGCAGTAATCGGAAACCCCTTGGCTCAGTTCCGCCTGCATTATGGCCAAGATGCAGAATGAGACATGCGTTTGCCATTTGCCCTTTGAACTGCCAGCCAGCCAAATACAGCAAGTGAATTTAAAAGCTGATTAAGTTTTGGGTTTCCTCCCTGTAACCAGAAATCCTGTGGCTTATTTTTATAGACCTCTATATATTACTCTCTCTTTAACAGATGGAATCACAACCTTTTTAGCAGAATATACCTGAAGATTTACAAACTTACGCATCAAGGATATCCTTTTGTACTAACTAGCCCCCTCTTTCTTGCTATGAAAGTTTATGGCATTTATCCTCTCATTTTTATCCAATTGCACAAGATGCAGAGAATACAAATATGACAAAGCGGCTTTGAAGAGGAGATTGTGAGTTCAAATTCTAACTCTACCATTGAATAGCTATTCCCATGGATAAATTACTTAACCTCTCTAAGCTTTCGCATTTATGAAATGGAGATAATAATAACTTCCTCATACATTTATTACAAAGATTAAATAAGGTTATGCCTGTAAATGCACTAGATAAATGTAAGCTACAATTACTATTTTTGTTAATTACTAATTGCAGGATGTAGTTCAGATCCTTCAGAAGCTTATACTATAGTTGAAAGGGGAGAACACATTTACATAAATAGCTTTAATCAAGGCAGCATAGATATAAGTGTCCCATAAACGCCATCGATAATAATTGCTAGAGAATGTAGTACAGGCAGTAGAGGAAGAGCTTGTATCCAGCTCGGTTGTTTAAGGAAGACCCATGAGCCAAAGTGAGCTAAAACCCCATCCTTGCTTTTGTGATAGGTAGTGCTGACCAACTCCTCTTTTTTTCAGTTTTAAAAATTTGAAGTATAGAAAACATATGTATATAATAAATGAGTAATTGTAAACCAAACACCACAGTAACTAACCATACCAGTCAACATGTAAAACCTTAACAGCACCTCAAAAGTTTCTGCTGCTCCCTGTCACAGCTCTCTATTCCTCCCACTATTCTATTTTTGGGATAATCATTTCCTTGCTTTTCTTAAATTATATGCTCTGGGTATTCACCTCTAAGCAGTGTAGTTCCATTTTGCCTCTTTCTGAAATTTAGATAAGTGGAATCATACTGTATTCAGTCTTTTGTCTTGCTTCTTTTGTTTGCCCCCATTCATGAGAATCATCCACGCTGTGCCATGTAGCTGTACCTTGCTGGTTTTCATTGCTGTAGGGTTCCGCTTGTGAATTCACCACAATTTATTTGTTCATTTTGTTATCAATGGGCACTTGGGTTGTTTCCAGTTTGGGACTACTGTGAACATCGTTACATGTGCATACTGCTATACATATGCCCAGATTTCTAGAGAATCTACCTAGTAGTGTAATTGCTGAGTCAAAAAAAAAATAGGCACGTCTTCTTTTGCACTATACGAAGGGAGACCCTCAAAAAAAAAAAAAGAATTATCTTCTGGAGGCCGGGCCTCTTGTAGTACAGGCTTCCCCCACGAGCTGAGTGGTCTAGGAACCCATCTGTATCAGTGTGCCAGCTGACATTGTTGTGAGAGGCTGCGTTCAGCATCAGTGAATTTTTTTTTGAAGACTTTTCAACACGTTTGCCCATTTTATGATGGGTAATTTATGATCTACGCTGAATGTTCAGCCATTTTTGACCAAGAAAACGGCATGACCCCCGTGTTCCACCCTTCCTATTCACATGATTTCACCCAATCAACCTTTTTTGTTTCCCGGATGACAAAAGTCCTAAAAGGGAAACGTTTTGCTAATGTCGAAGAGGTGAAGCAAAAAATGGCAGAAGCACTAAAAGGCATCAAATTGATGAGTTCAAAAACTGTTTTGAACAGTGGGAAAAAATGTCTTGATAGGTATATTGTTTCAAATGGAGAGTATTTGAAGGTGACTGAAGTTTAATCTTGTAGGAATAAATACACAATTTTTAATAAATAAATTTTGTGGTTTTGGGCAGGGTGGCCCCCCCTTGTATAATGCTGAAGTGTTTCCAAAATAGTTATTAATAATTTTCACCCCCCACCAGCAGTGTATAAAAGTTTCATTTTCAACATCCTCTCTAACATTTAGTATAAGTCAGATTTTTTATCTTAGCTGTAGTTTTACTTTTAACTGTTTTAAGTTTAGCTACTGTCATATTAGTTTTAATTTGTATTTATCTGATTACTAATGAGTTTGAGGGCCTTTTTTTATTTTTATTGATCATTTAGATATATTTTTTGTGAAGTGCCCATTCCAAGTATTACTTCTTTTATTAGTTATATGTGTAGACATATGTTCTTCTACACTGAGCCTTGTCTATACTTTTTCATGGTTTTTATTGGTTAGTAAAAGTTCATAATTTTAGTGTAGCTGTGGTTGCTTTCCTCTATGGTTAGTGCTTTTTTCTGTCATGTTTAAGAAAACCTTTCCTACCCTTAAGATCTTGAAGGTACTCCATTGTATTACCTAAAAGTCTTAGCTTTGTCTTTCACATTATGGTCTCTGAGCCATTCCATGTCACCAATTTTTATATATAGTGTGAGGCAAGGCACAGTTTAATATTTGAAAAAAAAGATATAATTTCCATATCA